>NC_045630.1:27015828-27315971 GCF_009829155.1 Mustela erminea
CTGGGCTTCATGGCATCTCAGAAAAAGCTGGGGAAACTGGGCATCAAGGTTTGGGCTTTTCATAAAATATTTCTGAAATGCATTTCATGATGGGGTCAGTAATAAAAATGTATTACTACTCTCTGTCCCTCCAAGAGACTAGACTTTATTCCCAGCCCAACTGCGCCTGCCCTGGGCCTGCAGGAATCATTGCTAAATTATTCACCAGCCCGACTCAAATTTCTGGAGTTCCAAAACCTCTAATAAAGTATTATGAAAAAATATCCATCGCTTTATCTCTATCCATAACCATTTATATGGCTAGAGGAAAAACCTGTCGTTTTATTTCTTTTAATTTAAAAGCTTTCCTAATTCCTTTTCCACACCACATATATATGTCTAAAGAATTTTCAGGTTGAAATAATAACCTTCTGAAAAATGGTCCATGGGAGAAGGCTCTCAGGATTCAGAGTTGACAGGCACAGTGAATATTGTGCTCTCTTAATAACTTTCCCAGGCACTCGAATTTGACACACAGAATTGGGAACTTTTCAAATAGGTGTGGCCCTTTTTTATTGCACAAAACAATGATAATAGACCCACCAGCTTCTCTCTGTTTATACAGTTGCTAAAATGTGTTCAGGAAAAACTCATTTCCAACCTCGAACTCGTAATGTGCTCATTATCCGTCCCAGCCCTCAGCAGCAAGAGACGAGTCTATGCGGAACCCCCCATCTGAAGGAGTTCAGGCCACTCCCAACCCACACTCTGCCTCACTTGGCGACATTTGGCTACAAAGTACCCCAGGCTGTTTAAGACAACTTTGAGCCTAGAAACTCACAAGAGACTTCAGCACATTAAGCTGGCTATCAGCCATTCACATTTTAGAGTAATTTGGTTAATTTGGTGCTTTTAGGCGAGCAGCTGGTTGGGATCAAATCCTCTGCATCCAAGTGGAGCTGGAACAAGGTGGACCATCTGGGTGGCAACTGAGGGTAGCTGTCAGGACAGCATCCCTGGAAATGTATTGAGATGAAGACATTTGTACTTACTAGGGCTCTGCTGAGAGAAAGTACTTTGTAGCTAAAGGAATATTCAACAAGCCACTTGCATTACAAGATTAACATCTCCCCCCTTCCCCAGACCCCTCACTCGGGCCAAAGAAACTTGCTCAAATAAACATGGTTGGTTTCTAAGCTGAGTTCTGAATGAGGTAGGTTCGACAGGCTGCCTGATGACCTCATGATCTGTAATTTATAATAAGAAATACATATTTGGTCTTCAGAGTTTCTGGCACAGAGCTCCTAAAACCCTCCAGATGTCCTAAGTGATGATGGTGTAGTTTGGAATGGAGGTGAGGTTTGGTGGGGTGAGGTCTGGAGCTGATGGCCAAGAAAGAATTCTTGAGATGTCTTTACAGTACAAAGTGGTGGTTTTATTACAGAATGGGGACAGGACCCGTGGGCGGAAAGACAGCCAGCTGGCCGTGCTTGGGCATGGGGGGTGAATGACTTTGTACTTGGGTGTTGGAAAAGGGAGGTTTTCAAAAGAGCTTCCATTTGCTAAAGACCACCAGTAAGATAATGGAGGCCTTGCCACTGTCAAGTTAATAAGGTGGTTTTTCCCTCTAGTAAAGCATTATAAGACAGTTGGGAGCTTTCCTGGAGGGACGTTATATTCTGCCTATCTCAGGTCCTTGTCTATGGGCTGCAGGTTATAAGGAAATTTTATCTTATTTATATGCCCTCCTACCTTTGTTTCCCACATCTCTGCGGTTGGGTGGGTGATGTTGGGGCTCCGGGAAATAGAGTCTGTGGGTCTCCAGAAGTTAGGCTGTTAATAAGAATGCTTTTTTCTTGTGAATCACTAAGGTATTTGTAAACTGAGGGAGACCCCTGTCTTTCTGGGCTCTGATCTCTATCAGTTAACCATTTGTTTTTCTCTTCCCTTGGCTTTAGGGCAGCTAGGAGTGTCTGAGCAGTGTCACACACATCCCATCTGGGAGTGTGTGTGTGGGGAAGGGGGGCTGGGAGGGGTCATCTTATGCTTTGTCCTCAGCTTGGCTTCTACTCCCTCATCAGTAAGAGCTATAAAGGCATCTTGATATTCATAACAAACCCCTTTCGGCCACACCCCAGTTATGTCAATGTGGGGAGGACTTTGGGAACGCACCTGAGAATGAGCTCTGGAAATCAACGTTCAGACTGGGGTGTCGGAACTTTCACTTCTCTGGGGAGGGGAGGGGGTTTGGAGACTGAGTTCAATAACCAAAGGCTAATGATTTAACACATCACACCTGTGTAGCGAATCCTCCGTAAACCCCAGAAGGACTGGGTTCAGAGAGCTTCCGAGCGAGGGCGCCAGAATGCTGCCAGGAGCTGCCATGCTGGGCCCACAAACTCCGTACAGCCAGAAGAGCCTTCATTCAGGGCCTCGCCCTTGTGTGTCTCGTCATCTGGCTGCTGATTTGTGCCCTTTAATATCCTTGGTAATAAACGGACAATCTAGCGAGTAAACTGTTTCCCTGAGTTGCGTGAGCTGGTCTAGCAAATTAATTGAATCCAAGCAGGGGCACGTGTGACCCCCTGATTAAGAGTCAGTTGGAAGCGCAGGGGAAGGGGACTTGCAGTTGGCATCTGACGTGTGGGCTGTCCTGCGGGTCCAAGGCCTCAGCCTGGGGACTCTGACACTGTCTCCAGGTAGGAGGTGTCAGAACTGAGTTGAATCGCAGCACACACAGCTGGTATCAGAAAATTGCTCTGTGGGATGGGGGAGGAGGGAGCGGGGGAGGGGGGCGGCACACATTGGAATTGGTTTCAGAATTCCAAACCACATTGGAGCTGTAAACACATTAGGCTTAAGCTCCATTTCAGGAGAGGACTGACAAAAGGTTTTGGGGCCAGGGATAGTTGAACCGCTGCTGGACATGAGGGGTCTACCTCAAAGCCAGGGAACAACTCTCCAGGCGGGGTGTGCGATCCTGTGGCCCTCCCCACAGTGGAAACTCTCACAAGTCACCAGGATGCCTATTCAGAAGTTCTCAGAAGTACCAGCTGCGCTGTTGATTAAATCCCAAAGCCACCTCCTGACCCCAAAGCCAGTCCATCTTTCCCTGCCAAGACTTGTCACATGTGTACAATTGACCTCGCAGGAGAGCATTGGATGGTCTAGATTAGCCCTCTGCCCTGATGGATGGACAAGAAGCTCTTCACCGGCTTGGGCTGGTGTTAAAACTGCAGACGTCCCACCGTCCCGCCTGCAGGTCACCTCATGGCTCCTTGGCAGGTCAGAGCGGGGCTCACCAGGC
Source organism: Mustela erminea (assembly GCF_009829155.1). Lineage (NCBI taxonomy): Eukaryota > Metazoa > Chordata > Mammalia > Carnivora > Mustelidae > Mustela > Mustela erminea. The sequence continues at coordinate 27,019,115 of NC_045630.1, forward strand.
TGGTCTGAAGGACCTCGCTTGGCCTGCTTCTATCCTACCTTCATTCCCCGTGCATTTGAAAGCAGCTTATTTTAAAAGCTGATTAGATGAGCCTTTAATAACATTAGAATTTAAATGGCCCCAGATAGGCTTTCAGCCTCTTGCCAAATTGAGATAAATGTGATATTTGGGGAGCTGAGCTCCCAGCTTCATGGCTGCTCTGGACGGCAGACAGGTTCTGAAGCACGACTGCTCCCATGCTTTTCTGCGGCCTGAAACCGGGCTTGCATGCACCTGCCAGATCCCTTTTATCTCGAAAGGTCTGGGAGCCTGCGTAGAGATGCGTCTCCGTGATGATGCATTATTAAGGAAAGGTCAGGTGGGGACAGGGGCACAGGACAAAGGTATAATCTGTGTGTGATACTCTGTGGGGGAAACTTCTGTCTGTGATCCCACACCGACAACTTTCGGTTCCAGGCAACAAACGCTGATTGAACCACTAGCTGCTATGTAGTCATTTAATTCAGTATTACTGTTCCTAATACCCAACTTGGGCCGAGAATTGTATAAAACGGTCAGAAGGTTTCATCTTGGCGAATACGGTCAGCTCCCCTCTGTGACTCCTGCAGGTGCCTTCAATGCCGGGAAGGGGACACGTACTTTGGAATCCATCTAGGTGTGACTGCCTCCCAATGTGATACTCTTCTGCCCATTTTAGAAAAAGTCCAAAACAGAACGTGGGGTGGGGTGGGAACCCAACCAAAGGTGAACATGAACCGATAGTTAAACGTTGAGGTCGTGTTTTCCCTTCACATCTCGCAGTTTACGTGGCAAAGATGTGCTCACACTGGGTATCCGTCTCTCCCTGTGCAAAGGCCAGGACCAGAGGAATTGCTCCTCCTCTCAGAATGCCCCTGCAAGGTCGTCCTCCCCAGGTTGCTGTACTGACCTTGTCTCTCTGGAGAGGAAGCGTCCCTCCTCCTTCTCCGGCTCATTCCTCCCCCGCGCTCTCAGTCCCCTCCCCGGCCCGTTCTCCAGGCTGACAGCCAGCATGTCCCTTTCCTCACTCACCTCTCCTCTCACTTCCGTTACTTCCTCCCCTTCTGCTTGCGAACAAATCCTTGGTCTCCATTAAAGCAAGCAGACAAAAACAGCTTTGCCTTGATTTTGTGACTCTCTCCTCTTATCTGGAATTCTGTGAAGGAGTAGCCTGGATTCACTTCTCACTATATAGCCACTCCTCCATGTATCAAGGTGCATCCCACCCGCCCAAGCCACAGGCTCAACTTAATTCTGCAAACGTGCGCGGAGTCCGTACTACATGCCCGGCGCAATCTGGATCCCGACCTCAAGGACGATGCTCTTTTAGGGCAGACAAGCCTGCGGCTCCCTCCCCAAATTACAGAGCGATGGGCTAGTGAGCTGATGGGGTCACATACCGTAGAGAAGCAGAATGGGAGTCATCATCCCTGTCTTGGGGGCAGGGGGCAGCAAGGAATGTGTTCTAGGAGTTCTCCATACAAATGGAGAACCCAGGAAGGGAGAACAGTAAGAGAGGGCACAGTCCAGGTAGAAGGACCAGAATGGCCAAGGTCACTGAGGCACCACAACGTGTAGACGGCACTATGTACGTGACAAGAGGAGGGGCGTGGAGGCCACAGAGGGTGACAGACAGTCTTCAAGAATGAGATCCCAAAAAAACTTCAACTCTTTCTTGCAGACACTGGAGAGGTCCAAGCCAGGGAGGGACGTAATCAGATTTCCTTTTACAAAGTCCCCTGGGAAGCATCGTTTAGAGGGGGGCGCTCTGCTAAGCAGCTACTCTCATGGTCCAGATGAGAGGTGACAAGAGGCCTGAGCTAAGAGGGGCCTGGGATGAGGACAGGGATGCCAGATGCTCACGCAATCTCCCCTCTTCCGCACGTGTCTCGTTGTGCGTCCACCTGGACAGAAGCTCTCTCCCTGCTTGAAACCTGGAGCATCTGTGATGCTTTCCATTTTGTTCTTGCTCCCCTTACATTACAGTCGTTTCTGTATTTCTCTGATTTTCCTCATCAAATTGTATTTCGTCTGTCCTTCCTCAAATTACAGCACCTTGTTCCTAGTAAGAGCTGAAGAAAAGGTTATTTAGTTGAACTGAATTTTCAAGAGCTTCAAACCATGAATAATTGAGGAATCAGCCATGTATAAGTGCTTATCATTTACATAATTGTGTAAACAAGCTGATAAGAATTTTTTCCTCCATTATTTTGATCATCGCAGAATGCCCCATTGTCTTCTCAGTTCTCCAGATTTCAAGGAAGTAGTAAGCAAGTATTCTGTAACCCACGGAGGTGGCAGAGGCAGGCCGTGTCTGCCTCTTACCTCCAGGGCAAGGCGAGCAAGGAGCAGATGATCGCATTGATTGGAAACGAAAGCCATGTATAAATATTGAGAAATACGCTGTCTGCAGAGACAGAAAATTGTGGAGCACACGGCGTGATGGGGCCCATGCGCCGAGTCCCGAAGGTCAATGTGCAGATACAAATTGATTAAGCTAAGTACTTACTGAAATTGCTTTCCAACACACTGATGAGAATTGATCATAAGCAGGACCCATATTTACAGCGAAAATGCTTATGTAAAGGTACCCTTTGGTATGTCACCAAAACAAATTTAAATGGTCCAGATTTTTTTTCCCCAAAGCGAAAAAACTTGCAGCGTAGTTAATGAATGCATTGTAAGGAGTCCGCCAGCATTTAGTTTCGTGATTATCTTGTCGCGTGGGGCTGATCGGCCCCGGAACAGCTTTACGGTGGCCTCTTTTCATAACCCTGAGCTTGGCCTCCCTCTCCTCCTCTTTAATTCCAAACCAAAGGACCCTGATGGGCCAGGATCAGTCCGACCTGATGTAGTACCCGAGCGGCCACTGTTCGACATGACGCCCAGCTCCTAGAAACCGGGAGGCAGAAATCCCCCACCGAGACTGCGTCCAACATGCTTAAGCGGGACTGTGAGTGCTGCTGGCCACAGGCGCTTGAGCAGCAGGGAGGAGAAGGGGAGTGAAGCAGGTGGTCAGAAGGGAAGACCAGGCCACGCGGGGGAAATGAGAGCAGGGTGCAGAAGGCGTAGTTAGCGAGGCTTTACGGAGTACTTTTTATGTGTCAAATTCAAAAGTAATGAGCCATGGGCCACACAAAACAATACATATTGTGGTCCCTGAACCCAAGGAGCTTAGGATTTAGTCAAGAGGGCAATTGTACACCCAGAAAACAAATAATTTACCAGTGCATGACAATATAATGATGTACTAAAATGTATAAATATAAATCTATATTATATGTGTGTGTGTGTGTGTGTGTGTGTGTACGTATATATAATGACGTACTAATAATCCATCCCGGCATTGGCCGTGCTGTTACTGAGAACCGAGATAGAGTGAGTGTCACTGGTTCCGGGAAGTGGAGAAGAACAGGGCAGATGTCATGGCAGAGGCCATGGACATCGAGCCTGAGCCTGGAAAGGAGAGATGGTCCAAAGCTAGCAAGACAAAAGGAGCATGACATCTCAGACTTATGGAAAACAGTAAGAATAAAGGGAGTAAAAAACAGAGAGCTAGAGAAGGAAAAAGTTGCTGATGATGGTGAAGTTAGACGGGCCTCAAGTCTTTTGGGCACCTGTGCCAATACTTGGATTGCCTTGGCCAAAGACCAATAATTCAGAGGCAGAAAGTACTTCCGTGGTCCCAGCAGTCTCTTGTAGACTTGGACCAGTGCCAGCCAATTTTTGTTGTCTCTGCAATCACAAAGTGAAGCATATTTTTCCTCGTGTTTACTCGAGAGGAATGTTGTTTACACTGAAAGCCTCACACACTTCAGGCTGATCTTTGACAACTGAATTCTCTTATTACTAACAATTGAGTGCAAAGAACCCACAGAAACTCCACAACAGATGAGATGGCTTCATTAGCTCAAGGTTCCAGTGGCCTCTGAGAAATGGAGAGATTGGTAAATTAAGGATAATTTATTAGATGCGTTTCAAGTGGATTTTGTAAAGAGAGAGGGATCTTGTCCACAAAACATATTTTGACAAGCACGGGGAAAGCTCCCTGCCTCCACAATTACTCCCACACCTCACCCTTAGTCCCTTTCAAATTTTAAGAAAATAAAATTAAACAACATACCTGGTTCTGCCACATTGTCTAAAATTCTGTCATTGGAGATACATTCTTATTGAGGTGTTGTCTCTCCTGGATGTCCTTTTGAAAAGGCAGGTGTCCCCAGAGAGACCTGTGTATCCACTTGTGATTTTATTATATGATTTTCTGTCTAAAGGCCATGGGAGGAGGAAAATGCTTAGAAGAGGAGGAGAAATGATGGTTTTTTAGAACATGGCACCCTGCTAGGTTAGACAAGATTGAGGGGGTTATCTAATGCAAGTGATGGATGGTCTGGATAGCTAAAGAACAGAAGGAGGGGTAAAAAATAGAACCAGAAGTGGGGAAGCAAAGGAGAGAGAGAGAGAGAGAGAGAATGAATCATGATGGAACAAAGCTAGAATCAAACTTTTTCCCCTCTGTAGAGTAGCCTGGAGCAGCCCTGACTGTTGGGACGGATGGGTCTCACATCAAACCTGGGTATCTTCACGTGCTGCCTGTGAAGTCAGCACTGCCTAAGATAGCAGAAGGAGGAAGGACAAGACAGCAGTGGGGGCTACTTGGGAGGCTTTACCAGGTACAGAATCTAGATATTGGTCCACAGCTAAGTCAAGTCCAGCTGCAGCAAAACCACAACGCGTCTTTCATGAGGTGCAGAGTAGAAATACCTAGCGCTCACCCCAGTGCTGAACAATGGTGGCTGTGGGCCGAGGGAGCTCCATGATTCCCAGCTGAGTCAGCAGATGTTGGGAAATGATTTAAGAACTTTGGTGAGGAAACTGTGAGAACTCCGATAATCTGATACCAGAAACACACACACACACCAAGTGTTCAGTCTAGGACTTTAGGGTTTAGTCTAGTCCAACCCTCATCTTCTAGCTGGGGGAAGGGGAGCCCAGAAGAATCGGCATTTGTTAAGTGCTTTCTATCTGTGAGGCGCTGTTTCAATTGTTTTTATGTATCAACTCCTCCCAACAACCAATAACAATCAGTATTATTATTATCTCCGTTCTATAGAGAAGGAAATTGAGGTAGAGAAAAACCAAACAACCCCCACCCCATCAAACCACATGGTAAGTGGCAGAGGATGGATTTGAACCCACACAGTGTGAGTCCAGAAGTCCTCCACACAAGCCATGCCCTGAAAGATTTGTCAGAGAGCACAGTCAGCCACCAGCAAGGAAAAGCTTCTTCCTGTAACATGAGGCCTGGCCGAGTGAGGTCAGAATGTAAGAATCTCTTGTGGGACAGTGATGGCCTGTCCGGTAGAGGTTGTAAGCCACCTGGCGATTCCTTGTGGGAGCTGAAGCCCGTTCTGGAGGGGAAGCAGGCATGGCAGTAAGTCAGCTATCTCCCCAATAAGGAGAGGTGATTGATTGGTAATGGAGCCACTGTAATAGAAGCTGATAATTATTGAGAGAATTGCCAAGAAACGGAGGAGTAGATGTCCCTTTCCTAGAAGAGGAGGAGCTTGAGGCAATGAAATTGTGATTAGAGTATTGATGAGGTTTTTTTTTTTAAGATTATTTATTTATTTGACAGAGAGAGATCACAAGTAGGCAGAGAGGCAGGCAGAGAGAGAGAAGGGGAAGCAGGCTCCCCGCCGAGCAGAGAGCCCGAGGACGCGGGGCTTGATCCCAGGACCCCGAGATCCCGACCTGAGCCAAAGGCAGAGTCCCAACCAACTAAGCCAGGCACCCCTTGATGAGGTTTTGATACTGATCAATGCCACAGCAATAGGCTGGGAGGCTGAAGCTAAAGGGAGAGCCATGATCCATCAAGTCACTCACTCAAGCTCACCTCCTGAACGCTGACCTGGGCCAACTGCTGAATGCGCTGGAAAGGGAATGAGGTCTAGTCCACCATGAGATTCCCACCGGTTGGATAAAACAGAGCGATAGTAAACAACTCACCTCCCAGAAATATGAGAAATACACGTATGCGTTGCCAGTTATGTGAATACGGTCTCAAATTGCATTTGAGTTTGGACTCCTGGAGTCAGGGAGACAACCATAACAGACAGCCGTGCAGATGAGACATTGGCGTCTTCAGATGAGGATTATCACTGCCTGGTCTTCATGGGGCAAGACCCAAGGATGGAGCGGTGAGATGTAAATAGGTGATGATGGCTGTAGAGAGGTCGCCTTGGCAAGAGGCTGAGTTTTTGTAGTCCCCTTGAATATGGGCAGTTTGATAGAGGAGAAGGAAGGGGAACCCTAACATTAATGGAGATGTTGAGTACATGCCTAGTGTGGCACCGGGACGCCTGTAGCTTTATCAAAGCCGAGCAGGGTCTTGTAGCGTAGAGGGGTGGATAAAGACGCTGAAATTGTTATGGGAACAATTATGACTATAACAGAGGTAATGACGAAGATAATGGATCTGTAATGAAAAGCCGGTGGCTGTAAAGGGGAAGGTGAGGGCAACTGGAATGTGGAGGGGCTGATAAGGGAGGTAATGGTGGTGATGCCAAAGCTAATGGACTTATAATGTAGATGATGTGGAAGGTAATGGAGTTATAATGAGGTGATGCCTACAGAGTGGGGCGGGGGGAGATGATCACCTTAATGGAAGCAAGAGGGACTCTGTGATACAGGTTGAGAATTGTATGCAGAGCATGCGTCAGAATGGCCGCAGCTGTGGGTGACCGGGGACGTAATGAACAGCTACCCCCAAAGTTCTCATTACAGCCGGAGTTCTAATGGACCCTGGAATACGATAATGATGTTAATGGAAAAGATGATGACCTCCATGAAAACCAGGAGCCTTGTGATGGTATTTAGAAGTGCCTGTTTAGTGGGAGAGATGAGAGGAGAAATGGGAGTGGGATGGAGGGTGGACCGGTGTGGACATATTTGTAAATCTCGGGGTTGAGTTTCCTGAGGGCTGTTCCCTAGACTCGTCCCCGTGGGTTACTTGTCTTAGTGCAGCTGCTCCTGCTTGTATGAGGCATTTGTCATGCATGAAGCAAGTCTGAGATGAGCAGACATGGCTACGGCAACAATTCAAGCTTACAATCTAAATTTTGTTCCTAAATTAGGCATGACAACACACTAGCTCAGACAGAGCACTTCTGTGCGCAGATATGTAAACAAAATGTCTGGGAAATGCATGAGTTGCAGCAGAAATAAATGTATATAAAGGTTTTATATATATATACTTAACCATTAGTGCCTCTTCCAAATGAGAAAGTAGGAACTAAATCCTCCATGGTTCTCTGATTAACTTCTAAGACCTTAAAAGGTGGCAAAAGTGTTGGTGGCAGCCTGTGCTCCTGGTCTGGCCAGGAAGACCCTGATGTGGGCTCTGCAAAGGGATCTGGGGAACTGGCATTCACAAGGGTCCCTAGTGCTACTGTGTTTCTGAGTCAAGCAACATAGAGGTGTGCGCAGAGGATAGACCATAGACCCAAGAACAAAGAGATAATCCCAGACGCACATCAGGCATCCAGGAAACACAGGCAAAATGTATAGCCTATGATGGGAGCAGAGACGGCCAAATAGACTCATTGTCTTTACAAGGAATTCTTGAGCATGGGACACAGGTGTTCTCTGCCTCCATCCTGTACCTGGATGCCACCTTTCAGGCCAACTCTATCTAAATCACTGGAAAAACTTCTATAAAAATGCAGATTCCTGGGTCTCTCCTCATGAACAGTCTGATTCTGTTGATTAGGAGCACAACCTGTGAATCTGTATTTTCAAAACTCCCCTGGAAATGTTCCCAGGTATCTACAGTGGGAACTATTGTCTAAGTGTCAACTTGTGTCTCTTAGAAGGAGCGTGTTAGGCAGGATGTGTGGAAAGCACATTTCATAGGCATAAGCCAAACCAGCGTTTTGAGTAGATTTGAGCACCACTCAGAAGCCTCTCCTTCTCACCTTCCCCCTACCTACCCCTCCACTGTACATGAAGTGTACCTTTCCCTTGATGAAGACAAGCACAATTGACTGAAGCCATCTCCCAGCAAGGGACTCCAGAATGCCACTATGGCAATAGGTAGCATTGGGCAACTGGACCCTATTTCTTCTAGAATAGAAGGAATGAAGCAGTGTAGGAACTGAAATGTGTGGGGGGGGCAGTGGTGGTAGGGGAGGAAATGGAGTGGCAAGGAGGGAGGGAAAAGGCCAGAAAAGATGTTTCAAGTACCTTTAGTTATGGAAACAGGTATGGATATAGAGGTGAGAGTTGGCACCACCATGTTGTCTTTTGAAGATCTCTCCTGTCCAGCCCTCAGAGGTACCATATTGTTCTTTAGGATTCCCAGAGATTAAAAAATGTTAATATTGGGAAATATTCAATTTATGCTTTGGGAAGTACAAATTGCTTCTGTCCTTATATGGTATATAAGTCATGCACATGTACCTATGTCTACACCTGAATTAACCAAATTAGAAAATGGGTATGGGGTGCCTGGATGGCTCTGTCAGATAAGGGTCTGATGACTCTTGGTTTTGACTCAGGTCATGATCTCAGGGCCATGAGATTCAGCTCAGAATTGGGCTCTGCCCTAAGTGTGTAGCCTGCTTAGGATTCTCGCTTTCCCTCTTCCTCTACCACTCACCACCCCCCACATACCACTCATGCATGTGCTCACTCCCAGGAAGAAAGAAAGAAAGAGAAAGAAAGAAAGAAAGAAAGAAAGAAAGAAAGAAAGAAAGAAAGAAAGAAAGAAAGAAAGAAAAAATACTAAACAGTTGTTACAAAGAAAATGCATTCTTTCAATTGCTGAACAAAATGATAGAATATTCCTCAATACCCTGTCTCTTAATACTTCTACTTCAACTTTAATTGAGTTGAATACTTCAACTCAAACTCTTAGAGAGACCAGGAATGTCCTGAAAGATTGCAGTACAAAGCCACAGTCATGGTCTCTTTTCTTCAGAAGAAAAACTTAGGTCCATTAGCACCAACTTGCCCAGATCTGTCTCAGGGACAGAAACCCAGAGCATTTACTCATGTTCCCTTATAGGAATAGTGAAGTTCAAGCCCTACTTGATCCACTTAGGACTAATTAACAAGCACTCCGATTGAGGCTGTGATGGAAAGTGAGCTGGTGGGCACAGTGTAGGTCTTCTCCTCATCTGGTCACTTCTCTCCCCTTCCTGGTCACCACTGTTTTGAGAAAAGGCACCCCCACAGTCCTTTCAGAACTATGCCTCATGACAGGGATGCTGACCTACCACTTGAGAAATGCCACCTTCCTCCTGAGCCATGTTGTCATTTGTTAGCTGCTAATCATTCATTAACCTCCCAGATACCTCCTGAAAGCCAGGACCTCACCTTCATTTGCAAAGGTGGATCACTGGGTCCCCCTCTAATAAAATTACAACTTCAGGAAACAGATCATTTGTATCAAATACAACCCCATGGCTTCCTCTTATGTTAATCATTTCAGGCAGGTGCTATTAGGTAATTCAATCACTGGGCTACAGAAAGCAGTCACTGAATTAATGAGGAATGAACTCAAATTCTGAATAAGAGATTTTCTGAATAAATGGCTCTGAATGAAAAACCAGGAGCCAAGCCTATAATCACAGCAGATGACAACAATACAAAATTGCATATTAAACACAGTCCCCACTTCCATCTATTCTCAGTCCACAAACTCTTTTGGAGCCAAAAGAACATATTGCAACTGCCACCAGCAGCCTTCCATATTTGCCGCTTTTCTAATATTTCCTTAACACTTTTTCAGGTGAACAGAATAAATTCTGTAGCTCTCATCCCAATTTAAAATAAGCCTTAGTTTACCCCCAAGCCTAACCTTTCATTCAAAAGAGCATCTTTATCCACAGACCCATTCAGAGTTGAAATCTCTCTGGCCTCCCATTTGGCTTGCCTGAATTCAGCCTCCCTCCCCTCTAGGATGCTCTCCCCACAGCCACCGGGATGATCTTTCCCAAACTCAGATCTCACCACTTCACATCTCTGCTTAACACCCTCCATTCACTTTCACTGTCCTCATCATTTTAACATGTCACACAAAATTCTTGGTGGTGGGGTCCCAGCTTGTCTTTCTAGCCCATCTCTGGTTTGTTGCCCTTACGGAGTACATCCTGAATCCCAGCTGTGCCCAGGCTCTTGACATCTGTTCACCTTCTGCGCTTTTCAAATTGCCACATTTTTTTTTCCCGTATAGTATCTATGCCAACCTCATTCTCATCTTTTAAAATTCCTCTTGAATGATGCCTACCCTGATCCCCTCCATACCTCCATTCCTCCACTGAGCCAGGGGCCTTTTCTCCATGCTTTCTTAGCACCTGCAGGCAGAGCTCAATTCCTGAACCTAGCTTTCAATACTACAATGTCTGGAGCATCAGTTTCTCTCTTTAATTGGACTGCCATCAACCTGAGAATAAGACTAGATAGTGTTTAACCTGGTATTTTCAATGCTGGACATATGGTAGATACATCATAAATATTTGATGAATGAATGGACCAGTAGTAGAATAAATGAAATCATGGTTGAATAAATGAATGAACCCAATGACGTGGTTTATGCCAATTCTTGCAGCCACCCTTCCATTTCCTAACTCTGGGCAGCAGCATTTGAAAAGTTTACTTTCATACTCTGAAATTTGGTCAATGAAGACCTGGTACAGAATGAGTAATTTCCCTGTAGTTCATGATGTCGCCACCATGTCTTCATTCTCCCACTCCTTAGTAAATATCTGACAAACTAGACTCTGCAGCAGGGACAGAGTGTTCCCCTGTGGCTGGTAACCACTGATGGGACAAACTGCCCAGTGACACTGTTGCCTTCCTGGAGCCCAGGCTTCCAGCACCACGAGAAATCTCCCCAGCTCTGCACACGGCATTTGGTTCTCACAGAGCTGTGGTCGCCTGGCATTCATCATGTTGTGCTTCATCAGTGATTTAATCAGGTTTGAGTTTTTAACAACGTGCTCGTCATGCTCACTTAACTTAAAATCAAGCCCGTTCGGGCATTAGTTGGTACTATTCACTCAGTCTGGTAGTTTTGGCATTTAAAACTCTAGAATATTTCATCAAGGAGCACTGTACATTTTTACAAAGAACCCCTTATACATGAATCTCGTAGACTGGCTCCCTGGTGGAAATGTCCAGGCCTTAGGGATCATAGTGCTATGAAAGAAGTGTTTGCATAGCAGTTTCCTATTGACACCATAACAAATGACCACAAACTTAGTGTCTTAAAACAATACATTTTTAATATTTCAGAGTTCTGTAGGTCAGAAGGATGACATGGATCTTATGGGGCTAAAATCAAGATAGGGAGAGCTGCATTCCTTCTAAAGTTTCTATGGGAGAACCCATTTTCTCACCTTTTCTACACTCTCTGGAAGTCACCCACATTCCTTGTTTTGTGCCCCCTTCCTCCAGTTGCAAAGCCTGCAGTGGCTGTTAGAGTCCTTCTTATGTCTTATCGCTCTGGCCTCCACTTCTCTCTCCCTCTTGCACTACTAAGGACCCTCGTGACTATATCGGGCCCATCTGGGTAATCCAAGATAATCTCCCTATTTTAAAGTCATCAAATTAGCAACCTTCACTCCATCTGCAATCTGAATTTCCATTTTCCATGTAACAAAACACGTTCACAGGATCCGGGGATTAAGGCATGGACATCTTTGGGGGTTTATTATATATCTTACCATACTTGTGTGTCTGTGGACCTCTGGAAGGCATCCTTTGCATAGCCTTGTGGGTCCAGCCATCAACAGCATTGGTGTCACCTATAAGCTTGATAGAAATGCAGACCTACAGGCCCCAGCCCAGACCTTTGGAATTAAAATCTACATTTTCACCAACTTTCAGGGGATTAAGTGACCACATAATGAGTATGAGAAGCGCCATTCCAGAGGCTCCCCGCTTGGCAGAGGAAAGAGCTGGCACTTAGTGCTGGACAGACAGTAGTAGTATCTGGGAACATACTTATTAAAATGGATGGATCTTGAGGAACTCAATCAACAGACTGAGTATCTATTAGAGGCTGCTGTCTCATGTCTATATTTCAAAAATTGTTTTCCCCCAATAATAATAAAAAAAATTAAAAGGAAAACCTTGTAACTTTGAGTGTCTGACAAAACTTTGTTAATATTTCTAATTTATATTTAGAATCAATGTCACTAAAATATCAGTTCTAGTGAAATCTTCAAGGTGCCTCCTCAGACTGGAAGCAGAGAACTCAATTCCTTTGGAGAAGACGCTCCTACTTCTAAGTGAGGTCACTTTCCCAGATTGTTCAGGGACCTTCTACAAGCTTATTCCTGGTGTGAAGAGGGTTCTCTTCCATGAAGACATTTTCTAAGAGTGACTGCCAAATCCACTTACATGGTAACTATTTTTTGTGGATGTGTCCACCTACCAGGAAATAGGATCTTCCAAGGTCAAGATCTCACTCATTTATCTACAGTGCCTATCACAGTAGCTGGCTTTAGAGTGGCTACTCAATGTGGGTTTACGGCTTTGGGGATGAATGAGTCATTGTCCCTCAGAAAGTGATGTAATAATGTCATGCTTAGTGAGACATCTACATGTACCAGGAAGTGATACCACAAAAAAGTTCCCAAATTCAAATTTGCTGTGTCATTCTAAGAGGAGAGTCCATGATCACCCCCCTGGGTGTCTAGGGAAGGCAAGGGGAGCTTCCAGAGATCTGGCTGTGTGAGAAGTAGTCAGTTTAAATCCCTACCCTTCACACCAACGTGTGCTAAAAACAAGAAGTTTTATTTTTCAGAGATGTCAGATGGCAGCTGTCATAGGTCAGCATGGGGAGAGAGGGTGGAGATATTCTTTATGAATGTTTAATTACAGGAAAAAAAACCCTTAGACTTCATGATCCATCATTCTGCTATAAAATCAATATGACAGGGCTCAAATATCTTTATCATGACAGTGTTTTATTCTAAAAATGTATTTTTCTACATGTTATAACTTACAAATAATTTAAAAAATAGCTTTAACATGACATAAATGAAAACACAATTTAATGAAATGGCATTTTGTGAATTTACACCGAAGCAAATATTTGACATGCTTTATTTAAATTAATTTGCTCTGCATACTCTGCCGTTTTGCTGGCAGGCGAGCTCTGTGTTATCATGCATTGGCTGCACCGGGCTTTGAGACGCATAGTGAAGAATAGAAGCTGAGGGACCCAAGGGGACCCAATTCTGAGGTTCCCCCAGGTCCACACTCAGGTTCAACTGGCAGTAAAAATTGGCTAGATGTGGGCAGGAAGTTGTTTAATAAAATGATTATGTCTACTCAAAGTGTGATATTCACTTCCATGTTGGTAACATTTTTGCCATATAAATATTAAATTACTTTTAGTAATCCTAAACCAGTCCTAATGAGCATTCTATGTAAATTATAAGCAAAACAATTTTGTGTGTGTGCATTATAAACACAAGGCTTTCCTAAACTTTCTAAGAAAACAATCTGCTAGTGCTAGGATGCTCATTCTATCAGTTAAGGGGAGAAACTAAGGCATATGTTTAGTAAGTTACTTTTGGCCCTTTATGAAAAAACGTGCTAACCCCTGCATTTATAGAATAAACTTGATTTGCAAAGACCGAATAATACTTGTTTTGATTTGGAATCCAAGATACTAATCCAATTTCCCCCAGCCTCCCAGTGGATCTGATTAAGAGTTTTCCAATAGGTTATAGCTATAGAAACTATATTTGATTATGGTTATTATTTGCTTTCCATAACCACTAACCTGGCACAAAGACTTCTATCCCAAAAGGGGTTCTGAAACAACAATAATGGTGCTGGTGAGCACCAGGGACAGATCACGACCTTCACAGGATGGATGCTATGAACTGGCATGGGTCACGACAAAAATAACATAATTTTCATACATGTGGATAGCAACTTGTGGTGTCTTCTTTACTTATGTGCAAAGGTCTTCACAGCTATTAGGATCAGGTACATTTTGAAGATGAAGGATATAATACACAGACCAAATAACAATTTCAGACTTATGGGAGGAAACTAAAATACATTTTCAAAAGGGATTTCACACACACACATAGACAGACACACACCATAGAGCCTGTCTCCGCCATTTGGAAAAGTTATGCTCCATTTTTTCATTCACAAGAAAATTTTTAAAATGCAGGACAAGATGGCCCTGATTCAGAAATCTCTACATTTAACAAAGCATCCATTCTTCACTGGTAGAAAGAGTTTACACACAGCCCTTTCAAACCAAAATCAAACAGGGTGCACTTTTAACTCTTCAGGGTTAGTGTTGGGCCACACCATTGAGCGAACTGGAAAAGATCCCCTTCTAAAATCCTGTCCTCTGTGTCCACTGTTATCCCACTCCCAGAGTCAGTCATTAGAAGCAGGGCAGTTTGGAGCTGCCATGAAGAAACTCTTGAAAATGGGAGTGAAGAGAGGAGTTCTTCAGGTACCCAGGCAACTGTGAAATAACAAAAAGAAGATAAGAACCAACAAACTCAAGAGGCAGGAGAAAAACTGGAAGCAACAGCATACAGTGGATTACACTTTTTTTCAAAGATAACCCCAAAACAGGTTTTATCATCCAAAAGGCTATTTTCTCTCTCATCTAGGAATTTAAAAAAAAAAAAAGAGTGAAAAGGAACAGTTCTACAGCAAAGTTTGGTTTAAGTAACCTCAGCAGGTAAAGCTTTCAGGTGTCTGTTTGTTTTTTAATTTTAATTTTTTTTCAGATGAAAATTCAACTGGTAAGAGAAACCATCATTCCTAGGCAGGCTCAGGAAAAAAAAAAAAAAAAAGATGCTGTTGAACAGAAACAACTACCCCAGCCCAATAATAAACCAAACCAACAACAAAAAAAACCTATCTTCTCAGTTAATGCAGAAAATACTCAGTGACAAATTTGTTTACTTTATGAGGTATAATCCCTGTATCTTCATTCAAAGAATCTACAGTCTACTTCTGGAGAGAGAACTGACCCACGTCATTAGAGAATGGCATGAGATGGTGTCTGTTCTAATAGTGCTGTAGAAATGGAGAGATACGAGGGAGGAGTCTGGGGACACGGAACTGTATTAATCATCTAGTCTCTCAGTTTCTGTGAGGAGAGACGCTGGATGCAACTTAGTTGTTTGGTTCAGGTTCAGGGTCACTTGGGAGGTTGCAATCCAGCGGTCAGCCGCAGCTGCAGTCATCACAAGGGTCGATTGGAGGGGGCTGTGCTTCCAAGCCTTCTCACATGGTTGTTGGAAGTTCCCAGCCCCTCATCATGTAGGCCCTTCCACAGGGTGCGTAACAAATTGACAGTTAACGTCTACCAGAGCCGGCAATTGGAGAGAGGAAGAGAGAGAAAGGGAGAGTGCCCCCCAAAGAAGCCAGAATCGTTTTATAACCTAACCTTGGAAGTGACTTCCCATTATTTCTGCCATATTCCATTTGTTAAAAGCGAGTCAAGAAATCCAGTGCACATTTCAGCAGAGGGAATTACACAAGGGTGTGAGTACCAGGAGGTGGGGTCATGGGGGGCCACCCTAAAGGCTTTCCATTATAGTAACCAAAGGTGTTACTCAAGGAGGATGGTCAGCAAACTATAGGTATGGGACCTGACACAGGACTTTTGTGAATAAAGTTATATTGGCCCAGAACTACACCCATTTGCTTGTCGTCTGTGGCTGCTTTTGCACTAGCAACTGCAGAGTTAAATAGCTGTGCCAAAGACCCTATGGTCCTCAGAGCTTAAAGTATTTACTACCGGAAATGTTACAGGAACGTTTTGCTGAGCCCTGCTCTAGAGCAGTACTTCTCAAAATTTATATGCATATGAGTCGCCTGGAGCTCTTTAAAATGTGTGGTTCTGATTCAGTAGGTCTGAATGAGGACTGAAACTCTGCATTTCTAATAAGCTCTCAGGTGACGCTGATGTTGCTGGACCGCAGAGCACACTTTGAGGGGCAAAGTTTGTAGACCTTGAGGGATGAGAGGGTCTTGGGAAGGGAGGAGAGGGCCTCCCAAGTAGGGAGAAATGGCATGGCTTTGGGGGAGAAAATAAGAAGATCAGGTTGTCTGGAACAGAACAGAAGACATGAACCTAATCTCCCCAAGAAGAACAATTGCAAAGAGCAACACTAAGCTCTGAGGCAATTGAGAAGACAATGGAGAAACAATATATAGTTTTGGTCCTTCGTATTTCAAGATACACAGTCTTTAAAAACAAAAAAAGTGATCAGAATATTGTCGATTATTTAATCAAACAAATCACCAGAATTGAAAAAGACAAAAAAGTAAAAGAAGAAAGGTTGGAAGGAAGGAAAGAAAGAAAGGGAAAGAAGGAATGAGAGAAAGGAAGGAAGGATCTACACAGACATTTGTTTAGTGTCCACTTGATGTTGATGTGTTGTTGATGTGTTAGATCCTGCAGATGAAGATAGACAGTTCCTTCTCACCACTCAGGCTGGAGGCCTTACATTGTGATAGGTATTTTAATAGAATTATCTGCCTGGTACTGGAGGAAGACAATGGGAAGGAAAATGGTCTTGAAAGATGGGTAGGAGTTTGTTTTGCTGGACAGGTGAAGAAAATATTGGAGGTTGAGGAATATTATAGAGACACAAGAGGGCAGGAACTGGGTAGAGGTTGTACAGGCCTGAGGTATGAGATGTCTCTCAGGTAGGGGAACACGAGGGCTCAGGAAGGGAAGAAAGTGGGGGCCAGACATGAGATGGACAGACAAGAAGACAAAGGCTGCCATTGGCCTCAGATACTGCAGGAAGACTTTCACACTCCGTCAGGTGACAGTATCCGGTATCAGGTAACTCACATCACGTTCCTGGCACAGAGGAATGCTCAGTTACCACTGGCTGTGGTTCTAGTTTAGAAACTGAAGGCCATATGAAGGATTTCATACCTGGGAAAGCAGAAGAGGGAGAAGCATCATTCATTTGGCCTGCAGGTGAACTAATTTTCAGAATCCTTGAGATCAAGATTTCCAAGCAACCACTGGAGTTCTTGTGACATATGGGTTGTGTCATAGTATATCCACCCTCATTGGCTTGTATCTCCACACACTGGCCCTGCTCACTTCCAGGGGAGGACCAAGGAGGAGGCAGCTGCTCAGAGAGCTTGGCTCTCCCTAGCCATGGAGCAAAGGCAAGGTCTTTGCTTACAAAGGAGGAGTGGACCTACGTGGAGAACTTCCATGTATCCCATTCAGACTTGGCTCCATTACCCTTGGCATCACCATGGTCCTGCAGAGCCCACATTCCCCACCATGACAAACAATGCTGCTGCACTGTTATGGTCAATTGGGTGGTCTGTCTCTGTCACAGACAAGTCCTCCTGTCTTTAAGCTCTGCAAACTCGGAGGCTGTGTCTAGTTCACCACTATATCCTTGGCACTTAACCCAGTCCTGGGCTCGGAGTAGGCACCTAGCAAATCTATATCAGAAGAGCAGTGGGGCTAGTAATATTTCCCACCTCACTGTTCATTGTGAGCACTGTTAATTAGTTTGTTAGGGTTTCTGTAACAAATGACTGCACCCTGGGTAGTTGAAACAACAGGTACTATTTCCTCTCCATCCTGCAGGCTGGAAGTCCAAGGTCAAGATGTTGGCAGCATGAATTTCCCAAGGCCTCTCTCCTTGGCTTGCAGAGGCCCAGCTAGTGTCTCATTGTGTCTTCACATGCTCTTTTGTCTGTGCCAGTGTACTCCTGGGGTGTCTCTGTGTGTCCTAATCTCCTTTTCTCCTAAGGACAGGCAGATTGGATTACAACGCATACTAATAGCCATTTTTAACTTAATTACCTCTTTAAAGATTTTACCTTCAGATATAGTCAGGCACATGCTGAGGTAATAGGGGTTAGAATTTCAATATATATGTTTGAGGGACACAATTCAGCCCATAACAAGGATTAAATGAGCTACTGTAAGTGTCTAGAATGTTGCCTGGGGTATAGTGCCACAACAGGGCCCACGATTACCACAAGCAATTTGGAAGGAACACAGAGAACACCTTGGACAGAGGGACCCTCCAGACTCAGCTATTTTTTAAAGAGTGTTTGGAGTTTTGAGATTTATTCTGAAAGGCAGAAAGGTTCTATAACTCTGTATTCCCTCCTAGGCTCATCCTCACGGGGCGGCGTGGCCCCAGTAAGGGTGGCTTCCGGTCCCTCTCCTCTCCCCACTGTCCCTCATGAACCATTGCTATACCCATCATAGCCATTGTTTACAGGCTATAATCCATGTCCTGCTTCTTACATACTCTTCCCAACAATCCTGTTAGGCAGGAATTATAACTTTACAGATGGGAAAAACTGAGTCCAGAGAGGTTAAGGGACCTTAACCTCCAGAGAGGTTAAGTACCTGTTGCCTAAACCCACGCAGCCAACTCATGGCAGAACCAGACGCACACTGGGGCATTCTCACCATAGCCCTCTGCCCGCTGAGGAGGCATGGGCCCCGGTGGGCACAGCTTCGTCATTGTATCCAAACTTCTGCTTCAGCCCGGAAATGGGACATCTCTGTGACATCTCTGGCCTCTGACATTGAGGTCCTAAGGCAGAGGTCCTGACTGGCTGGCCTGCTGTGGAAATGGTGCTGCCATATCCCTGGGTGAAAGGGAAGAGGGATGAGAACACCCACGTGGGGGGATCTGTGCCCCCGCCTGCTCTGAAAACCCTTTGGTATCGCTCTGCTACCTCTCCGTCCGTCATGCTTCCGCCTGGGGAGTCAGAGATTGGGAGACTCCCTGTTACACCATGAAGCACGGAGCCGCTCTTCCTGCAGAGACATCTAGATGGACGGCAAGCAGCAGCAGCAGCAGCAGCAGCAGAAGAGCAGGGCGGGTGCGCAGACACTGAGCAGAGCTGGGGGCCGGCAGCCCAGGACAGAGCTGCTGCTGAAACAGCAGAGTGACAGGTGCATGAGGACCTGGGTCAGAGCGCTGGTGGGTCAGCATGTAGGTCACGATGACAGGGCTCTTAGAGGATACAGGATGGCAGTGCTGCACCACGTGTGGATTCCAGTGAGCTGTTTAGCTGCTGACCTGCCTCTTCCTCTGGGGCAGAGACATTACCCACCCTCCCCAAGCTTCAGTTCCCATATCTACAAATCAGATCTTCCTAGGACCTTCCCTGTAGCCGTGTGGAGGAAAATAAAGAGATGAGGCATGCCAAGTGCCTAGCCCTGGCCTTGCGAAGAGCAGCCATTCCTCCAACACTGGCTGACTGCCAAGGGACAGTTACAAACAAAGTAATATGAAATGTTGAGACACGAACGAAACCACCCAACCCAAGCAAGAGTTTTCACCCTAGAAAATGAAACTCCCTGCCAAGACCAGATTTCTCTAGGACCAGCCTCGTTATGGGCGAAGCAGTGTGGAATGTGTAAAGCGTTTCAGACATGGGCCCTCTGGGGACACCCTACTGTCAAGACCCTCACAGCATCCACTGTTAGGGCTTGTGATAAGCCTTTTGAGACTAGAAGCCCATGTTAATACGGAAGCCTGCCATCCCATCCGGAAGGGCATTCCACATGGGCATGGTTTTCCTGGTTCTGATTCCCGGCACACTTTTCATCAGGCTACAGACTACAGAAAAAAAAAGAAAAAAAAAAAGGCTAAAAATTCTTGCCTGCCTCCTCCGTCTTCCTCCTCATCTCTTCCCTCCTCCCAGAATCTGTTACAGGAATTTTATTCCCCTTAATTTACTCTGCAAATTGCTCAGCTTGAATACTGTTATTCCACAGCTCTGTGAATGGAGCGTTGTGAGATTTTTAGCCTACCCGCTCTGCGTGCAGTGCTTGCTCTGCTGGGAGGGAGCTGCCCTGGCAGGATGGGAGCCAGGACCTGCCTGTCCCAGGCTTTGGGTAGCTTGTGAAATCCCTAATCAAGCAGCTTCTCATATGTGCAGGGATTTATACTTTCCAGAACTCAGTTATCCCCATCAGTTCATTTACATAAATACCATAGAACAAGACATAATACCTTTTATCTATACAGCTCTTTTTCCGTTGACCAAGTCCTCTCATCTACATTACCTGATTTACAGATAACATATAATAATATAATACTCTAAAGATGTATTTATTCCTTCCATATGAACAGCGCTATTATAACCTGTTACAGGAGAAGCACAGGCTGTCAGGTTTTGG
Source organism: Mustela erminea (assembly GCF_009829155.1). Classification (NCBI taxonomy): domain Eukaryota; kingdom Metazoa; phylum Chordata; class Mammalia; order Carnivora; family Mustelidae; genus Mustela; species Mustela erminea. Next base: position 27,039,327 of record NC_045630.1, read on the forward strand.
AGCAGCAGGATGTAAGCCCTGACCTGCATTAGTGCTTATACTGCTGGAATACAGCCTCCTAGAAGACCCTTGAGTTTGGCTTTCCCGTCTCAGAGAGCCTTCCCTTCCTTCAGCCATGGCCCAGGGTCTCTGTCCAAGGTTCTGGTCTCCCAACCATTCTGAGCAATGCCACTGAGCCTGTCCTAAGGACATGGCGTGCACCCACACACAGCGTGACAGGGCATCCTCTCTCTCACCATCCAGTGTGGCCATGCCTGGGAGCTGCCTGAGCAGGTGTTGGTTGCATTTCAAGACTCTGTGACTGACATTTAAGCCATGGTCTAATATTTAAGGAATGGTTGTAGGATTCCTCAAAAATATTGGAGAATAGCCTTGATTTGTCCAATAGATCCACTCCATCCTGCAGTCTTGGTAATCTTTATCAAAGGCATATCTGATTGTGCCGTCCACGCCACCCTCAAACCCTCCACATCTTCACCGGCACATGTTATGTCTTATCTTTTCAATGAGAGTTGGCAGCTCTAAGGTGAGCTCTCAGTGTGGTTTGGAAGTGCAATGCCCAGATGATCCGTGATGTTGAGCTCCTATCTTGATAACTGTTATTCATTGCTTTAGATTGGTTTTTCTAGAAACAGACTTTGAGCAAGAGAGTTCCATGCACAAGGTTTATTAGGGAGAATTCTTGGCGGGAGTGGGGGTAGATCTTTACAGAGGTGAGGAAGGCAGGACTGAATGGGGAGAAGAGGTGACAATGAGGTTTTCAGTGAAACTTCAGTCAATCCTATAGGGCACCATGGAGTTGGGATGACCCACTGAGTTGCCCCAAATTGAGGCGAGAGGACAGGCCTTTGTATCCCTGCAAAGGGCTGGAAAGTAGAGCCTGGGCAGGGAGATGCCCTGTGGCCCAGGGCGATGGTCAGGGAAGGACAGAGCTGTGAGCCTTCAGTGGCCGATATTCTAGCATGGGGGCTGGATGTGTCTGAGCAGAGCAGCCCTAGCATTCACTCCACCAGAGTTCCAAAATTTCGCTGCACCAGGAAATAGGAATATTGGAGGCCATCTTGGAATCCCGGTTAACCCTGGACACAAGAGCGTTGTCCTTCTGCCTGGCCCTGCTTTTCTTCCTTGCCCATCAGGACAGGATGAATATAGCTTTGCCAAGATCCCATTTAGCTGGCAGCACTAGCTAAAAGGGGAAAGCCAGGCAAAGGGTGAGACAGCCTTCTGCTCCACACCTCTTCTGTCCAGACTCTTTGAATTGGCCAACTCCCCTTCTGTGCCGTGGTCTTAATCAGGCTTTTCTAGGGCATGCTGCATTCCTTACCCCGCTGCCTCCCTGCACGGAACCTTCTTTTCCTAATTTATTTTCAGCCCTGAAGCTGATCTCAGAGGCAGCATCTGGTTCTGCTTTTAAAACAAAGCTGTGGCTGAGTCGGGCAGAGAGGCACAGAAGTCAAAAGCACGCTCGTCCCCAAGGTCACCCAGCAACAGCACAGCCCTCGTTCTTCTCTGCCCACAGTGTCTCCTCCCAGCATCCTTTGTTGTCAACACACAACTTTTATTCACCTGGGCTTATTACAGGGTCCTGGGGTTATGGAATCTGCAGCGAGGTCAGAGCCACCGGGCTTCGGAGGCCCTCCCAAGCGCCAAGGCACTCAGAAATTCTACATCCATATGAGGAAAATAGAAGGGAGGAGGACTGAGCTTCATGCTTTAGCTTTCCCTTTGGCAAGCAAAGAGCCTGCCTGCAGCTCTCTGGGTTCAACGTTCAATATCCCGAAACCAAAGTGACTGGTCTGTCACAGAAGCTAAACCAGCCCACCCCCAGGGCCCCACGGGAGGTCCTGACTCATTCATGACGCACGGTGGACGGTGGATGTGAAGACAGCCTTCGAGCTCCACTGGAGCTGTTGTTCCCATTTCGGTTCAAGTCTTAGCAAGACTGAGGCTGTCACACAATGGGTGTCGTCACCGTGTTGGGGGCAGGAGAGACATGTGGCCCGTTCCTTGGGCCGTCAGAACTGCTTTTTGTGGTAGAAATGGCTGCCAGTACCTGCAAGCTGACCCCAACCATGGGCATAGGATTTTGGGGGGCGCTTTCTCTCTCAACTCTTCTGTTGTGTTATGTCATAATCAGTACTTTTCAAGCTAGTTCAGTTGTATTTCTAAAAATATGGTCACAGTGGCTGTGTAGTGGATTGCCTGGGAGCAGGGGCGGAGACAGAAGAACAGACAGGTGGGCTTCTTGCTGGGACATCGCTAAAAAATTGAGGGTCTTCCTTCACCCAGCTGCGCATCTATATCCCTGTGCCACTCCAAAAGGACTTGGAGGGCACCTACACCAGGACACTGGAGCCTGTGAGGGGGAACTGCTTGATTAATTACCAGCGATAACTAACTAGGTTAGCTCATTTCTCCCTGGAAGGGTCTGTCATGGAGGAAGAACCTGGCACAGAGGAACACCCTTGGCCCATGGAGGGTAGAGTCGTAAAGGCAGCCTGTTACACCTGCAGAGACCAGGGCACAGAGCCTGGGCTCCGGGGGGGAGGATGGGCAGGGAATTGAACAGGGCAGCAAATACAAAACATCCCCAGCTTTTAATTTCAGCTGGGGGTACAGAGAAAACAAAGGTGGCCGGTCGAGCGTCAGGGAGAAGAGGGGTCAGCACCCCCGCCCCGGCCACTGTCATCTCTGCCTGGAGATCCCGGCCCCACCATCCCTCATCCGACAAGTGTAGCTCTTAGAGCTCTGCTAGGCTCATATTAAATTCTCAGAAATGTCAGTTATTGTTACTATAATTATTATTATTACCCATGAGGCATGTTTTCCTTTGTTATTTTTAATTGGAGGGGAGGACGGTGCCATTCCCAATTTCTACTCCGAAGAAGTATTTTTCTGCTTCTTCTTATATATTTGGAAAAGGAAAACCAGCAACAAACACAAACAACTCCCCCAACCCCCTACACACATGAAACGCGATAGAATTGGAGAGGTCCTGCAAGATTTCAACCTCAGGGGAGCCAGAACGCAAGGCCCACGACCTGTGGAGTGTTGGCCTGTGTAGGTCTTGCTTCTGGTTTACGTTTCCTCTGTTGTTGTTGTTTTTCTTTTTAATTATGATCAGGTGACCTTGTTCCATAAAGTGTGGCTCAAATACCAGCAACAGAAGGTTGAGCAAACAGAGTTTAATGCTATAATCAAATGCAACCTACAACCTCGTTCTTATGGTACATATTAGTGATAGATGATGATGCGAACAGTCATTTGGGCTGCGTGGTAATTGGCCACACCAGACAGGGAGTTCGCTTAAATTACTACTCAGAGTCTGACTTCTGTATGGTCGGGTTTTAAATCCCCTGCTCCCTGCGCTCTCGGAGCGAGCTCCCTGGCTTCCCCACCTCCCCTGGTGGCGGAGACTTCTTCCCTATCACATCCCTTCTCCGCTGAGATTCAGACTAGGGCCCAGAGCTTCCCTGGCTTAATGAGGGGGAAAAACAAGAATAGAAGGATTGGAGAGGATGTCTCAGGGTGATAGAAGAGACCGACACAAAGAGATACCCCATAATAGAAGTCGATTTCCCCCTGTCCCAGCAGCCCAGGGTGGGGGTTCCTCATGGACCCAGAGTCTCTGTCGGCTCCTCCGTCTGTAGCTCCTTGGAGTTCCCGGCACCCCATGGCACATGGAGGACAGAGGGGGACAGACAGAGCTACCTATCCTCCCCAGCCTGGCAGGGACCCTCATTCCACAGGCTCAAGTGTCCGCAGTGAGAACTTGCTGGGTATAAGGGGTTGCAGACTGTCCCAGCAGTGCCGGCAATGTTCACACGGGTTTTGGGGTGAGCAGTCAGCCATCTCTGCTACAAAGCATTTTGCAAGACCCTAGCGGCACCTGTCTGGCTTAAGCACTAGTGATTATTACCTAACACAAGCACTGAAGATACCGGGAGACCTGCTAATGGTACTGATGCGGCACTCGGGCGGAGAACACATATTGAGCCCCGGGGATGCCCAGAAGCATGTATTCTTACAGAGAGCGGAAGCCAATTTTCCCCCAGGACTCCTCCACCCCACCCCACAGGCAGTTGCCCCAGGCATTGGGATCCAGGCCTGGAGCCTCCGCAAAACACAAAGACCTGTTTGATCACCCTTTATAGCAAAACCTTGTTGAGCAGATATTGGTTTATCCAAGAGAATGCACACGTGGAAGCAATTGTTGTTCCCAAGCTAACTGGACACCCTGTCATGCTCCAGTAAAAATATCAGATTATTGGAACTAGTTAATTCAAAATCCATTCTTCCTGGTCCCTTGCCTTCCAAATTAATGACATTTGCTGATATTGACAGTGAGAGAGGGGGTGGTCGAGCAGGTGGAGGAACACACGACTCCCCGGGCTTTGGTGGCTTCTGTTCCCACGGGCCTGATACGGAGGTACCATGGGGGATGTGGGGAGGTGGGAGGCAGCAACAGTGTGCGTACTAGAAAATCAGATTTTAAGTACTATTTCCCCCCAAAAGACTCTTGAAAGGAACCAAGGAGGAAAAGAATGCCCAGAGCAATTAGTATCATAATTAAGAAGTTCTGAGAAGGGGGGGGCTTCTGGTAAGCTTTGTTCCATGGGAGTCATCCCTCCCTAGGCAAGCAAGACTTGAGGCCCAGGAGCTCGGAGAGGCCACTGAGTGTGCAGCTGTACCATCTACCAGCAGGCTAAATGTGGGCGAGTCTCTTCACTGCTCTGTGCCTCAGTTTCCCTGTTAACGTCAGTACCTACCCTGAAGTAGAATTATGAGGATTAGATGCATTAGTATTTGTAGCATGTTTTGAGGGCACCTAGACCATAGTAGTTCCTTTAGAAATGTGTATAAAATGGGGTGAAAAAAGCTGGATTAAAACCCCTGTTTTCCCTTTGAACAGCTAGGAGAACGCGATCCAGTTTATTTCAATGCCGAGCCTCAGTTTCTTGTTGGCAAAATGCAGATCCTTTTCTAGACGCCCAGAATACTCTCACGGGTGGTGAGCTGGGCGAGACGGGGAGCAGGGGCGTGCTCGCCCAGTGGCTGGCACAGAACTGGCAGTTAATAAATGCTAAGTGCTACCTCGAGCTGAATGTTTAAAGTATTCCCAGATCCCAGCAAGACAGAAAATGAGGGATGTCGGTAAACAGTGCCAGGGAAGCGCCATGCGTGTGGCAGCCCCGAGTCACCGAGAGGAGCCCGTGCCAGCCAACACTTCCATTTGTACTTATTTCACAGAATAAGGAGCCACGCGTGTGCCGAGCTCCCACCCAGGCTATTAGAGAGACGTATGTAGCTCATCCACGCAGACTGGAGGGGGCGGGGAGGGGGGACAAGGAGAAGGCAGGGAATACCTGGTGAAAGGTATTTAAATAAGGAAGATGGATTTACTCCCACAGACTTCAGGCACATATAGACGGGAGTCTAAAAATAGCGCAGAGACTCAGAATCCGGGAGTCAGGCACTCAGAAAGAACGAGCTGGGAGCCTTTCTATTTTAATAACAGGAAAACGCACCAGTACGTGAACTCCTCTACGTGGAAAAACAATGCAAAGACTTCCGAAAATTAATTCCAGAATGCCTCAAGGAGGGTGGGGTGTTAAACATCTGCCAGGAGGAATCTGCCAGCTTGCTCCCCCGGAGTACAGTCCAGGGTCCCCCGTGGCTCCAGGACGGGACTGACGGGACCTGGGGAAGCCACACCACGGAGTACTCCAGGACTGCAGCGAGATTTCTTAATTCTGTTCCTTTCCCTGAGTGAGTTCAGGGAAGACACGGTTTGGGTGCATGAGGATTAATGGGACTGTCCGTGTCAAATGCCTGATGCAGGTCCCAGGTCCCAGCAGGCATGAAGGGCACTTATGACGTCATGATCATCACAGCGTCTCCACGGACGAGGGTAGTCAGCCAGCCTGCAGCGACCGTGGAGAGCGTCATGGGATGGCGACAGGCTGCCGTGTTCCCAGGGCTTGGTCCTCAGTCTAGCTGGGGAACATTGTCGCTAGTGACGTCAAGTGTATTTTGTTCCCCGGATTCCATTCCCAGTACAACAAAGGGATCATCTTTTTCCTCCTGTCCTTAGACCATCTTGATTCAGTCACTCAATAAGCATTCCATCAGCGCTTACTGTGAGCCGCAGGCACCAGAGTTAAAACTTCAGGTAGACTGGGCTCCTCACCCTTGAGGAGCTCCTGGCCCAGCCACAGAAGCAGACAGTGGGCAAACATGGAGAACTGTTTTGTGGGTGCTGCGGGGTACACATAGAGGGGGTCCGGATGACCTCCATGAGGAGGTTTCCTTGACTTGCATAAGGAATGTGAGTGGCTGTGTCTGTATGATTATTTACTTAAAATCAAAAGTGTTTATCTGTGTGTGAGAAAGGACGGGAGGGAGGGCAGAGAGGAGAGGAGGAGGCGGGGGGAAAGGGAGGGAGAGGGGAAGAGGGGGAGGGGGAGGAGGCAGGGGAAAGGGAGGGAGAGGGGAAGAGGGGGAGGGGGAGGAGGCAGGGGAAAGGGAGGGAGAGGGGAAGAGGGGGAGGGGGAGGAGGCAGGGGAAAGGGAGGGAGAGGGGAAGAGGGGGAGGGGGAGGAGGCAGGGGAAAGGGAGGGAGAGGGGAAGAGGGGGAGGGGGAGGAGGCGGGGGAAAGGGAGGGAGAGGGGAAGAGGGGGAGGGGGAGGAGGCGGGGGAAAGGGAGGCATGATAAGCTGGGAAATTTCAGCCCATTTGAGGGTCTGCCTGCTCTTGCTTCCACATCTTGGGGCTTTTCCTCAACTAGATGGGGCAGGTTATGGGTCTAGGTCCTCCACAGGTATAAAAGACTGAATATTTGTCTTCCCAAGATGCATATGGGGGCCCTATCCCCCAGTGTGTTGCTATTTGGAGACAGGGCCTTTGGGAGGTAATCAGGGTTAGATGAGGTCATGAGGGTGGCGTCCCCATGATGAGATTAGTGCCATCATAAGAAGAGACACCAGAGAGCTTGCTCCCCCCCACCCCCATGCTCCCATTCCCAACCCCATAACCCCATCCCCGCGGATATACAAAAAGAGAAGTCCTATGAGCACACAGCAAGAAGGCAGCTGTCTACAACAGCTCTCATCAGAAGGCAACCCGGCTGGCACCTTCCTCTTGGACATCCAGCCTCCAGAACTGTGAGAAAATAAATTCTGGTGGTTTAAGCCAGCCAACCTGTGGCATTTTGTTACAGCGGCCCAAGCAGACGACTACAGAGATGAGTGCCATTCTTGGGTACCTCAAAAAGAGCAGACCCAGCAGCAGCTAGAAGAATCCCCCCTTGGGTCAGCATCGTCTAGAGCCCTTCTCCAGAGAATGTGCATGGAGGCCTTCCCCAGGAAGGATATCCAAAGTCTGGAGAGGAGTTGGCCAAGAGCCACTGAGGGGTAACCAGTAAGAACTATGCTGAGTTGGGAGGGACCAGGGTTCTTTAACAGAAGGTAATTGCCATTGGCCCTGTTTTCTGTAGGATGAGAACTAATCACAGGAGGCCCTTCACGATCTGGCCCAACTCTGCAAGTCTAGCTTGATAACCATTCCTCATGCATACGACCCACATGCCGCAGCCTCACCGCTCTTCACAGGCTCCCCAAACACCCTGTGCTCATCTAAAGGCAATGCAGGCAAACAGTGAAGAGCCAGCCTGCCCAGGTTCCAATCCAAGCCTTGATACTTACTAGTGTGATCCATCGCCAAGTCCTTGACCCCTACCATGCTTCCGTTTTCTCCTTTATAAAATGGAGGTAATAATACCTCACAGACTTGCCTTGCAGGGTAAATACACAGTAAAGTCTGGGGAGTGTTTAGAAGTAGTCCATTGTACTCAGTAAGTGTTAGATAAAGTATTTGGTTCTATGACGTCTCTCCACCTAGGAAGTTCTATTTCCACTAAGTATGACTCCAAAGGTCTTCTGTTCTGTGTGGTGTCGTCACTCCCTCCTGGGGGTTCCCATAGCTCTTTGACCTGACTCATTAGCCCAGCACATGGTATATTTATCTCTGTCTGCCCTGGATTCAGAATTCTCAAGGGCAGGCAGGAAAGTACCGCTTGGTAAGACCTCTAGGCAAGCACTTCCTGACACTGAAACGTTTTGGATGCCGAGAACAGTGTGTCCCCTTTCTCCAATGATCTCTCCTTGAGAAAGAAGCTGGATAGTCCTCTGTCTTGCTATTGCTGAGGCCCTATCCAGACTCCATCAGGATTTGTAGGTTTCAATGGCAAAGATCAAACAGCTACAAGGCATGGAGTCCGTAACAGCACAGAGCAAATGGATCACTGGCTGGTGTCTGAAGAGCCACAGGACTTTTTAGCATTCAGGACACAGCTGGACCTATAAATACAAAGGTGATAAAGAGGCAGCCAGGAGCCCTGCGTCTGATTCTGGCTTGTTCTACAGGTCCCCCGGCTCAGCAGCAGCCATGCCCTAAAGATGCCGTCATCCCCGGGTAGATGCGCTGTCTCTCTGGCCAGAAAGCCCCACAGTCTCTCCCCCAGCTCACCCCCCACAAAGAAGCAAATGCACAATCGATGCCTTTGCGCTTAGGCCGACCTTTCCTGACCGCGTGACTGCTGCGGTGACAGTGGCACTGTGCGCTCCGCCAGGGACAAGGAATCAGCTCCCACCCCAGATTAACATTCAGGCAGAGGCCCTGGTGATGAATATTTTAATATAATGTTTACTGTTTACCCACATGAATGGAAAGAACTTGCATCTGCCGGGGCCACCTGTGCCCACAGAACTACAGCCCAAGCAGCCACGTCCCCGGAGAGGCCAGCTGTGCGAGGGCTGTGAGGGGGGGGGTGGCGGGGGGGGGGGGGATGCTGCAGGGAGGGATGGGGGCAAGGGACAGCTGGGGCCAGGCACAGGGAGGAGTAGGGAGGGGCGGCTCAGACCTAGCCACTGAAAGGGCACAAGACAAAGCGGGGTGCAGCGCTCAGAACAAAGGGAAGCTGAAGTTATCAGGGCCAGCCGGCCCCAGAAAAGAAGTTGTGCCCGCCCCCTCCCCCGCCCAGGCTGCAGAGCTGTGGGCACCTCCTGCAAATCACCGTTGCTAGCTGCGGGCCCCACAGACATATGCTCCCCCTGCAGCACAGCAAATGCTCTCCCCTCCTTTCCGAGCCCTCACCACTAGCAGGTCTTCTGTAGGAAAGAAGGGGGGCTCACCCTGGAACCCGGGTGGCCGCAGGGAATGGAAAGGGTCATTCACAAGCTTAGTTCAGAGTGCTGGTGGTTTTGGAAATGTCTGGAAAGGAGCCTCGCGAAGGCTGCCATCGCTTCTCCCACTGGAGATAGAGCAAACCAGAGGGGGCCTTTGCTTGCTGGGCCAGGCTAGGGCCAGTCGCTCCCAGACAGGCATTGGCCAGATGCCAGAGAAGCGGCCGGGCGTGTTCCGAGTTCCACCTCGTCTCGGCATAAGTAAGTCAGTGGCCTGGGTAAGCCTCTCCCCTGAAGCTGGGTGCTTCCCCCAAAACCACCTTGCTTTTTGTTTCCTTGGTCACCTTCCCTCTTTGGCTATTCTCTTTCTTGGTCACCCCCTGGCTTAGGGCTGGAACACTGAGAGAATGTGGCTTTAGCGCACATTGATTTCTACCAGCCGCTTTTCTGGGCATATTTCATGGAACCGCAAGCTCCCTTCCCTGGAGTGACTGCCAAGTGTTTGGGGAAGGAACGTGCGGACAGACGTGGGCACGAGAAAAAGGCACCTGCTTTCCGACGGGTACAGGAGAGAATAACGGGCCACAGGGGAAGGGAGAGTGCCAAGTCCATTCTCTCCTGCTTTGCTTTATCTTCCCCTTCTCTCAGCCTCTCTCTTGTCCTGCTTTCCACCCCTGCTCTGAGAGTGGGCTTCCACTCACCTCTTGCTCTGCCCACGGCCCGTGTCCGTGCCTGCACGCCTACAGCCATCCGCTACCTGGAATTAATAAAAGGCCTAAAAATACGAACTGTCCTTCTGCGTGCCCATATGTAGGAACAGATTTTGTTTTTTAACTTTTTATTATAGAAAATTATTTCGATTCATAAAAGTAGAGTTGTCGATTGGTACAACCCCATGACCAATCCCTCAGCTATAAAAATCATCAGTTCTGTACCTTTCTTTTCCACCCCTAACCCCCACTCCCCACAGCCCCCCACACAGATACGCTCACACAGGGTTTTTTTTGTTTTTTTTTTTTTTAAATAAATTCCTATTGGCTATTCAATTTCAACCATGAATATTCATGGGAGCAGTTTGACTAGCCCAGACTGTCCCAGGCCCCCAAAACCGCCTCAGGCCTTGGCACACACCTGCCTTTGAGGATGGGAATTGTGTGACCCCGTCCTGTCTCCACACGTGTAGCTCCTCGTCTTGCCCAACTGTTCTCAGAGAATTTTTGTCAGAAACAAATCAGTACCCCAGCTCATGGACAGCTTTGTCTCAGGCCTTCGGCAACTTCTTGCCTTCGTTCCCAGAAGAGATCATTCCGTAAGCAAGTTGGCCTATCAGAAAACACCTGCGTGCCAGATGTGCACAGCTGTATGCAAGCAACTGTCGATCCATCTGCAAAACTCTCTAAACAAGGGAGACAAGCAATCTGATCACCAAGTAACTCTTGGAAATGATACCAGCACAGGCAATATTCAAAAACAACAGACAAAACAAACTCGGGCTTTCTCCAGAAAGAAAAACGGAAAAATGAGTGCTTTTGCAAGGCTACTCCGCACCCTACCCCCGAAAAAAATGTGATGCAGTTTGTTTGTTCATTGAGCAGAAAAACAATTTTAGTTCTGCAAGTGGTTACTGGGAGGCTTACATTTGGGCCCCTCATGGGGTTGTCGTCAATGGTCCTTGACCCACAACGAGTGACCTTCCTTTATGCAACTTTTAAATAATTCGTGGAACCAACTATCAGAAAGCATGTAGTTTAGAAGTCTGGGTCTGGAAGTTTCGACATAATTACATGGATGCTCGTGCCATGGTAGGATGTGCTGTATTTAAACTCAGGCAGTCTGGATGTGTCTGCTACGTGTGTGATCCTGAGGCATTTACGTTCCTGCTCTGGGGTTCTAGTTTGCCAGATGGGAATGGGAGGAAATCCCCACAGTTCAGTCCCCCCCCGCCCCACCCCAGCGGTAAGCAGGCAAAGTCAGGAGATGACATGCTGGAAGGATTTTGTGACAAAATAGGAAATGAATTATTATTTGTATTTATGATAAGAAACCCATATATTGTGGATTGAAAGTGTGCAGTCCTTTGGGTTGAAGTTAGAAAAATGTATAGATACACCATGTCAACTTTCTGAAAAACACAAGTGATGGTAGATATAAAGTTCTTTAACAAGGACCAGACTCTGGATGGTGAATGTTAGTAAAAACTAAGCATGGTCAAGCTCAAAAGGCACTCAGTTTGCCATCAGCCGGCCCTCATTCATGTCAAACATCAAATAATTAGCCAGTTCCCTCGAGCATCATGCCTTCGGGTCTTGCAGGGTGATGGGAACACGGGGTTGGGGGGAAGCTTACCCAGTCTCCCCAGGAAGGCACCATCTCCTCTGCCATCCTAGTCCCTCCTCAATGAATGGTAGCGCACAGTTCAGCTTGGCTCAGCAACCACGCTTTACTTAGGGGTTGGGACAAGCACGTCGTTTGCACAAACCCTGAAGATGACTATAGGAGTCCCCAGCTTTTTCCCAGCAAGGACTGCAGCTCTGACCCTGCCTAACCTCCATCCATGGGGTGCAATAGTCATCCTTTGCGTGGGATGGCACATGAATTACTCAGACATGGACCTGGCCAGAAATGGACCCGGCAAGGTGGGAGGGAAGGGCACTGTGCTGCTGTTCAGGAACTTCCTGCTTGTCTCTGGCTCATCCAGGTGACCTGGGCTGTTCTGTCTTTCTGGAATAGCTGCACTTGCCCACGTATTCAGCGGAGATAATCATCTCACCTCCTTGCACCCTCAGACTGTTGACAGGGGTCTACAGTATGGATGAAGACACTGACACATGGGGGAACCTGGGTGGCTCAGTGGGTTAAAGTCTCTGCCTTCGGCTCGGGTCATGATCTCAGGGTCCTGGGATCGAGCCCCGCATTGGGCTCTCTGCTCAGCAGGGAGCCTGCTTTCCCCACTCTCTCTGCCTGCCTCTCTGCCTACTTGTGATCTCTGTCTGTCAAATAAATAAATAAAATCTTAAAAAAAAAAAAAAGACACTGACACATGAACTACTAAGGTCATCCATGAATTGAAGTCCTAGGTCCACAACACATTGACCTCTACATCGGGTGGCTTTGATTCATTCCCCTTCCCTGCGGTGGACTTCACATTCACTTAGAGCTTCAAATCTCATGAACTCCAAACACCCCTTAGGATTCTTGTTCCTTTATCCTAAATGTTCCATCTTCTCTGGCCTTTCCTTGAAGTGCTGGCACCCTTCCCTCCCCACCTGACCCATCCATCCTTCTGGGGACTAGCAGACCCATTCCCTTCTCACTCCCTGTCCCGCATGTCATCCGCCAGCTTTCCATGGTGACAAGGGATTCTGGGAGTTTCTTCTTCTTGCGTTTCCTTGACTACCATGAGCACTGGCCCGTGCTGGAATGTGGCGAGTAGCTGGGATCAATAATCTGTGCCCCAACCCAAGTGACTTCCTTGAAAAATGATGCCCAGGAAGCATAGGAAGCTGCGCCCAGTAACAAATCTGTCCCACTTTCCAGCAAAGACTGTGCAGGGTCTCTGAGGATCCCCTGCCCAGCTCCCGCTAAATCAATTTCCCAGCCCAGCAGAAAAACGGGGCAGGGTTGTATTGAATCTATTCCCCTCCATCGCCCCTCACTGCATTTCCAAATCACATCTGGCTTCTAGTGCTTTCTTCCAACCGGCATTTAATCCTCAGTGGTGATCCTTTTAAGAAATTTAATTTCATTCTCCACCCTTCTCTTCCCACCCAACTTGGCCCATAAAAAACAGTTCTGGGAGTTTTCAAATTCTGACATCACATAAAAACTTCTTTGTTCTGCAAAGTACTTGTTCTCAATACTTAATCCATCTCCCGGCACCGTCCGTCGTGATGCACTGTGTGTTCCCAGGGTTTATAGATCTCTCGTTTGCTGGCTGCTTCTTACAACAGCCTGGAAGTTCAGCCTTTTAAAAACCAATCTGGCTCTCAGCGTTCCCGCACCCCACCTCACAGTTTGCACAGAGTGGCCGTCTGTTCGCGGAAGTCTCTCAAAGATATTATTAGCTCTTATTTCTGAAATACCCCAGGCCTGCAATGAAACACCAGCTCCATGCCCTCAGCCAAACTGCACATGGACACCTCCTTCATGGCCATCCACACACTCAACTCTGCCCTCTCCCCCAGGAACATTTCCAGAAATGTGGGTAGAAAGCTTCAAATCCCAGGTACCACCGGAGAGCTTTAACTAGAACCCTGTGATTCTACAACTGATCAGGAGAAAAGAATATTAATGATCATAACAAAAGTGGCAATCAAAATTAGTATTAGAAATAAGGAATACTTTGGAGGGGGGAAATCAGCCTGTACCAGGCACAGTACTAAGTACTTGACCTGAGTTGTAACCCCCAGAAAAACCTGCAGCGGTGGGTACTGTTATTATCCCCTTTGCTGAGATGAACTTGGGGCATAAGGCAGGGAGTGACCTGCTTGAGATCACAAAAGCGTGGGCTAGTGGAGTCCGGATTAGGCTTAGTCTGTCTGGCTCCAAAGCCTGGGCACATATCTGCTACAAGGCACTTGCTTTCCTGGGACCCATTTAAGGAACTAAAGCAAAGGAGAATCTTCATCGTGAAAGCCCTGGAGTGGCTGGTGGAGGCCAGGAGAAGGACTTGGACCTCAGGAGTAACTAATTGGGCACTTCAAGGCCTCCAGTATGCTCTGGCCTGTGTCTTTCTTTCGACTTTCCTCCTGCTGAGTCATGTGCCAGAAAATGTGGCCAGTATCAGACTCCAGGTATCATGGTAGGGCTTCAGACTGAGCTTTCTCTCTCTTTCAGGATTCAAAAATGCCCTGGGGTGGCCACCATCAGCTGGGGCAAGTCACAAAAATCCAGGGCCATTCCCACAGTAGCCATGTGGGTAGGGTGGGGGAAAGGAGGAAGAGCTGTCCCCAAAAGGAAGGCAGTCCATTCCCCAAGGAAAAGGATGCTGGGAAGATCATCAAACAAGGGTTCCTTAGAGTGACCTTGGGGAGGTTAAAGCCCCTGCGATGGTGATGACAGCACGTTTCCTCTTTATACAACTGTTGTGAGGATGAAATGAGAAATTATATATAAAATGCTTGGTGTGGTGCCCGGCACATGGTAAATAGCCAATTAATGTTAGCTATTACTATTATTAAGTCTGAGCCCTTGCAAGCTCACTGTGCCTAGCTCGATTTTATTCCTTATAAATAAACATTATTATACTAAATCCCTTGGTGCACAAGATTCTGGTAGCTGGTTCTTGTTCTATCTTGGAAAAGTGGGGAAAGAGGAAGGAAAGAGCTTCGATGTCCCCAGATGAATCTGTTCTAGGATGATCACGGATCCAGCAGGTGTTATGAAAAGGCAGGGAATGGAAAGTTTTAAATGTGTCTTTTCTGAGAACACACCTCTTGTGTATTTCATAGCCAGCCAGAGATTTGAGGGCTCTGAAGTTGGAGGGGGATCTCCCATTCCTGACTGCCCTTCCTCCGTGCCAAAGTCCCGGTTCCCAGAACATTGCCCAGCCTCCCTGAGGCCCCTGAAACAGACAAGGCCAGGGAGAGCTGGGGGTCCCAAGCCAGTGAGGAAAGAAAACAGATTCCTTGTTCCTTCCATCTTAGTCCACAAAATCCTTTATGCTTCGGAAAACTTCCAGTGGTGCTAAGACCTCACAGGCTTGCTCTCCATCCCTTCTCCAGACTCAGTGAGCCAAGCACTCAAGAATATTCTTCGGTTGGCAGATTAGGGCTGAAGGAGGGAATCAGACACTTGGAGGCCTAAATGCCAAATGCATCAGTCTCATTTATTCAGATAAGTTTTCATCTGGGTATCTCCATACTATCAAACTCTGTATCCTTCAGTGAAGACATTTGTCTTAGCTGAATAAAATCTCTTAATGGTTTAATAAAAAGCACTTAACTCAGTTTTTCCAGTTTTATGAGTGCCTTGAGGTCCTTTAGAAGAGCAAACATCTTTGCTGGGATCATTGAGGGAAACATAATTATTTTTCTGCCTTCTGATATATTATTTTCTGGAAGGAACTGTTCCAGATGCTCATCATATGCGTGTAAATCCTCCAAAGCTCTGTGGAAGGACAGAGTACTCTCAGTGATGATCTCCGTGGTGTCCGTCCTTCCTTCCACAGCTGACCTGCTGGTCCCTTCAAAGACATCTTCTACTTCTTTATTCCTTTCTTTGCTGAAATAGCATCTGTGTTATTATCATTGCCAATTTGTTCCGTTCAGAGTAAATGGAGAGAAGAGTCTGGAGGTCAGTTAGAACCAAGTGCCAGGAGCAAAAGCCAAGCAGGAAATTAGGTTAGTAGAAATTTCATGAGGACAAAAGCAATCGGGGAAGGAAAGCAGGACCACATGGGAAGAAGCAGGGGGGAGTCAAAGGGAGAATCGGGATGCGAGGAAAGGGTAAAGGAGTGTGGCCCGCAGAGGGAGAGAATGCAGAGGTGAGGGGAGGGAATGCTTGTAACAGGAAAGCGAGGGGGAAAGCAAAGAACTGGAACACAACAATGGAGCAAGAGTCTAGCAAGGGAGAGAGGAGACAGTGGGAGCACAGGGAAGAGAGGGAGAGGAGGCTCAGAGAGGTTAAGTGAACTTCCGTCCATCCTTCTGTCCATTTATTCCCTTCTTTAGTCATTGAAAGAAAATTTGTTGGGCACCCTCTACATGCCCTGCCCTGTGCTACATCCTAGGGATGTCATGTTGAACAAGGCAGAAAAGTCCTTGTCCTTTGGGAGCTCGTGGTCCAGGGGGGGCACATGGACAAGGAAACTGGCAAGGACAGCACCGTGAGATGAGCGTCAGGGGGGTGTACAGGCTGTGGGACCTGTAGAAGATGCCCCTGTAGCTGATGGTATCAGGCAGGGTGTCTGCAGGCACAAAGGTGAGCCACCAAGAACTCTTCAGCCTCAGAGGAGCTCAGGGACAGAGCCTGAACTGCAAGGCCAGTCTCATGGTTGCCAGTCCCCTACATTCAGCTGCCTCTGGGGTCTGGCTTTTTCCCCTCCAAAATCCAGCATCCTGACAACTCATCTCTTAACTGATGGCAGAGGATCAAATCCAGTAACCACCCCCTCTTCTGGCCATTAGGAAGCCCTTCAATGGCTCACTGTTCCTTTCAAGGTCAAACCCAAACTCTTAGCATCCAGGCCCTCCCTCCTTCAGTTGGCCTGTGTTTACCCTTTGCCCATCTTCTCACCCCTCCCACCAGCCTCCCATTGTGTTCTTGCCGCTTCTCCCCTTACAGGTGCAGGCACAGGCCTCCACTGTTTTACAGGTAAAGACCGCTTTGCTGTATCTGCCCCCTTCTATTGTCCCAAAGCCCTGGACATAATTTTTGAACTCATCCCAGACTCAGCCCACGTTCCACCTCCTCTCAAGGGGCCCTTTCCCTCCACTCCCTCACTCTGAGCAGGTGTGGAGCAGGTGTCCCCTCCTCTAGGCCCCTACCGCATCTGCGTCATAGCAGTTACCACACAGGACATCTTACTCATCTCTTGATTTGTCTATCACCCCAGTAGATGGGGAGGACTTCGAAGGCAGGGATGGTAGCCTGTTCATTTGTTGTTTGCCACCAGCACTGGGCATAACTCCTTGCTTACACACAGTATTTAATAAATCCTTGGTGAGCTAACTTAAAATGAGTGCCCAGTGAATTAAATTGCAGACACCAACTAGCTCAGTTTGGAACAACTGGTCAACTTCTCCTTCCATATGAAACAAAACAAGTTTTGATGTGCAAAACAGAATTTTGCACTTCCCTGTGAAAACCACTGGGTGAGGTCTCCATCTGATGAGGTCTGCGAGCACACACAGCCTAGGGAGAATGGCACACTTGGATTTGGGCTCTCTTGGTGATGGCTCCACAGTTCACAGAACGTCAGAGAAGTTTCAGTGAGTTCAACTCCGATAATCTATGGATCTTAGCATCTTCATTTATTGCATTGTTCCTAGCCAGTTAATTAATTCATACATTCAACTAATAGTTGTAGAGTATCAGGCCAGACACTCCCCTTCCTAGTGTATCCCCTCAGTGTACATTTATTTTGCTCTGCTTGGGGTACACGGTGTTACTCTTCTTTGCTGAGTAAACTTTAATCAGCATTTCCCTCATTAGCGTATGGTAGCATATAAGCTTATGGTTCATGCAATTCGTTTCATCTTTTTAAATTTAATAAGACACAAGTTGGATGGTCATTAAGGGTCTCCTGTTGTGCGTGAAGAAACGAAAATAAACACGGATAAAATTAACTCTGGTTCATTATGTTCAGCAAGAAAAGTTTTATCCTCTCCAGTCATCATAGCGAGGGCCAAAGGCGAAGTGGGGAAAGTACCGTTTTCATTTCCTCCCCTTTCCTGTATCCACGTAACATAAACAATAGGACAGTAGCTGAATTTGGTGGTCCGAAGAGCTGATACGGACCATCATGGTGCAGCCTAGTGAACTTCAATCACGAATTCTTCTCTCACCTAAAGATTAAAAAAAAAGAAAGAAAAAAGAAAAACTCTCTCTGCCCTTGAATAATGCTCAGTGACGTACCCAGCAAATGTCAATGAACTGACCGTTCAGAACGTGACAACACCTTGGGCAGGTGTGTGGTTGGGGAGGCACAGGCTATCAGGGAGGCCTCGCAGATGGGATAACACCTAGACCCTATTCAAATGGCTCTGGTATGGAGGAATGCCAAGCAGAACAGGTATTACCCCACTCCCAGTAGGACTCATGGGACAGAGCTTTCTGGCCAAAAGACTACACTTATTCTTAGAGAAAAGTTCTGGGTCCTATCTGGTTCCTATCTGAGTTACCATGGTGAAGGTTTGAATTGGGAGACTATCTAGAACACTGCCTTCTGATAGTACTCTAATCAGAAAGTTATACCAAAAAGCAGAGACCAGCATTCAGCCACTGCTCACTCCCTGCAGTCACCACCCTGTACCCCAGAGCCACCCCAAGTGCAGAGTCTATTAGGGGAGGTTTTTGCTGTCATCGTTCTTTGAAGACTGTGTCTCAAATGGACTCCCCAACTGCATCAGTCATTCTAGGGAAGGGAAGGTCCTGCCTTCTCTCCATGCAACAGAGACAACTATGCCTCGTCCGTCCTTCTGATGAAGGGCTTAGTGAGAGGAGACAGCACATTGAAATTCATCTCAGAATTTTATCCCCACAATCAACCTTTAGGATAACAAAATTTTCCATGCCCCAGGCTTTCCCTGCAATGATTAGGACTGGCACAGATGTTGGAAAATGTTAACAGTGGCCTCTACTGTCCAGATGTAGTACTGCCACACACTTAAATCTTGCCTAGATATTTTCATATTCATTCATGTGTTCTTTCACTCCTTCATTCATCCATCCATTTTTTCAATAAACATTTATTGAGCATTTACTACATGTCAAGCTAAGAAGATAAGGTGATTCAAAGGGTGCAAAGATGGATGGCCCACTCCCCTTTCCCAAACCTCAAATTTTCTCCCTGGTCTAGACAAAAAGCCTGGGATTTACAAATTTCTCTCTCCTTGATGTTAAGACACAGTAACCCACTGCAACAATGCAGAGAATCTCGTGTTTAAGATAACATATCACTCCTCAGTAGTCATTGACACTTTAGCAGAAATTAGTTTATTCTACCAAAAAGAAGCATCCCTAGGTGAATAAACACAGAATCATATAAGTGTGAATTAATAAAAGGTTAAGAAGTAGTCCAAGATATGCCCCTGGAAAAGATAGCTCAATGAGACCCAAAGGGCTAAAAGAAGAACTGGAGACATTCATCACCTGGAGAAAAGAGGGAGGCCAGAGAAAAGGCAGTAAAATTAGTGGCTTTGAGGGAAAATGAGTCTGGGGGAGGCAGTGTGGACGAACTACTGCTCACAGTGTCGATGAAATCCACCCCCCTCTCTGCTTATCACATTCTCCAGGCCAGCTGTTTGTGCTGCGTTCTTAATTTTTCACACCAACCTCTTTCAAAGGGCACAGCCCTGGGGCATGTCCAAGCTCCTGACCTTGCAGCTGGAATCAGTCCAGAGACCTGTGGGAGGAGTCCAGGGGTCCCAGTCACTCCCAGGGCTGCTATTAGGAAACCAAGGGAAAGCCTCTGAGGAGACTGCCAGAATTGAGCACATGAGGGCACATCATTCCCCATGGCCATCATGACCTCTCTGCACCTGTTAAGACACAGTAACCGACTGCAACCCTCTGCACCTGTTCCTATTGGCTCGTCCTTGTTCTTCAGAGGAACATGAAGACAAGAGCTACTTCTGGTGGTCTCAAATACTTTAACATTTATCTAGAATCTCACCAGAATCCTA
This sequence comes from Mustela erminea, assembly GCF_009829155.1. Classification (NCBI taxonomy): domain Eukaryota; kingdom Metazoa; phylum Chordata; class Mammalia; order Carnivora; family Mustelidae; genus Mustela; species Mustela erminea. The sequence goes on from NC_045630.1 coordinate 27,058,854, forward strand.
TTTCTGGAGATCTGAAGTAGATTTGTCGATGGTTATGCATCTTCCAAAATTAGCATGCCTCATTAGCTTGGCTCAGAAATAAGTGGAAAATGCAGTTACGCACAGCAGCTGGGAGGGTTTTCAAAGGAACCAGCCAGCCACAAAGCATATCAGAGGGATGCCATGAGATCCTTAGAAATCCGCATCTCACGCTCAGAGCTCAGAGCTCAGCGAGTCAATAATCAATGAGTAGTCAAGTTGTACTGTTACTTTAGTGTGGTGTCAAGAATGGTATGTGAGGCTAATCTGAATACCAACCTCAGGTACTCTGGTTGCCGAGTCCAGTCTCCTGGCTGGACCTATGTGCCATACTAGCTAACAGGCTCATGGAGAGCTTAGAGAAATCAGGGGGCCAAGTTTGGGGTATCGGGTCACTGGGATTAAAATTCTTAGGGAGAGGAGGAAGATAAAGACTATGCTGCCCACTTAGAGACTCCCTAGATGAGTAGCATAATCACCATAACGTAGAGGGCTTGAAGCAAGAAGGACTTTTCTGGGGGATATTGACTTGTTGGTTGGGGTCTTTTTTAGGGAGACCTAAAGGAAGACCCCAGGTGAGGCCTTCTGAATGTATTCCAATCCAGTGCTAGGAAAACAGGTACCCTGATTTTTTTCAAGGAAACCAAAAAATTTACACCATGGATGGAGAGCATGTCCTTCCTAGCAAAGAAGGGCAGTTGGACTTCCTCTTGACAGCCCCTCTAAAGTCATCATGAAACAAAGTCTTGCCAATGGTAGAGAAAAAATTATCTGGACTTTGTATCCTAGCTCTCCCTGAGTGTACTCTTTAAAAAAAAAAAAAAAAGATTTTATTTATTTATTTGACAGAGAGAGATTACAAGTAGGCAGAGAGGCAGGTGGAGAGAGAGGAGGAAGCAGGCTCCCTGCTAAGCAGTGAGCCCGATGCGGGGCTTGATCTCAGGACCCTGAGACCATGAGCCGAGCTGAAGGCAGAGGCTCAACCCACTGAGCCACCCAGGAGCCCCAACCTGAGTGTAATCTTAAACAGGCTTCTTAATTTTTATGAACCTTAGTTTTTTCCACCTGTCAAATGGGGGTAATTGTTTCAAACTGCTACAGTGAAGATGAAATCATGTACAGAAGAAGCTTGGCATCAAATAATGCTCACAGTATACAGGCTAATATAATCCATACGCCCCAGAGCCTATTAGCTTATAACCGTAAGATGAAGTCCTAATTCCTTTTACTGGCTGCATTTGTACCATATGAACCCTAGTGGCCTAATTGCCAATGGTCTTAAGTAGAACCTAATAGAGGATGTTAACAGTTGAAGCACCACTCCCAGTGAAGCAAGAACAGGTCCTATCAAAGGGAGGCAGCCAAATCATCTTGTACCAACAAAGCCCCTTGACATCCTCTTCCACAGCAGTGGGGAACTTTGAGCTCGGTATCAATCTCCTCCCGTCCTTTCTTATATCTTTCAACCTGGTAGATGCTTGAAGGAAAGCGCAGATGGTAGACTTTTAACGGAGGGTGGATAACGGTCGCCCAAGGATGCTGGACTAGACAGAATTCATTCCCAGACACAGAGTTGAATCCAAGGGTTGGATCTACTCTACCTCTTGAGCTACACCAGAAAGGTAATTGAATGTTCACAAACTACATAACTAGTTGGAGAAACGAAAGCACGGAGAGGTTAAGTGACCTGCACAGGTCAGATCCCGAGTCAGTTTTCACACTGACTTCTTTGAGAAGCCCACTTTGAGAGCCCACTTCTGCTCTCCGGGCACTTTGCTTTTTTTCAAATTCATGCAACCGAGTCCTGCCGGCGTCATTCCCTTTCTTTCTCTCCTTCTCCTCCACGTGTGTGAATGTCACTCCATGTGGACAATGTATGCATACATATTGAAAGCTGGTGCAAGTTTTCTCACCCAAAGCTGTGTAGGGCTGTGTGTATAAATTAAACTGGGAATTTCCAATGATCCACTCTAAAGAGAATTGTCAGTGAAGTAAAGGATCCAAGAGAGCATCTGCATATAACCCCGGATGGTTTATTTTTAACGTGAGGATGAACAACATGCTCCCCTATGTGCAGCACATTTAATTCCTCCATTGCACCGTGTGATCACTAATACGCAAGTGCATTTGCATCCTTTGAGTACCCACCATCACCAAGGTCGGCAGTGAGCCATCCAGAAACATTCTGGATAGCAGAGGAAGCCAGTGGGAGAAGAAACCCTTGCTCTACAAAGATCTGCCCTTAAATGGCTGTCCCCACCATTGGAGATGGTCAAGGCTGGGGGACTTGGCGGGAGGGGAGAGAATAACATACTGGGAGATGAGGTGAACACACGACTTCTACAGGTTCCTTCCAACTCTGCGTGTGTGTCTAAGAACGTACTCCGTGTGCCTCAATTTTAGAACATCCTTTCCCTCCGAACTCTTCCCTGCTGTTCTCCAGATCCTCTAATTCCCGACTGGCTTTCCCCTAGTCCCAGCCAGCAGCATCTTTCATCTTGCTTTTGTATGTTTTCCAGTGTGCTGGACTTGTCTATTTTCATTAGATGGTGCGCTCCACAGGCCAGGGAGCCGGGTCCGCTCGCATCAGCGAAGCACCGTGTGTGTCCAGCACTTTATAAACAACACAAACAAACAAGAAATTGGCCAATGCCTGAGATAAGCAGTTGACACAAAAATCCACGTGTACGTGGCATCGCAATGAGAGGTAAAAGCACGGACCTCCACACAGGATTCTAGGAAGCGAGCCCTTCAAAGAGATGAATGTTATAACCCAGAAAATTTCATCATCAAAAAAATATTCCAAGCAGGTTCCTCTGAGTATGTGTGGAACATATGAAAATGGCATATCTCCTTTTACGCCGGAGCTAGGAAAGAAAATGTTATTAGTAGGAATGACATATGTGAGCTTCGCTGTGAATAAATATACAATGACTCTCTATATATTAGATGCATAATAATAACACCTCCAATCTATATGGTGCTTTGCTTCCCAGGAACTAAAAATGATCTGTGGTGATCATCATCTCATGCATCCTTACGGATTTTTTCACTTATCTTTTGCTAATGTGTTGCCAAAATACAGAAACACTTAAAAGCCATTCTTCTAGCACTTTCTTTTCATGCAGTCCCACCTTTCCATTATCCTCTTCTTAAAATGCTGTTAGGGGAAGGAGCTATAACCCCATGATAGGGTCCTGCAGTTTCTCCATGGGCTTGCATGGTGGGGGCCTCCCTTGTGCTCTTACAACAGTCCCAAATGTGTTCCCCCAAGCCTCATCCTGAGCTTCCACAGAGTTTGAATTCCCAAAGGGCCAACATTTGGGGTTGGAGTAATCTGTCAGATGGTATGTCTCTACTGCTTTACAGAGGCAGGGTTGCACACAAAGCTATGATTACTTGCTAATGCTTTTTCCAAAAAATTAAATATATTTTTAATATATATTTTTCTGCATATTTTCTGTATACACACATATATATATGCAGAACAATTCGTCTACCTCCCGGTAAGCCCTGAAGTAGACTAGGGATTCTTGGATTGGGAGGTGTGACTTTGGGGAGCCGGAGTGGGAGCATGGAATGTGAGTTGTTTCCCATGTCTCCAAAGAGGAGAAGCCCAGAGGGTACAAGCTGGAAGCAGGCCTTGGGAAGTCACTGAGCAGCAGGACACTGGGGACTACGCATTCGGTGCTCAAAGGAGCCGTCAGGGCAGCAAAGTGGAGTGATGAGCACTAAAACCTCTTACAGAGTAGTTCTGCCCCCCAAGAAAAGCCTGAATCTGCAGTGTTCTGAGTTAGAAAAGCCCTTTTGCCATTCTTTGCTTACTTCGTCCTCTGGGTAATCTTATAAATCAGACCATTTTATAGATGTATAAATGGATGTTCAGAGAGACAGTGGTTTTCCTGAGACTGGGGAACATGCTAGTGTGCTTCTCGGTTTTGGGACACCGGGATGTGGTCACCAAGCGCTCTTGCCTGTTGCCCCAGATGTGCAAAGATGGAATGGAGTAAGAAAGAGATGGCAGACTAGCCTGCACAGGAAAGTTGATGGCTAAACCCAACATGGCCCTCCTTCGATTCTGCCATCTGGGCTGAGAGTGGTCTTCCTGTGCCACTCTTTTGTACCACAGAGCTCTTTACTCTGTTGGCCCAAATGCCCCCTTTGGGGCTAGCTTGCTACTTCAAATATCATTTTATTATAGCACTTGTTGAAGTTTTAGTCCTTCAATGATTTCAAATTCCTACTGATTCTCTGGATTCTCCTTCTTTATTTATTGATAGCGAGTAAGCTGGATATGAACAAGTTTTGTTTTCTTAGCCTGGGTACGAACAGAATGATTTGGGAGCTCTGAATCCTATTTGTACAGGCCTCAGGGAGGCCTTCTGGATTTTGGAAAGTGAACACAAATCCATCAGATCAAGAATAAAAAGGACAAGAGTGTTCCCAGGGCCCAGAGAATGCACACAAAGGTAAGGTAGCATCGACCCAGAACTACGTGTTCCCATAACTGTACGCGTTCTGCATTTGTGTGTCATAAACTGAGTCATAGAAATAAAGCCAGGGAAGTATACACAGGATCAGATTATTAAAGACCCTTTTTGTGCTGAAGAGCTTGATTTTAATCCTTCCACTCCTAAAAAGCTAGCATACCTACAACACTTAGCATATTGTTTCACGCGATTTCTTAACCAACTCACCAGCAACCCCCTGGCCCCTATCCCCAAGACCTTAGGTTGTGACGTAATCAGCAGAAATATGCCATGACCTTTTGACTATTACGTTGGCAGAATGGTGGAAGAAATCAGGGAGAAGATGCTGAGGGCAAAGAGATCAGATGGGAGACGCTGGGGAGAGTCTAGATGAGAATCCATGAGAACCTGAGGGACAGCAGCACTGCGGAGCAGAGGGACACCGAGGCAGCACACAGGACTCCAGATTTGGGCCATGGAGGGCTTGCTGCCTCCGGTGTTCTGCCTTGCTTTTGCATGGGCAGCTGCTGCTCTGAACTTCCTCGTGTTGAACCCAAGCCACTCACTTTCTTGAACATAGCACATTCTCATGCACCAAGCATCGCTCAAAGCGTGTTAAAAACTAACACTACCTTATTCTCACAGCAGCCCGTGAGGGAGGTACTCCTGTGGCTCTCACATCACAGGTGGAAAAGTTGAGGCACCAAGGGGTCATGTAGCTGGTAGGTGGTGGCGTCGGGGTCCTGTCGCCTGTGCTTCTAGCAACTTTGCTATGTTGTCTCTCAGTTCACTCAGTGACATTCAACAAATAGTGATGGAGTGACTGTCTACCTACTTATCTATGAAAACTCTTTGTCAGCTCTTCCAAACACAATTCTCTCATGTGGCCTGTTCTAAGTATAGTCTTTCTTACAAGGGTCGGCATTTCAGGTTTCCAAAGGCAGTGGTTGCCACAGATACCAACACCCTCACTCTCTGTTTTCCAGAAGTTTCCAGATACCCCCACTGGCCTCCAGGGCATACATGGCGATGGGCTGTCCTCTTGTGCCCTTAGATAACTTGCTTCTCTCAAAGAGTGGGCTCAGATCCCACTGCTCCGGTCTCGAGCTTTGGGTCTTCGATTAGTCTGCTAGAGCTGCCACAACAAAACACCACAGACTGGGTGGCTCAAATAGCAGAAATCTATTTTCTTCCAGTTCTGGAGGCTGGAAGTCCAAGATCAAGGTACTGGCAGGGTTGCTTTCTTCAGAGGCCTCTCTCCTGGTCTTGCAAATGGCCATCCTCCTGCTGCTTCTTCATGTGGTCTTTTCTGTGTGCTTTCATCCTCCTGAGGTCTCTCCATGCATCCGATCTCCTCTTTTTCTTTCTTTCTTTTTTTTTTTATTGAAGATTTCATTTATTTATTCAATTGACAGAGAGAGTGTGAGAGAAGGAACACAAGCAGAGGGAGTGGGAGAGGGAGAAGCAGGCTCCCCACCCAAGCAGGGAGCCAGATGTGGCTTGGGCTTGATCTCAGAACCCCAGGATCATGACCTGAGCAGAAGGCAGATGTTTACCAACTGAGCCACGCAGATGCCCCCCAATCTCCTCTTCTTGTAAGGACACCAGTCAGACAAAATTAGGGCTGTTGCAACAGATTCATTTTAATTTAATCACCTCTGCAAAGACCTTATCTCCCAATGTGGTCACCACATTGTGAAATACTGAGGGTTAGAACTTCACCATATAAATTCAGGGGGACACAATTCAGCCCATAGCAGGACTCACCTCTCACCCCTCCACCACCTAGCTCCTAGCTCAACTTTCTCCCAAATGCATGTCTTCGGAAAGATAACATATTATGGAAATACAGTGAATTAAACTGAAACATATGCATCAATAAAATGGATCTCCCCAGATATGGAGAATTTGCATGTACACAATCCCTAAAATGACATTCCTCTGCTTCCCTCTTAAGGAGCGGCTTGTGCTCTGACAGTTCAGGGGGAGGCAGTAGTGATAAAAGCACACAGGCTAGCCATGAATCTTCTCATTTTAATGCACTTCATTAAAACCAGCATTTTTATTACAAAGACCTGCCAAAGTGAATATTAGACAGAAATGCATGTTAAGCTGCCATTGATCTTTCCGACTGGATTGTACATTAAAGAGTGTACTTTTTTACTCTGTTAGCCGTTCACACATAAAAGGGAAGTAAGAATCAAAGGTAAAGTGCCTCAGCCTTATGCCTCCAACGTCACTATGGCTACCCAGTGGGGCTGAGCGGGCAGGATCAGGCAAAGGGGCAGGAGACACCCAATCTTGTTTCCAAAGTTTTTTGGGTACATGGACCTTGGCTCTCTCCTCCGCCCACCCACCTGGCCTTCCTCCACAACTAGCAGGTCACTGCTGGTTAACCAGATGGTGTTTCCAAACTCCCTCTCCCAGGAAAGGGTCTAACTTAGTCCATGTCCTAGGAATGACAGCTCAGCTAGAAGTCTGTATGGGGTGATGTTTCTCCTCAGGTATTTCTGCCTCAAGGGGGCAGGGTTAATTCAAGATGAGGGCTGGGAATATCTTTGGAGATCTCCCGGTGCTTACCATGTGCACGTGCCTGCCCGTGTGTTACCATACTGACAACAACAGAAGCCAAGCGTTGAACGGAGAGGGAAGCAAGAAGCATTTGGAAGCTGGGGAAGAAGTGGTACAAAGAAATTTTTTGTCTGGGGTTTACTAGAACCTGAGGTAGAGACAGGGCTTGTCTGAAGATAGTTGGACAATTCTCACTAGGATCCCTGTCTGCTGAAATACAGCAATTCAAGCGGAGTGAGTGGAGTTTAAGCGCTAACAGCTAATCCTGCCAGAAAAATACTTTCTTGAAGGACCAGCACTTATTTTAAAACAGTCACCTCTCCTATCACTGCTATGTTCCCTACCGCTGCTCCAAATCCTCCGGTCCCTATAGCCCACCTTAACCTGTACCTCAGTGTAACCTTCCAAAGCTAGAGATCCCTGAACCCCAGCACAAATAAGGGCTGCAAGACAGCCGCCCATGGTGACCCTTCCCCGCAGTGTTGGTTTGGAAGGGCAGATGGGAGGCCTGACTCACCATCAAAGCCAATGGGGGTCAATATTAGAAATCAGAGATTCAAGCACCCAAAAGAGACCTTGAAAACAAGATATCAGCCTTTCCCAACATAATGGCTCCCCAATCATGGCGAGTCAGCATCAGCAGAAATCATCATTCCAACAAGTACAGCCTGACATGACCACTGGTCTGTCAAGGACCTCCAAGAAATGTGCAAGCTGGGTCTACAAGCACAGAGCTGGACGGGAAAGGACAGCAGCGAGTGCGTCGCTCACACCGATGCGTTTGCTTCCGTCTGTCCTGCCTCATAAGACGGCTCTCCTGTTTCACTAATTGCTGTGTGTTTACTGCTCTTCATCCTCCACTGCCCAGTTCAGACGTGCCAAACAAAAGCGACAGCACAGACTCGCGTCTTCCTTCCGCCCCCTAGGGGTCCAACCAGCCGAGCACCATCACACAGAAATCCCAAAGTTTCTAGTGTATCCAGTTACTCCCGTCTCTTCCTTTTACCTGATTTCCCACCACGTTTGGCAGCACTGACTCTGCATTCAATTATTTGGCAAACACGCATAGAGTTCCCGCCTTGCGCCCAGCCCCTCGCCAGCCCTGTGCCAGGTTCTCAGCCAACAGTGATGGGGGAGAAGGGATGCTGGAGTTCAGGAACCCAGAGGCTGATGAATAAGCAAGTGAATGAACAGTTACAAAGCACAAGATACACCCTGTGTCAGAGTGAGACTGAAGGAGGCACACTGGCGTCTCCTCTCCGACTTCCCGGATATTTCTTTCGGCTGGTTGTCTTACGAGTCCTACTCACCACGGCTCTCCTCTTTCTACCAACTGCCCTCCTTTGGCCGGCCCTTTGCAAGCCAGTGCTCCCCTGATCTTTCTTCCTTTTTGTTTCATTCTATACATTCCCTTTGGATGATCTGATCCATTCTCAAGGATGTACACTGGTGGCTCTTAAATCTGAACCTCTCTCCTTGCCTCCAGATCCACATTACCTGCTGCCCAGCAGATTTTTCCTCCAACCCCTCAAGGGTGGCATATCCAGACATAAACCTACTCTCTACACCCCCACCTCTTCTCAGTTTGCTCCTTCTCTCGGTGCAGATGAGAAGCTTCCCAAGCATCCCTGCCTCTCGCCTGGGGTCCCACCACCCAGTGCCTGCTGCTGCATGTTTTCCTTCCAAGGGGTTCTTGCCTTGCCCTTTCCATCCTGCTCGCTTGCCCTAAAGGAGCAGACACCCTCTGCATCTCCAACCTAGATCAGTACAGTTGTCCTCAGCTTGTCTCCACAGGTGCAAACTCAGTCTCTCTTCACTCCATATGTGTCCCAAACCCAGTCTTCCCATTTCTGAGACAGTTAGGCTCCACTTCTGCGGGTACTGTGCTGGAGTTCCTTAGCCAGCTTTCCGAGTACCTCAAATCTCCTGCTCTTCCAGGTATCAGGGCAGTCCTCAGTCCAGCCACAAGAAGCCATTCAATGCTCCCAAAGCCTGACCTTCGAATGTCCTGTGGCTTTGCATGTCTTTCCCAGCTGCAGGAAAGCACAACCCCACGCACCAAACCCCATACACCAAACTCAGCCCTGGCTTGGTGAGTTTCTAGGCATCCGTTAGGATCCAGTTCCAAACCCCTTTGCTCTCTGAACCTTCTCTGAACAACACACATAATCAATCACCCTTTGAGTTGTGTTCTTCTGGCAGCAAGGCCTCTATCTGCCTCCTGGGAAGACCATGAACTATTCAAGGGCCAAGGCCATGGCTGTTTATGGTTGAAGCCCCAGCACACCTAACAGAAAGCTAGAGACACATTTCCAGTCCTGCTCTTTATATGGCCCCACTCTCGCTGGTCACCCCAGCTCGCAGCCCTGTAGGTCCATCAGACGTGAAAGCCCAAAGCTGAGCTCTGTCACTTCCTCATCAAATGCTCCTCTTCCTGGATTTGCTGTCAGTTGGTGTCACTCTTCAAAAGTAAGGCCATTTTGACTCCTCCCTCAGACTTATTCTCTGTCCACTTCACTCTCTAAAACTGTCTTGAAGCTCTGCCCAACTCTTCGACCCCATCCCCACTCTGACCTTCTTCCACTGTCGCCTGGACTAGTCCAGCAGGAGCCTCCCAACCAGCTGCTCTGCCCTAGCCTCCCCAGGCCAGTCTCAACAAACTCTGAGATCCACTGCCACCTTCCTGGTGAGAGCCCTACCATGATTCCTTTTACTGCCCAAAATACTCAGAAAAAGTTCACCCCGCTCAGCATGAACACTCCTTAGTTTAACTGCTGATGGCTGCTTGGCCTCATCTGTTCCCACCCCCAGACCCCACCTGCTGCTCTGGCTCTAAACTATACTCCTTCTCTCCCCTCTGCCCTCCCTTGGCTCCTCCCACTCATACTTAACACTAACAGTGGGTAACTTTCTCAGATTTGCCCCCTCTTCCTCAGATGGGATGAATTCCTCTTCCTCTGCATTTTCATGATTTCCTCTGCACTTACCCCAGTATCCTATCTCCATGGGGTCAGGAACCATGTTGTACATGATCGAAGCTTGAACACTGTGGAATAAATGAACACATTTTGTTAAAGGAAGGTCTAGGGGTGCCTGGGTGGCTCGGTGGGTTAAAGCCTCTGCTTTCTGCTCAGGTCATGATCTCAGGGTCCTGGGATCGAGCCCCACATCAGGCTTTCTGCTCAGCAAGGAGCCTGCATCCCCCCACCTCAGCCTGTCTCTCTGCCTACTTGTGATCTGTCAAATAAATAAATAAAATCTTAAAAAAAAAAAAAAAGGAAGGTCTAAAGGTAAAGAGAATGAGCTACTATACATGCTGCAAGCTTATTATGTAGTATCTCAGTGAAACCTCACATGAACTCCACGGATAAGTATTGCCTCCATCTCTGTATGACTGAGGAAGCCAAGACTCAGAGAGAGTAAGAAACTAGCCCAGACCAGGAGGGACCCAAACCCATGTCTACACCTCTGTACCCATGCCCTTCCCTCCATAGTGTGCAACCTCCTTTACTAGGCCAGTGGTGGCAAGCTCTCACCCCCTCGGAAGGTCTTCAACAAGGAAGGCGAGCAGGTTCCCAGGGATAGAGACTCCCCACCCCAGCGCAGCAGCTCCTACAACTCTGCAAGCCTCCTCTTCCAGCTCGGCGTGTCCTCGGGCGCAGGGCTGAGCGGGAGCTTTCTCTGCTGCCATATCGTATTGCAAACTTCCATCTAATTTGCCGTTCCCTCTCTCCCTAAGGACACATTTGCGTTAGTACTTTAAAGGCAAGCTTCTCTCTATGAAGCAGGCACGAATCCATTTTTCACTGGCATTCACATTATGGGAAATGCAGTGCTTTATATATTAACGAGTAATTTTCTTTGCCCAATGCAGTTCAAAATTCAATAAATGTCGTTTGAGCCCAATTTTCCCACTTGTAGGTCAGAGAGCAGCCCTGAGGGGTGGGGGGAAAATTTCCACCTACCTCCTTGTCCTCATTCCTGTCCTGGCCACCACCATGCCCTTAGGCACTGTCCCACTCGGTATGATCACACTCACAGCAGGGCGGTGGTGACCTCCGGCCCCGTTCGTTAAGGGCCTCAAGACTCACCATGTCACTTCACATCCCCCTCCAAAACTTCCAGAGGTTTCTGGATGCCTGTCCATGGACCCGTCAAGCATCTCCCCAGTGGGTTGAAATCCCAAGTCAGAAATGTCATTCCTCTGAGTTAAGCATTGCCTAAATTCTTCTGTTCTCTTTTAGGATGGAAATACTCCATTAAGTCATTTACCCCTTAGATCCGTTGCTGCGTCTCGCAAACCAGGCCAACCTGCGGTCTGAACTTGAGTTTGAAAGGGTTAAGGAAAACCAGGGGCAGAAGGCAAACTGCTCTGTGTTTGCTGTTCTTGCAGTGCTGACCCTCTCTGGCCCAGAGCAGGAGAGCCAGGGTGGGGAGGGGGGTCAGGCAGAGCAAGGGGCTGCCTCTGGCCTCATGCTGGGAGAGAGTGGACATCGTGCTCAGGCAGGACGTATCCCCTCAGCTCTGAGCACAGGACTCCAGGGACACTTAAGAATATGGGTCCAGGTCTGCTCTCTGTGTCGAATAATAATTCAGTAAAATCTCAATTAAAACCAAGTCATAAATCACATTTAATGTTGCCCTGACGGGTCGAATCTAATATGCCAGACCTATTAATCATCCACCAGGCCCCGGGATCTCAGCCTCCCTCTTTTGAGGATTCAGAGGTTAGGGACTATTTCTCCTACCTCTGCCACCACTCAGTTAGACCCCAGAGAGCAGGAGCCAGGGAGCTCTGGGACTGAGCCTTACCCTGAATGTGGGGCTCTGCAGCCTGCATATGGCTGGGGAGCCCTAGATAGGAGGAGGGCCCCAGATTCCTGAACAGGCTATTTGTCTGCTGGGTGTGGACTATTCAGGTGGCCATGGTGACATCCAGACACAGCCTCAGGAGCTAGACATGCAACCTGCCAAGTCAAATGAGCTCCCCACTGTCTCTAGACAATGCCAGGTGGTCATTCCAACAGACAGTGGGCATCAGAGATCTGGGGGAAGAAATGGGATTTCCTGACATCAGCAGATCAATGATGGGGAGCCCCACATGGACAGTTGGTCAGCACGCTGGCTGGCCCAGGAAAATAGAGGCATGGCATGATGAGCCATGAATGAGCAGTGAATAGAGCCATGATGGCAGGACCCAGTGACCAGGCAGAAACTCAGGGCAGGATTCACTCCCTCGGAGGGTGTGGTTCAAATCCGAAGCAATAGGGACTGTAGCATACAGATCTCCTGGGAGCTACACGGTGTCTAGCTGAGACAGCAGCCAAGTGACTAACTGGGGAAACCAGCTTCCCTAGATCTAAAATTGGGAGGGGGTGGGTTTTGCCTGAGGCTGCGGAGAGCTCTGAGAGGCAAGTGGAGGGCCACTAAAGAAGCCAAGGCTGAAGAACGACTAAAACATGAGATTTGAAACCAAAGACTGGCATTTGATTCCTAGCTATGTGGCCCTGAGCCAGACACTACACCTCTGAGCCTCAGTTTCCCCATCTATAATACGATGTTCACAAAGTTTAATTCCCAGGGTTGTTTGGGGGGTTAAAGGATACACTAATGTCCAGTGCGATGCCCACATGTGACAACTAGGGGCTTAAATAAGGAAAACTCTCTTGTTATTGCAACTGTGGAAAGGCTCCTTCCAGACAGAAAGTTCAAGAGACCAGTCACAGAACTGAGATCAAGGTTGCAGAGCTGGGGTCCAGATCAGTAAAGCAGGGCTGGTGTATGAAAAGGTGGGGACCAAGTGAGAGCTGCCTTAAGCCCCTGCAAAGCACCTTGGAACCCCACCAATTGTAGGTCAAAAAATCAGGTGGCGGTGGTGGCGGGGGAGGGTGGCACGCCTAAGGGACCAAGCCCGGTGGATGTGGGCACCTTGCCATACTGGACATCCGGTTTAGGGGGGTCAGTGCTGGTTTCAGAGGGCAGCCTAGACCATGGGCAAGCCTGCACCAGAGTAAGTGTGAAGCAGACCCCTTGGATCCTTCTTTACTCCCTCCATCCCTTCCTCTACCTTTTCTTTCTACTTTTCTTCAACATATATTCTAGGTCCCTTACTATGTGCCAGGCATTGGAGGCTTGACCTTAAGAACATGGACAGAGCTGAACCTGCAGGAAAGCAGAGAGTGGGAAGCAGGTTGCATTGTCTCCAAGGGGGGAAAGGAAGCACCTTCTTACTTTTGAAAGAGCTCGTAAGAAAAAAAAAATAAAATAAAAAGCACATAAGGGCACTTAGCTGCTTTACGATCGATATGCTTTGAAATCTACTTAAGCATTTGTCATCAAGTCTCATTTAATGCCACTAACGGACACAAAATAATAGTTAGCACTTATTGAACTCTTAGAACATGAGCTAGCAAGTTTGCCTGGATTAGCCATTTTAACCCTCCCATCCAGGAGCATCAGTAATGTTACCACCCCCAGTTTCTAAGTCAGGAAGCTAAAGCTGGAAGAGGGAAAGGGATTATTTCCTGAGGGGTTATAATGAGTAAGCAACAGAGCTGGCGTGCAGTCATGGCCAGCAGGCTTTGAACAGCCATGTGTTACAGGACCTCCATCTCTCCACCACGTAGCACGGGGCCCTGAAGTACATCAATGTTTGTCCTACCGGTCTGTGAGAGCTCAGGAACTGATGGCCTCATCTGCGTACTTGCTTTCCAGCCCCCCAGCCTCAGTGCCTGTGTCAGTGTCGGTGTCAGTAGAAGCAGGGCAGGATGGGTGTGGGTCAAGGCTAAACAGGCCTCTGCCCTCTGCCCTCTGCCCTCCAGAAAAGACAAAGCCCCCAGGTGGCAAAGCCCACTCTCCAGCAGCAACCTGGTGGTGGATTTCTCAAGCCTTGCACTGGAGTAATTGTGTTCATTTTTAGGGCCCTTTCCATGCCATTGAAACGGGGGGTGGGGAAGGAAATCAAGTCAACCGATAGGGTAGAAGACAATGAAAAATAAATGTTATCTATTATAATGAGCATTTTCTAGTGATCTTTAAGGCAATTTGACAAGGCAAGGTTCCAAAAGGGCTGCTTTTCTGCTCTAGAACATGACCTCAGTTTACATGAACTGTTGATCACGTACACCTTTGTGTTTGTGACATTTATTTGCTCAGCCTATTGCTAAGGGACGGTTCCACGTACAATCCAGAAACCAGCCAGGCACTTGCCTGTCTGTGTTCCAGGTGTGATTTTCCAGCAGCTCCTGACCTCATTGCCAATCCCTGCTCCTTCACTCAGAATCCTTTGGCCAACTTCTCACCCTCCCTGGAGCCGGCAGTGTCTTCCAGCTGTGAGCCCTCCACAGGCTTTATCACTCTTCTTCAGGAACGTTCACATTTTACTCCATACTATGATTCTGGATATTGGATTTCTGACGTCCTAGGGCTCCTGAGATAAAGGTTAACCCATGTCTATTTAACCTGGTGGACAAAATGGATTTGCCCCTCATTCAGAAAGTCCTGAGTTCAGTACATTTGAGATCTGCCTTATTATCAAATAATTCTTTTCTTTGATTATGCCTCTTTGAGTTCAAAGCTTTCCATCAAGTGTTGGGGAGAAGAGATTTGTGGTTTGGATTAAGGGAAGTGATTAGTCATGTGAGGATCAAGGGACCAATTATTCAGAATTAACAAGCCTATTGTGATAATTGCACAATGTTTCTGGCAGCACCCGTGCTTCACATTAAAGAACCCTGAGACAGGTCAGAGCAGAGAGTAGAAGACTGTTACTCCTTGGCAGCCTTCTGTGTTACATGCTCCTGATTATGTTACCAGCTCTGCCAGAAATATGTATCCTACAGGTGTCTACCCAACCGCCTTCTTTCACTTCTGCTCTGTAGCGGAATTCGAATGTAGCTTAAGCGTCTGATGGTGATGAGTTTAGGAAAAGGCTGGATCCCACTCCAGCCTGTGATGGGAAGAGGGATCTCCCGATCAATCTAAACCAGTGGTGGTAACTCTGTTCTCCCTTGCAAGGAATTGTCATGGGAATGGGTACGTGCACAATTATGGCCAGTCACTTTTAAAAATGCTATAAAGAAGGGAAAGCTCCTCTTACTCCAATTCCAAACTTTGGACATGGCTGAGTAAGAATGCGTTCGCCGGGGCTATGGTAACTATTTTGAAACCAAGAGGATTCTACCCTGAGAACAAAAGCCAATGCAATGAGAATGTCAGTGTAAGAAGACAGAAATAACTTAATTTCTTGAAGATGCATGAAGCTGCTAGATAAACTGGCTTTGCCCATGCTTTAAATTTTGACAAGTGTAAACATTTAAAAGGATGGTTAAAAAGAGAAAGACTGAGGGTGCTGACAAGAGCTTATTAAAGGAGTTTATGAAATAAAACCAGAAAAGGGCTGAAATCGATGGAAAACGTGGAGGAATTAAGAGCGCCTGTTGAAACCGTTTCGGTGAATCTAATGAAGTCCTACCCACAGGTCATGCTCTGTCTCTAGGACTCTTCCTTCCGACTCTAAGATCCCTAGGGATGAAAACAGACAAATGGTCTTTTAAGGCAGAGCTTCTCCAATGTGACTCAGAGAAAATTGCCCTTTTGCTATGGACCCTGACTTCTAGGATGTTACTATTGGCCTGTTTCCTCTTCTACTAGATGTACTTTAACGCAATTCTACATTCTACAGAAGCAATTTATCAACATGGTCTATCACTATATCAAAAGAATAAAAACAGTCTTGTTGGCAATGCTCATTATCAGCCAAAACAAACAAACAAACAAACAAAAAAAACCTTCTACTGCTCCAGGGTGCTAATTTTGCCGCTCCCCTATAGCCCTCTCAACCACCGCTCATGTTCTCCAACAAGATGTCTTTGTCTTGCTGCTGTTGTTACAATTTTTGAGGGGGCTGGGTGGGTATTGGTATAGTGGCTGGGGATGGAATTATTGGCAAAGCATCAAGATTACCCTGTCAGCATGAATTAACTAAGTCTTAAGGCAACAGGGACGCTCCCCTACTTAATCATCATTACAATTTCAGAAATGGTTCTCAGTGAACCCAAATATTGAGACTGCTTATTTTCCTGCAGAATCCAAATACACAAAATTAGCAAGATCAGCTCTTGGAGTGTCGGCCGTTGCCAAATAAGAACTTGGGAGAATGCCTGTGTATTTTATTAAATTGTGCATAATGATGGTGTGTGTCTGGAAGCTGACTTCCCTGGACGAGTACATCTTTATCTTGCAGGCCATGACAGCTCGTTTGAACGAAGGAGAACATTTTTATTTTTCTTCTTTCCCATTTATCAAAATGTTTTCAGTACACACGCACAGTGTGAGGGGACTGAGCTGCCGGCACGTTTCAGACTCATCGTTTCTTCCCTTGCTTAAGTTGTTTCTGTGTTTTTATTTGAGTTGGCATCAAATCAGACCTGTCTTGTCTGGGATCCTCCACATACACCAAATTAAGGATATGTCTACTTTTATGCAGCCTGATTTACCCATGCGACTTCAACGGAGTTAAGTTGATGGCTCAAGAAAGGACTAGAACTGGATACATTTCCTGGTCAAAAGAGAAGGCAGGGGCGTCTGGGTGCCTCAGTGGGTTAAGCCTCTGCCTTCGGCTCAGGTCATGATCTCAGGGTCCTGGGATCGAGTCCCACATCGGGCTCTCTGCTCAGCAGGGAGCCTGCTTCCCCCTCTCTTTGCCGGCCTCTCTGCCTACTTGTGATCTCTCTCTCTCTGTGACAAATAAATAAATAAAATCTTTAAAAGAGAGAGAGAGAGAGAAAGCAATGAGGGCAGCTGGACATTCTGTGGGCACCTGCTATGTGTCCTCGGTTCTCACTGAACTCTCAAGACAGCTCTACATACTAGATATGACTACCCTATATTTTGAATCTAGAAACCAAGTCTCCGAGAGCAGAAGTGGTTTTCCAAGGTCATGTTGCTACTGAAGTGGTAGAGTCTAGAGTCAAGTCTATGTCCACCCTAACCCCAAAGCCCTCACTCTGCCTAGGACACCACCCTGCACAGGATGGAGGGCCAACACAAGAGCAAAGAGGAGGAAAAGCTCAAGCCCAAGGAAAGAGAAAGCAAAAGAACTGAAAGAAATAAGGGACTATCTGAAGGAAACCATTACGAATTCGTGGGGGTGGAAGGAAAAGGTCTCATTGAGAAGAAAACTAAAAATTGACAGGGGAAAAAAAAAAGGATGAGCAAAAACAGTAAACACTTGAAAATAAGAAGTAAGATTTCCCAGGAGATGTTGCAGAAAGAAATCCGAGTAAAAGATGGGAATAAACAGGAGTTTGGGGAGGAAAATATTCGATGTAGAGAATTCATTTTCTATGATTTCATGGAAAGTTCCTTGTAGGTTATTTGAGTGGAGAATCAAGAAAAGAACCTTTGAGAAAAACACAATTCAGCTCTGACATTAATGTTATCTCATCTTTGGGGAAGTGAATCTAATATTTTAAATTTTAGACACTTTCACCTCTCTGAGTGATTCCTTAAATCTAAAGGTGAGCCAGGGGAGGAAAACATTTTCTTGGGAGTAAAAGTTGTCCCTCCTGTGAGGTAAATTACATCTTCCTGGACACTGAGTACTACAAATCTCAGTCCCAGCAAATTGTGGCCACCGACTGCTATGAACTCCAATTGGAGGTCAGTGGCTAAAAGAGGCCTTGGATCATGATTCTCCAGAATTGCAGACCCCTGCAGGGTAGAAATCATTTCCTGGGGCTCGTAGGCTGCTCCCCACCATCCATCTGGGGCCAGGAGGAGTGATTCTTGAGGCTTGGAGTGATTTTTTACTGAAGTAAAGGAAAACAAAGTCAGTAGCGGAAGCCCTTCCCTACCGGGAAGCTCCCGTGGCTTCAGCCGCCCAGATATCTACGCCTGTGTGTGCCCCTGCCTGCATGGGTGTGTGTGTGTGTACACACGTGTGCCCTCCTGCACGGGCGTGCATGTGTGTGCACCTGTGTCAGCAAGCATCCATGTGTACACACGTGCAAGTGTGTGTATCCGTGTGTGCGTGAGTGTGCGTGTGAGTGTATTCCCCCCGACAAAGTGTACATGTACAAAAGTATCTCTAGATGTCTCTGCAACCTTGAGTAGTAAATGCACTGAACTTAGAGTCAGAAGCCCTACCTCAGTGCATATTGGAGTAAATTCTTCCTCTTAGCCACCTTGTCACCATGGACAAGTTACTAAACCATTCTTAACCTCAGGTCCCTCTTCCAGAAAATGGGAATAACAACTCCTGCCCATTGTCCTGAGGATCAAATGAGGTATCATTTGGGAGGACACTTTGTAAGCCAAAGCACATCGTAAAAGTCCCTTGTTTAGGGGCAAAACAGAAGGTAGCAGGTGATCAAATTATTAATTCCTCACCACAAGTTCAGCATCTGCCTCCTTGACACACGGGGGCTGGAAGAATCTGGAAAGTTTCCCCGTATCCTGGTGATTCTTCCTTCTGGGTAGGAGCAAGGCGCCCTCCTCTGGCCCCTGGGCAGTCCACTAGGAAAGCTTGGGTACATTCCTTTGCATTCTTTCCAGCACCCAGTGGCTGTCTTGGACTTGCTGTGATCTCAGTAGAAGAGAAGCTCCCAGAAGGCAGCAGAGCAAGGCTCTCAAGACTCACATTTCCCCGCCTGCCCATACCTTGGTCTCTCTGCCCTGGTGGTGTATGGCATCTTCTTGCCACCCCTTCCTATGATCCCAGGGCGCAGCAAGTTCTTCATCTGTCCCCTGCCTCCCTTCCCACATCTGCACCGCAAGGAAAAGGCGCCCTGCCCCCAGCTCAAGGGAAAAGCCAGATTAACCTTTCTGACACTACAGCAAATGTTAACAGTCTGCCCTGCCTTTCATAATGCCAATGCAGACACCAGTCATTCACCGTCTATTAGAAATACAGAGAATATATGTCAAAACTCACCCGCACATGCTGAATCGGAAAAGAGCAGTTATTACTGCAAACTCTATATACATTATTTATCAAATGAACTCTCTGCAGCAGGAATACAATTCATTTCTACTCTCTGCTTCTCTTGTTCTTTCATTTCAATAGGAGATGAAAGAAACCATATATAGAATCTTTCTGGGCATTACTCATGCAGCAGTGTCCCTGGCTAGGGTTTGAAGTCAGAGCTGTCTATTGCCTGAAGGGAGTGGGCTGCTTCGAGTGGGAGAGAAACAGCCCCTGTCTGCCAGGTTTTCTTGGGCTCCCTTCCCCATGGCCGCCGCCACCACCCCACCTCCTGGAACTGTGAAGAACTGAATCTCTCTTCAGCTCGCCAGGCACACTTGAAGGAGGTGGGAACATTGGCTCAGAGTAAGGCAAGTAACTTTGAAGTGCATTCTCTTTGCATCAATAGCATGAACAGATTAACACAAAGAGGGGAAGATGTTCCCAGTAGGTCTACTTGGGATCAAGACCAGCTCCTCCCAGTTGGCCTCAGAGTAGAGAACAACAGAAATAAATCTCTCACTCAGATTAGGCTGGTGTAGGCCTTAAAGTGAGGCCCGCTCATTCTCAGAGTCACCTTGGCTCAGGGTTAGGAGTTTTGCTTGGTGGGGATGGGGGTGGTCATGGTGACGGTAGTGACGTTGGAGGTGATGATGTTGTAGATGATGGTACTCATAGTGGAGGTGTTAGTGGTGATGGCGGAGGGGATGATGGTGCTGGTTTATGGTAATAGGAGCGTTGGAGGTGCTGATAACAGTGTTGATGGAAGGGGGTGGAGGAAGGTGATGACGGTGGTGGGGAGATGGTGGGGGTGGTGATGATGATGATTGTGACGATCGCCATGGTGGTGATGGTCTGTGCGTGATGGTGGAGTGTTACAATATAACCTTCATATTTAGGAGAATCTTTATAAGCTACTTTATAAGCTACTTCTTTTGCTTCTATGTCAAGTTAGACCTCCATAAAACTCCTCCAAAATTGACTCATGTCCAATTTTGTCTATCTCAGAGTAGGGGCTGCAAAATGGAAGTTCCATGTCTAAGGGACAGACTGCCTGCTGGTGCCCAAAGAACTTTCTTGACTTCGGGACTAGGTGTCCTAACCATCTTCCCTCCCCAAAGCAAAATAGTTTTTGTTTTTGGAGTCCAGCTCAAGTTCACCTCCACAGCTCTGGCCCATGGTGACTGCCCTCCTCCACCATTGTTTATTTGGCTTGGTTCATTTATTGCCTTCATTATTTTATCTTTTTTATTTTAAAAAAGATGTTATTTACTTATTTTAGACAGAGAGAGAATTTGAGCAGGGGGAGAGGCTGAGGGAGAGGGAGACAAAGAAAGAAGCCAACTCCCTGCTGGGCACAGAGCCAGATATGGGGCTTGATCTCAGATCTCAGGATCCTGAGATCATGACCAGAGTGGGAATCAAGAGTCGGACACTTAACTGACCGAGCCACCCAGATGTCCCCTTCATTCCTATATGTGTTAGGTTACAACCAGATTGTAAACTCCTTGAAGACGAGGTACATTTTTTGTCTTCCTTAATTCCCATACTCTTTAGCTAAATATGTATTGAAAAAATGAATGAAGGGATTAATGAATGAATGTATGGTGTTACCATTTTCTCCCCAAAATACATAGCATAATGATGCCTACAATAGTCAAGAAATTAATTTGAGGGGCACCTGGGTGGTTCAGTGGGTTAAAGCCTCTGCCTTCAGCTCAGATCATGATCTCATGGTCCTGGGATCGAGTCCTGCATTGGGCTCTCTGCTCAGTGGGGAGCCTGCTTCCTCCTCTCTCTCCCTCTCTGCCTCTCTGCCTACTCGTGATCCATGTCTGTCAAATAAATTAAAAACAAAAAGATTCTATTAAAAAAAGGAAATTAACTTGAGTATAAAGATCTTCTTGGCATTGCAAGAAAGGAGGAATTTAATTATTGCTAGTATTGCTGTTGCTGCTCTTCCAGCTAACATTTATCAAGCTCTGGGCCAGGCTCTGTGCTCAGCACTGCACACGCATCTCCTGTCGTCTTTTTTTTTTTTTTTTAAAGATTTTATTTATTTATTATTTATTTGTTTGACAGAGAGAGAGAGATCACAAATAGGCAGAGAGGCAGGCAGAGGGGTAGGGGGAAGCAGGCTCCCAGCTGAGCAGAGAGCCTAATGCGGTCTCCATCCCAGGACCCTGAGATCATGACCTGAGCCAAAGGCAGAGGCCTAACCCACTGAGCCACCCAGGCGCCCCTCCTGTAGTCTTCCTAACACAAGCTTATGAAGTGTGCACTAGTTCCCCATTCTGCAGGCGGAAAGCAGTTTCAATAGTTTATACTAAAGCTTCGTGGTTAGAAGTACTAACTGGACTCAGATGGACCCAAGCTCAAATACAAACACCGTCATGTACCAGTCGCATGACTTTTCTTAAGTTAATTGTGATCCCTGGACCTTGGTTTCTTCATCTGTAAAGTGGGAAAAATAGCACTTAATTGTACAAGGGAGAACTGAAGAAGGAGAATCATTTATATATAAATATGTATACATATATATAAACTTTATACACACACACACACGCACTTTTGCCCAGTGTCCAAAACGAAATAAGTTTTCAATAAGTAGTTGCTCTTTTTCTTTCCTTCTCTATTTTTCTGCTCAAGGATGTATAGCTGTTAAGCGACAAAACCAGAGCTTTGCCAATCTATCTGGTTGTAAAGCCCATGGTCTTCCATACCATATGTTCAGCCTCAAAAATAAGCTATTTCCCTGAGGGCTGAGGCTGAGTCACAAGACATTTCCAGGAGTGATGACGTCACATGACCATTTCTGTGAAAAATCAGGCCCATTCGGTGGGCCATCCCAGTGGTCTCACACCAACGGTCGTCTAGAAATCCAGTGTCTTCTCAGCAACCACCTGCACATGTGTGATCCATCCCCATAGCCTGGGGTCCCACCATCATCTATTATAGTGCCAGGAGCACTGCCTGTGGAAACGCAGACCCTCCAACACATCCAAATGGGGTTGTGGGGTGGCCTCCGTGGGAGTCAGCTGGCCCAGTCCTCCCTGATGGCCCACGGCCCACGTGGGGCAGCTGTGGGCGTACATTTCTCTTCTGCTGCTTTACCCAAGTTTTAAAAATTAATTTAACTCTAATCATACTAACAGGGGAAAAGTTAATAGAAGTTTTATTTTTAATATATGAGGAACCTTAACAGGATTTAAAGTTAATGCCTCAAAAATGGGAAGGACTGCTGACAATTTATCTATCAGAATCTGCAGACTTTAGTGGAAAGCAAAAGAAATGGAAGAAGTATTACTCCAGCAGCTGGAGGCAGATTTGAAATACCCCCCACAGCAATTGGGAGAAATCTCGGTCATCTGCCAACCCAAGAAATTGACTCATAAATTGCCCAAATCCTCAGTTTCCCCTTATTACCTGACCTCCAGTTTTCTTTACTATCCAGAAAAAATATCATTTCAATTTTTTAAGACATAATAGAGCTTTTCACTTAGAATCATAGAATTTTAGAGCTGATTTCTTCCAGCCATAATAATTTATGATACTAAGAGATGTGGAGGCAAAGTTTATAACAGAAAATGGTGCTGAGCGTGGGCCATACATTTTGTTTTAGACATGGCTCTTGGCTATTTCCAAAAGCTACTAACTTAAAAAAAATCTCTCATGCAAAACACCCTCCAGCACTCTTAGACCAAGCTGTCTGATCTCTTCGTTGTCAGACTCTATTCCATTTCAGAGACCAGCCAACCGCTTTCACTTGGGAATTTTTCCACGAGATGTTTCTTGTGGACCTACTAAGTGTCAGTGTTGTTCTGGATATTTAGATGTACAGGAGCAAATTAAACAGAAATTCTTGCCTTTATGGAACTTGTGTTCTAGTGAAGAGAGATGAAAATAGTAACAAATTAAATATTGATTACATTTTTATGGATCATTTTAGAAAGGGATGAGTGCCAGGAAGAAAAACAAAGAATGGAGGAAGGAAGATAATTAAGAGAGTCCATTTTCAATCCCGTAGGCAGGAAAGACCTTACAAAGAAAGAGGTTTGAGTGAAGACTTGAAGAGCATTGGCAGGGGCCAGAGGTACAAAGAGACTGGGGCAGGTACTTGGCCCGTGAGTTAAGAATCATCAGGAAAGCTGCATGGCTGGCCCGGGGTAAGCAAGGAGGACAGAGATGTAGGCGATGTGGCCAGGGGCCTTGGAGGTAGTGGGTAGGGTTAGGATTCAGAAAGCTGTACGGGTGGTGACTGTATATCCCAATTGCCTAGAACAATCTTGAATTATATCTGTTGTCCTGGAAGAATTGTCAATAGTGTCACTGCTCATTCTTGAAATGCCCCAGTTTGGATGATAAATTTTCGTGGAAGAAGGTCATCAAGAAGATGTGACTGCTGGTTGACCAATGAGCGGGATCGGGGTAATTAGAGGCTCCGCCCACTGCCTTGTCCTTGGAGGTTATACTCTGACCACTGGTCCCAGACTAGGAACTAGGAATCACCTCAAGGACACGCCTTTGAGAGAGAGTCAAGTGTTACTGAAGTATATGGAAGTGAACCTCGTTAAGATCTCCATATAAACTTTTAAGATGTGGGAGGAAGATGTAAAGATCTTTGCTTGTGGCCACCCAAGACAAGCCTCATGGGTAAGTTCCCAAATACTCACAAAATTAAATTGCTCCTTGATTGATTTTTCGCACTTTATTTTCACAACAATTATAAAGTTTACACATTGTATTTAGTACCCATCCAGAGTCACCTGTCTTTCTTCGTTCCCTCCCTGCCCACTGTGTCCAGGAGCCAGTTTCAGACTTCACCTAGGGAACTCTCTACTCACGGACTACCATTAGGACACCAGCTTTTACTCTGAGCACAATGGGAGTTGAAACAGAAGGTCAGGACCTGATTTACATCGTCAAGGACTCACTGGCCGCTCTGTTTAGAAGAGCCTGACCTGGGGCCAAGGTGGGAGTAGGGAAGCAACTGGAGGGTTTACCAAACGCAGGTTGCTGCCTCTCTCCCTACAAGGCCCTCCCTCCTACTTTGTGTGCCAGTCTTTCAAGGCCAGATGTAAATGTTTCCTGAAATTTCCCTGATGGTCTCACGTCCCCCAATACTCACAAAATTAAATTGCTCCTAGATTGATTTTTCACACTTTATTTTCACATCGATTATAATGTTTGCACATTGTATTTAGTTATTAGTTGGTACGTCTGCTTCTACTGATAGGGAAGATCTTTTGTCTGGAACGGGAAACACCAGTTTATTGGGTTTCTATTGCTATGGTCTAAAGGTTTGTGTCCCCTCGATATTTCTGTGTTGAATTCTAGCCCCCGAAGATATGTGGAGGTGGGGCCTTTGGGAGGTGATTAGGTCATGAGCTTGGAGTCTCCCTAAATGGAATTAGTACCCTTATAAAAGAGACCCCAACAGAGCTCCCTGGCTTTTTCTGCCACGTGAGGATACGATGAGAAGTCCGCTACCCAGAAGAGAGCCCTCACCTGACCATGCTGGCATCCTGATCTCGGACCCCCAGACCCCAGACCTGTGAGAAATAAATTCCTGTTCTTTCTAAGTCACCTAGTGGGTGGTATTTTGTTATAACAGCTCAGACTAGGACAATAGTATAATTGAGATGCTTTATATACTTTTTCAGTTTTTATTTAAAATGCAAAGTAATCTAGGGCACCTGGGTGGCTCAGTCAGTGGGACGTCTGCCTTTAGCTCTGGTCATGATCCCAGGGTCCTGGGATGGAGCCCCACATCGGGTTCCTTTCTCAGTGGAGAGTCTGCTTCTTCCTCTCCCTCTGCTTGCTGCCTTCCCTGTTTGTGCTCCTCTCTCCGTGTCAAATAAATGAATAAAATCTTTAAAAAATAAAATAATAAAATAAAATAAAATGCATAGGAATCCTAAAGGATGTAATATTGGCCATGTTGCAGTTAACCTATGCAACAAACTACTCCAAAACCCAGTGTTATAAAATATCAGCCATTTCATGAATGCCATGGATTCTTACAACCCTAAAGAATGATTCTATCCCTGGGCCAGGAATTTGCACAAAGCACAGTGAGCACAGCTGGTCCCTGGTGAAAGACGAACAGCCAGAGGCTAGAAGAATCCAGGCAGGGGCATTCAGTGCCAAGATGGCTCCACTGGCATGTCTGGCCCAGGCTCTGGGATGACGAGTGTGTGGGTGTGGGTGCCTCCCTGTGGCCCCTCCAGGATAGTGGCTTATGTGGAGGCTCAGAGAGTGTAGGTTCCTTGTCCAACATCATTGAACATGAGGGAACTGGTGGTCAAAGTGCTCCGTCTGACTGCGAAGCATATGTTCTTTCCAAAATACCAGATGCCCATTGTGGGAAAGAGATAATGTCTGAGTTCGATCACCCTGTGCTTAGCATAGTTCAGTGCATTATGGATGACAGACTGACTGAATGAAGGTAACACGACCAGCTGCTTTCCAGCATTTTCTGCTTGCAACCCTAAAGAATGATCCCATCACTGGGATTTCAATCAACGTGGCAAGAGGTAGGGGAGCCATTTGGGGGTGTGGGGAGGCATTTCAGGCTAAAACCCTCTTAACTGAAAGACATGTTCTTCTCACTCCCATTACGGGCCCCAAAGACAGATTGCTGGACTCATTTAGAAGATGGAGAAATTGAGCAACTTCCTGGTGGCTTCCACAAGTAACAGGCCTAAGTCTGTCTTCCTTTCCCCACAAGGATATTAGGAGCTGGAGAACAGCGAGACACGATCCATCTTTGAGAAAACCACCCGGCCCACCTCTCCCTCACTAACAACCCGACCTTTCCATAAAGGTGGAAAATGGCTAAAATGCATTGCCTTCTTTTTTTTTTTTTAAGATTTTATTTATTTATTTGACAGACAGAGATCACAAGGAGACAGAAAGGCAGGCAGAGAGAGTGGGGGGCGGAGCAGGCTCCCCACTGAGCAGAGAGCCTGCAGCGGGGCTCAATCCTAGGATCCTGAGATCATGACTTGAGCCAAAGGCAGATGCTTAACCCACTGAGCCACCCAGACACCCCTAAAATGTGTTACCTTTGATAAGGTTTTACCTTTGATCAAAAACTGCAAATCTGTTGAGCTCACGTCCTGGTCCAATCATGAAATCACTATGCATCCCAGGGGAGCTCGCCTCACCTCTCTGGGCCCAGCTTTGCTGGCTGGTACTCTATGGTCGGAGACTTGATGGCTGCCCTTCCACAGCCAGCTTCCCATGTTTCGTGGGGAGGGACTCCAGGTTTCTTCGTCCCTCAGCCCTCATGCCTGAACCACCATGAAGTCAGGCTCCACTTTATTTCTGAAATATTTCACCAATTCCTTGGGTAAAGGGTGACAGGGAGTTTTTGCGTATTCTTGCCACTTTTCTCTAAGTTTGAAAACGATTTCCATCCTTCCCTTTCTTTCTCATTCCTCTCAGCTGGTCCAAACCAGGGCTGTGACCGTTGTCTCTTAACTCTTAATGTTTTTCTCTCTCCACATGCTCTTCTACCATTGCTTGTCCACACAGAAGCCAAGATGGTTGGTCTCTGGTTTCTATTGATTTTTGTCTGCGTTTTTCTTCTCTTCTCTTTTTTTTTTTCTCTTAAGGGAGGGAGGGAGAGAATCTTAAGTAGGCTCCACACCCAGCTCATGGCCCAACACACCCCTGAGATCATGACCTGAGCTGAAACCCAGAGTTAGACGCTCAAATGATCTACCCAGCAGCTCCCATGTTTGTGTTTTGCTTAACTATGGTAAAGGATACATAATACCAGATTTACCACTTTAACCACTTTTAAGTGCACAATTCACTGACATTAAGCACGTTCACACTGTTGTACAAGCATCACCACCATCCATCTCCAGAGCTTTTCGCCATCTCTTCCAGAAACTGTGCCCATTGAACATTTCCTCCCCATCCTCCCCTCCCTACAGCCCCTGGTGACTACCATTTTACCTTCCATCTGCCTGAATCTGACTGGTCTGGACACGGAGGTACCCCTTCCCAAGTACGTCGTAGAAGTGACATCATATATGATTTGTCCTTTTGTAGCTGGCTTATTTCCCACAGTTCTTCAAGGTTCGCTCGTGTTGTATCACATGTCACAATTTCCTTCTTTGTAACACTGAATAATATTATGACGTACTTTGTTTCTCCATTCATCAGTTGATGGACATTTGGGATGTTTCCATCTTTTGGCTATTATGAATAATGCTGCTCTGAACATTGGCTTATGGGGTCATTTTCTTGAAAATACAAATCAGTTCCTGCCACTCTCTGCTCCCTTAAAGCACTCCAAAGCTTTACACTAAGAATACAATCCAAACTCCTTTCTCTTGTCCATTGGGCCCTATGAGTCCTTCTGTCTGTTTCCTTTCTCTCCCAAACTTTTCAAGTTCTAGCCATGTGAGCCTTCTGTCCATGTCTCAAACACATCAATCACGGCCTCACGAGAGTCTTTGCCTGTGCCTAGGATGCGTTCCCCCAGACCCAAGCATGGCCAGCTCCAGTCCTCATCCAGTCTCTGCTCAAATATGTCCTCCTTAGGGAGGATTTCTCCGTGCACCCGAGCTATAGTGGCCCATGTGCCCAACCAGTCACCAGGTCCTGTCTCTGGGTGTGTTTACGGCACAATGGTTGTAGTCCTGGTGTTGCATAACACCCCTTGAGTGCTGTCTTCTTACCTCACCAGACAGTAGAGTAAGCTGCCTTGTTCCCTTCTGGATCCCAGAGCCTCAACAGGGCCTGGTGTACATGGGGCACTCAGTGTTCACGGGATGAGTGAAATCTGACGATGTGATGTGACTGTCCACAGTAGTCGCAGGACCCCAAAATGAGTTGATAGAAGGGAGGTGCAGGGCACATGATGTTGGTTCCCATTACACCATTGTCTTGGCTGGGAACTGTTCCTTTGGCGGGTGCTCTGACTGCCTCCAAGTGGGGACAAGGGCAGAAAAACATAAGCACGACAGGGTACGCTTGAGACATTAATACCCAAGCCACATCCCCACTCCCAACTATGTCAGGCTTTGTGTTCCAGAAAGCTCAGAGATGACAAGGGAGACCAGGCTGGGTCCAGTCAGAGCAATTCTTTACAGACTTGCCCCTAAGTCACATAATATATATAAGGAGAGAACCCATTAGTCTGTGTCTCTCCAACATTCAAAATGCTAAGTCATTTTTCAGGCTTGGCTTGATATCTCTTTCATCAATAAGAGCTACAATCCTGCCAGGCTGGGAACAGATCACTCTACCTGCTGTTGAGATAGGTGGTTGGCTAAAAGGCGAAGGGAAGGCCAGTCTTATGCTCAGTGGGTTCCAGACGTCTTCTCTTAGGGGCTATCAGAGGTTCTCTTCCTCAGGGGGCAGGGGACGTGACAAGATAGCCTATCTTAGTGCCACAGGGATGAAATCCCCCACTGGAGAGACACAACCAAGACTTCTCCTGCTTGAAGTAATGCAGCCTGGTGGACAGGGGAGCAGATTCCCATCCCTGAGGCCAGGCATCCAGATGCATGCCTTTTGCTAACTACACGGCAACAAGAAGTCTTTCAACTCATTGAGCCTCAGTTTTCCCCCAGTGCAAAAGCAAGGAATTGGGCCAGACGGTCCATAAGATCTCTTCAAGCATGAAAATTCTTTGTCACAGCAAAAGGAGACTAAGAGGGGAAGAGGGGAAACAAACACGGCTTAAATCCCTTCATGCTTTCCCTTGCATCAGCTTATCATTGGCTGTATGTGTCAGGACTCCAAGCCAACGATGAATTGATCTTTGTGGAAGGGAAGAACAGGAGAGGAAATGGCTTCCCCTCCTTCCAAAACGAGCAGTTAAAAATCCGTAGAATGCCAGTTGACGTGAACAGCTTTCTCATTGTTATAAGGATGTAACTGGCTGTGTGTCTAGACCACCATGCTCCAGATGGATTCTCCTGTGTCCCTTAAGAGAGACCCTCCTCCGCCCCTGGCACTGACAACTGTGTGCCATACAGGGCACCTGTTCAGGGTTCCCGTGTCCATGAAGAATAGGCTCCTTCATTCATTCATCAAACACAAATGTGGGAGTACTTACTCTGCATTGATCACTCTAGATTCTGAGATAAGTCATAGTCATTGTTCTCTAGACACTCCCCACCAGGACTGAGTCATAGGCTCACAGGATAAGGGCCAAGGTAGAAAGAAACATGTGCTGCTGTGGGAGCAGAGAACTTAACCTAGAATTGGGAGGGGTACTCTGCAGGTGACAACTGAGCTATGTCTTAGAGGATTCTACCTAAATACTTCTATTTTTATCATTGGTAAAGGTGAAGATCAGCTCACAGCTGCAAGGGTGTATGGAGACATAGTGGTACCAGGGCTTGGAGAGAGGAGGGAAGGTCTGATGGAGGGACAGAGAGGAGGGTTATGAAGCCCTACTTGTGCCATCTTCTACTGGAGGCCACGAATCTTTAATGGGAGAGATGAAAAGGCTGGGAATAGGCTTTTCCCCTAGCACCCCAGAAGGTGGAAGGATACCTGAATGGAGTGTGGCAGACTGTCCTGGGACAGGCAGGAGAGGGACATGAGAGGGAGAGAGTTGGTCCTCCAGAGAGAAGAGTGGTTTACAGGACACATCATGGGTCTAAGCCAGATGGGGAGAAGGAAGGGTAACCAGGAGGGAGTGGGCCCAGGGCAAAAATGGAAACGTGGAGGGACCAGTGAGCCAGTGTTGGTGGGCAAGCAAGTGTTGCAAAAGCAAAAGAAAACATGCTGAAGGTCATTGATAAGTTTGTAGAGGAAGCTGACCCTGTCCTGTAGAAACATGGAGACTTTCTGGGCTACAGAGAAGGAAGCTTCAGTAAGGGAGGCTCTGCCCCCCAGATCTCAAGTGCAAGGATTCTTCTGGTCCTCTGGACTTGGCGGCTTCTCCTATGTCCTACATGAGCAGGTGAGAGAGGATCATCCCCCCAATTCAGCCCATGTCAGTGGGGACTCAGCCACCGAGATGCCCTCCTTCTTCTGCCACTTTTAGTGATGACTTAGCATTCCTTATAACTCCATCTTCTCTGTCACCCCTTCACTTTAACCTTCACAAACGCCTTCTCAGGACAGATGGCAGCCCCAAGTATCTAGTCTCCAGGGCTACTCATTTAGCAAGTGACCCAGCACAAATGCAAATGTCTCCTAGCCGGCCTGCACAGCTCAGTGTTCTCAAGAATCTAGCGTTTGCTACATTTGCTAGAGCAAGGGAAAGAAGAGGGGAGAGGCTAGGGAGGCCCTTAAGTCCCACTGCAGGATCAGTGAACCCCTGGAGTATGCAGGGTGTACAGGTGACCTGAACATTGCTGTGGACGTGAGTGTGTGTGTGTGTGTGTACATGCACATATATTCATGTGCACATGTGTGTCCACATGCCTGTGCATGTGTGTGGGCCCACATATGTATGTGTGCTTGTGTGCGGAGTGAAGGAGCAGCAGAAGTCCCTGGGAAAATGGAGGTTTTGCCACCCATCTCACAGAGGATCTGTAGATGCCATGCTATGGGGCTGTTAGATAATCAGCTCTTTCCACACGGTGTTTCTACAACTCCAAGTGGTCTCTATTTGAGATGAAAAATAGCTCAATGTCTGTGCAGAACTTCCCATGATTTGCTACCACTGAACTATGTCAGGATGTGGCAACACCAGCAGGCGGATCACGGGGTCAGATGCTAGGACTCTACAGAAAAGTAATCCTCTTGGGGCCAGCCCCAAGGAAGGACTAATGCATGCCCAAGTGGCTTCAACATTTCCTAGACCATTTTTTGTGTGGTGTGCAGTGACCCTCTTGGCATCGAGGAGAGCAGGACAGCTCAAAGCCACAGCCCACTCCCTCTCTGGCCTCCCCTACCTGCCTTAGGGGTAGCAACAGAACCAGGCCCAGTCCTAGACTACAGGCTTCCCGGTAGACTTCAAGGGGTCACCAGTGAGAACAGGAACCTTGAACCTGGTAGTACTTGCTCCCCACCAGGGAGAATGTATGATTGGTCAGTCTCCTCTAGTGGCTTTTAATTGCCTCTGCTGCTCCCAAGCTAAGCAGTTCAGCTGGGTCTCTGTGTGTCCTGTGTGACCATACATACCTTAACCTGGTCAGAGGTGGACGAGGAAGCACCATGGGCCACTGATCACCAGACTGGGGAGCCAGCAGAACCCCTGAACATTCCTGAGAGTAAGATGTGCTGGGGAGGCAAAGCTTGAGTGACCATGCCAGGGCTCAGGAGCCCACCAGGGTAAGGAAACCAAGTATGGGGAGAAGAGCACCTGGGCAGGTCACTGGAGCTCTGATGTGGCTTCAAACCACTTCTGTTCATACCTGGGGAAGATGAATCCAGTTCTCTGTTGTCCTCTCCCAGTAGAAAGTAATGGTTGGCATGATAATAATAGTAATAATGACAGATAATACTTACTGAGCCCTCAGTAGGCACCAGGCAGTGTGTTAAAGGTCCTCATGGATTAGCTCATTAAATCCTTATAGCAACCTTAAAAGACAGGAGCTTAACTGGTCCCATCTTACGTGTGCTGGAATAAAATCTGATGATAACAACTGAGGAATGTTCCCTTGTCGACCGCCACACACCTCCCTCCCCACATGGAACCGAGGCCCTCATTGCCTCAGAAGCCACTCCTTGTGCCCAAGTGGGGAGAATACAAAATCAAGAACAAAAGCCACCAACTGACAGAAAAACAGAAAAACACAGAAATCGATTGTGTCTCCAAATAGGCATTGAAAAAGTCTCAGCAGAGATGACTGTCGTGAAGTCCCAGTGGTTTTGATCGGCGAAAACACTGGAGCTTTCGGATTTGATGTTTTATAGAGAAAATATTTTCTATGTCCCAGAAGTTTGACTTTGATTATTAAGAGTCAGAAGTGGGAGAGACTGAGTGTGGAAAGTGTCTGCCATAAACAGGGACGGGGAAGAAGACAGCGTGATCGATGGTTCAGGAACTGTGCCCTCCCCTTCGAACAAGCAAAAGGAGTCGGAATAAAATAAAAAGAGAAGGGGCGAGGGGAAGAGAAAGGGAGGGAGGACCCGGAGGAGGACCCGGAGGTGGGAGTGGGACGGAGGATGGGGAAGAAGTGAACAACCCATGGAAACGCAGGGGAAGACCAGGAAAGGAGAGGAGGCAAATTCGCTGCCGGCGTCGGTCTCCGACAAGGAGACTCCCCACCCCCTCAGCGACCACCCCTCACGCCCTCCACGCCACCACTACTTCCAGAAGATGATAGAAACCCAAGGGAATTGTTTCCTGTGTTTCTGTCACAGGCAGCAACACACGGAGGTTTGGAGCCCCTGGAACACACACACACACACACACACACACACGTACACACACTCAGACTGGCACAGACACACAGCCAATGTCTGGGGCACCCACACCCCCCGAGTTCCACGGGGGCTGGCTGGTCCCGAAGGCCATCCTAAGGGCTATCACTCCTCTCCTCCCCTTCCCAGCTCATTGTGACTGCCAGTCCCCCTCCTCTGGGCACGAAGAGTGAATGTTTTTTTTTTTTTCTTTGCTTTGTTTTTTTATTATATAAATAATTCAAGTTAACACAAACCAAATAACCTCTCCATGACAAAAAAAAAAAAAAATAGAAAATACAGATAAATAAAAGGAGAAATAATTAAAATCCCACCATCCAGAGCTGGCCATGATTAATAATTTGTATATCTGTGCACATCTATAGATCACATATTATGTATCTTTATAGCAGCATAGTTTCTAATTGGTTTTATAATCAGTTAGAGAAGGACTAGAGCCATAACTTAGACTATGTCTCCAATAATTACAAAGCAGCTCTTAGTTCAGGAATCTCTATCTAAGCCCAGAAAAATAAGATAAAGGAAAAAAATCGTTGCCATGTGTGGCTGGATGAACGTACCTTGAGGGAAAGAAGGGACAGAGCCGAGCTCCTGACTCAAGATTTGGGGCGGACTGGGGTAGAGTCTGAGCTCCAGTCCTGGTGCAGGGGTTCCCTGTGTGCTGCTGTCGGGGTCAGAGGGCCCGAGATGTCACTCTCCCCCTGCTGGTCATGGGGCTATGCTCAGTCAGAGTACGCGCCGTGCCTTCCTGCACCATGGCCCGAGTGAGAAGGCCTCCTCTCGGGATCAGAGAGGCTGTGCTCCGGAGCAGAGGGCCCAACCGACCCATAAGAAAGTGAGAGCCACAACTCCTCAGACCTAGACCAGGTTGAGATGCACCTCTGACCACAGTCTTAGAGATCAGCACGGAAAGATTTTAAAAAGCCAAACTCTCAGGAACCATGTATTCCCCCATAATGATTCAGATGAAATTATATTGTCCAGAACATTTTAAAAGCAAGCAGCTTATTTCAAACTGGGACGCACACACAGGCGACTGATGTGCACAGTGGAAACTCAATAAAGGAGCACATCTAATGAAAACAGATAAAACGTACAAACGCAATCGCAGGTCATGCATGAATTATTAACCTCGGGGAGTTTTCTATCAGTTCTGGGAACTATGGATCATGTCTCTGGTATATAATTTGGGAGGTATTGGTTCTCCGTTTCATAAGAGAGAACTTGAAGCAGGAAATGTTGTTATTTCTCCTTTAAATATATACTGTAATTACCAGTCGGCAATGACTAAATGTTATTATCCATCTGTTGGCTGTTCAGGGACCTGTAATGAGTAAACCTTAGCAGTGTTGTACCGTTTTCTGTAGCATAGTGGCTGGGCCATGTACACACCTGTATATATTTAGAATTTGTTTATTGAAAATTTTTCTAGAGACCAAGAAATGAAAAAATCCTTGAACACTTTTAAGGCTTCAACTCAAAATCTCTTGATAAATGCTCATGGCCATGAGAATCAAACCTAAACTCCTTCGTTTGGTGTATGAGGCCTTATGTGATCTGACCCAACTCACCCCCCAATTTTGCATCATGCCTCTTGTCTCCTTACTAACTATGCATCAGCAGTCTTGGTCTTCAGGAGTCTTCAGAAGTGTCAAGTTCTTTCCCAACACAGGACCTTTGCACATGCCTTCCCCTCTCCACCTTTACCCTCTCTGCCTGACTTTCTCTTTCCCATTCTTTGGGCCCCAATGTAAATATCACCTCTTTGGTGAGGTCTTCCCTGAATACCTTTTCTTACATAGCTTCTGCCTGCCCGGCCATGTTCTCTGTCTTAGCATCCTGCTGGTTACCAATTGTAATTTAGGGTTGTTGGGGTGTGGATTTATATGCTAGGCCTCGCCCCTCCCAGAGGACAGAACAGCAGAAACTGTGTATTACTTACCACTGTAATTCTAGCAATAAAAATGCTACCTGCCATCTCCTTGTTGAATGGATGAATGAATACATTATGCTATTCATTACTTCTTGGATGTGACGTGTAAAGGACTGATTTGAGTCAGAACCTATGACACATTCACAGGATTGGGCTCCAGGAAGTTCTGCCCATAGACCAATGGGTAAGGCATCCAGAGATGGGTTAGCTGCAAATCACATCGCCTACATCGCACCTGTTCTTGGGGGCTTCTCTTATACCATGCACCCACATTCCCCTCAGCCCATTCA
Organism: Mustela erminea; assembly: GCF_009829155.1. Taxonomy (NCBI): domain Eukaryota; kingdom Metazoa; phylum Chordata; class Mammalia; order Carnivora; family Mustelidae; genus Mustela; species Mustela erminea. The sequence continues at coordinate 27,093,450 of NC_045630.1, forward strand.
AATCCTTAGATCTTCTGAAGCTCCCATCAGGTCTCACTTCCTCCATTAAAAAGGTCTTAGAGTCCTTGGTCAGCAAATGAAGAGGCTCCTTAAAACCCTTCTTCATATTACAGGGTTCCTTCCTCGCCCTCTGACAACCACAGTCTTAGCTTTCAGTTTACTACTTTACTATATCAGACAACTTGGCTTTGTATGCTGGTTTTGATTTTCCTAACAGACTGTATTTTGATTAGAGTCTCTGTTTCTGGTTCCTCCCTATGTTGAAAGATCTAGACTACATGGACTCAGATGTCCAAGTCCATGACCAGAGGAAGACCAAAGCTCCCCTACGGGTTTACGCTTTGCCTCAAGTTCATAGCAACAAGAAATTTAGTCCTCTATTAGGTTCATCTGAAGAGGCCCTCCTCCCACCCAGACACACAAAATCAACTCTCAAATAGATCATCTGTAGGGACAGCAAAGTTTCCTGAAGGTTTTGGGAGCTGCAGAGAAGAATATCACACACCTCAGGTCATGGAGCAATCAATCTCAGAATCCATCTTTTTGCATTCTTCCTTCTCAAGTCCCTCCCAGCAACCCCATCCAGACTCCATTGTCCTTTCCCATGTTCCTCTCTTTCATCAGTTTCCATCTCTCCCCTTCCTCCTCTTTCTTGGGGACAAAACAGTGCTCCTTGGCTCAAATGTGGTTATCATCCATGGAAGTTGAAGCATGCATTCACGACATCACTCTTCCCTCCAGGCTCACTAGAGCAAAGCTTGTTTTAAACTTCTTACCCCAGATTACAATCTTGCTCCAATATCCCCCACAGTCCCTACCACAGGGCCAAGCACATAGTAGGTGATCAGCGAACACCTGCTCACTTGTGTTGACTGAAGAAGCTAGTAGACCTGAGAGTCACAAACACTTGGCAGTGACAGGACGGCCTAAGCCAACGTTCATGTCCCTGATCCTTCTGGTGTAAGAATAAGAGTTCCCTTCTCCAAAACGGTAAGGGCAGTGCCATCCAGAGACAGGAAATCCATAGTTCAAATTAAAATAAAATGGCAATAAAGTGACACACAAATATCTAGTTGTAAACGCTGAAAGGACTTAACTTAATCAAGCAAAAGGGCACAGCTTTTCTATTGCCGCATAATGTAAAGGCATTTTATTACTCTGGCAATCGGCAAAAAAGTCAAATGACTTTATGGGGCTTTTTCTAAATTACCTTTATTAATGCATGTAATATTATTGAAAAATTATGCTACGGAGTAAATGTGCCATTGAGCTACAAGTTGCCTGCAGGAACGCGTTGTAAATATACATGGCGAGTATGTTACTATCTTTACAATGAATTTCGCACCTTTTACAGCCTCCTGAAACCAGACTAGCACAGAGTACTTGGAAAGGTATGGCTAATTTTACGACACAGTATACAGCGTGGATAAATTTGCAGAGCCTAGAAATACACCAGTTGTCTGAGAGTGTGATACCCCGTGTGGGAGTTATTTCAAGGCTCCTTTTCCCTAGATGCCTTGCATCTTTCTGGTATGTTGGCATTTACTTTGAGAAACCTGTTCTGACTGATTTGAATAAGGACAGGCTTGGGCAGTGGACGGGACTTTGCATATTTATTGTGGTATCCTGCTTGGGAACAGAAGAACTAGAGGCTGAGGTACACCAGGACAGCTGCGGGTGAAGGCTTCCACCTCTTCCCTCCATGTTTGCATCGATCTCAACAGACAAAGCTTGTGGTTATGGTTCAGAGATTGCAGACGCATTTGCTCTTCATCTCTCCTGGCAGCTCTGAGACCACCCTCTCCCTCTCCACGTTCCAGTAATCCAGCCAGTGTTAACTTCAGAGCCCTGAGATTTAACATCAGTGTCTCAACCCAGCTCTCCACCAGCCCTACAGCCTCCCCTCAGGCGGGACCCAGGCTGCTCTGTCTTCATTCACTCTCAGCTGGTTTCTGATTCATTCTCTCACCACTTTCATGCTTCCAGGTCAAAGGGATGGGAGTCGTCTTGTCCTAATTTAGGGAGGCTGGTTTACTTGTCCTGCTGCCTGCTAGTCACAGTGAATTCTGTGAACTGGTTGAAGGAGAAGCGGGGGGAAGGGGGGGTGTGTGGAAGCCAAGAGAAAAATAAGAGGTTAAAAAAAAAAAAAAGGTAGGTCAGTGAGACAAACTAAAATTTACTGTACTGTTTACCTCACAGTTTCCTCCAGAACACCCATCTTGGAGAAACGTGCCATTCCTCTGCAGGCTGAAGCCACGGCACTCCCTGAGAGCACATCACTTCCCAACAGATGTCAGGCTCTGCCCCCTCGGTTCCACTGCAGCCACTTCCGGGCTGGGAAGGCTTCCAAATGCAAGCCATGTCACACACACATGTGACTTTTAAGTCCTAGCTTTTGGTAGCTCACACTCCCTTTCCTTGCTTACCTAATTTTATTGTTGTTTAGAGCCCATTTTTACCTTTTTCTCTTGGTGATCCCCAGTATCAAGACTAGGTACATGGAGTAAAGTGATTTCTCTAACGCAGCTGAAGGGACTGTCCTAGAGACCTAGAGACCCTCTCCCTCCACCATAGCTTTCTCTGGCCTCCCATGGACCCGACTCCACACAGTCTTTTAGAAGTGTGTGTATTTCTATAGTTGGCCAAGTATTGCCCATGTCAATAACAAGGAAGAACAATAATCAAAGATGGGTTAATCTAGTACAAAGCATTTGTTAATGTCTATAAACTAGTTTAATTTTTAAGTATATATGTAATAGATATACACCTATGTATATATATTTTATATATGTCATTTATAATATGCACACACATTTTTTTTATCAAATCAGCATTGTGTTTCTACCATGGTATCCCATCTTCTCTTCTTGTACAATTCCAAGTGTTCCAAACAGATAAGGAGCACAAACTAGCATAGCATTACATTTCCCAGACAACCAGAAAATGCCCAGTCATTAGGGAGAGCTTCAAATCATCCACCATGTGTTAATGCCAACCATGTGCCAGGCACCATGTTCATTGCTGGGGAGCCAGAGATTCATAAGACCTGTGCCCTCCCCTTCATTTCAGCTGATGATCTGGCTTCTTACTTTGAGAAATGGAAATAATCAGAAGAGAAATATATCTACTCCCACTTGCCCATCTGACAACCCACTTGCTTTTACACTGTCTTCCTTCCAAGGATGAGACTCTTCTCTGAAGCCAACGCTTTCCTTTTGATTATCGGATCCTACCCACACTTACCTACTCAAGGACATCGTTTCACCAAACATCTTCTTTATTCTGCATCATCTGTTTTCTTCTGCTTTCAGTCAGTTATTACTTCCACTGTCAAATCCCATGATCAATTCTCAGTCCTCATTGTACTGGATCGATTCATAACTCTTACCGCAGTTGAATCCTCCCTACCCTGTGAAATACTGTCTTTACTTGTCATAAATCTACTGTCTCCTGGTTCTCCTCGAGCCTCAAGTAGGTGCCTTTCTCATTCATCTGAGCTTGTCCCTCATCGTCATGGAGTCTCTACATGTTAGGACACCGGAGGGACCAGCCCTTAGAATCCTTCTGTGTTTCTGCACTTGCTCCACTTACTTCCACAGACTTTCAATGGCAACTTTCAAAATTATATCTCTAGCCCAACTTCTTCCTTGAATTCCAGACTCATAATCCAATGTCCTCCTCAGTATGATTTTTGGGGGTTCTAACAGCTATCTCGGACTTTATACACCCCTAGTGGAGGCTCTGGTACTTCATGCTCTAAACCAGATTTGCACAGACCAAAAATCTCGAGGCTATGCATCCCTTCCCTTCTCTTCTCTTCTCTTCTCTTCTCTTCTCTTCTCTTCTTCTTTTCTTTTCTTCTCTGATCTATCATATTCAGTCCACCAGCAAATCCCATTAGTTTCTCCTCTAAGACATTATGGAAGTCATACTCCTTCGCTCACACCCTGCAATGGTTCCCCATCTTACTCAAAGAAAAACTCTTATTTCTTGCTGTGGCTTCTAAGGCTCTGCTCTCAGACACCCCTCTGACTTTTCTTTATGTCACTCTCCCTCTAGCTCATTTGCCTTCTTCTTGGACTATCTCAAACATAACCCGACCTCAGGACTTGGCGCTTACCGGTCTCTCTGACTAAAATGCCTTCTAGTTATCTGCATGGCTTATTCCCTCACTTCCTTTAAGTAGCTGCTTAAATGTTTTCTCATCAAAGGTGTCCTTAGACCTCCTAGCACTGCTTTACTTCCCTGTTTTCTATTCGAACTTTCTTTATAGCACTTATCATTACTTGGTGTCTTTGTGTCTCTTTTCTCTCTTCCACTGCTTGGGTATAAATTCCCTGGGAGTTATTTTGTTCATTGAAGTGTCCGCATGCCTAAAACATACTCAAAAAATATGATTGTGAATGGAATTAAAAGCTCAGTCTTTGCCTTTAAAGAACTCATAATCTACAAGGGAAAACAGAAATACAAAAATACAGTCACAAGGCAATGCAGAAAGTTCAATGCAGAAAGCTGTGGGAGTGAAGAAGAGACATAATTATTAGCCCAACCTGGGGAGGATCACAGAAAGCTTACCAGAAGTGGCGAGAGTCAGTATGAAAGTTGAGGAGGCATTAGCGAGGCAGAGTGCATCGGTGGGGAGGGAGAGGCAAAGAAGGAAGGAATAGAAAAGAACTACCAGGAGCATATTCAGCATAGGGACAGTAGGAGCAAATCCAGTGAGTTCACAAAGCCCCATGTTGCATGCTGAACATGGTGGGAGTTGCATAGGTAGACACGTGTTCCTAGGCACAAAGCAAGAGGTGAGCAGTGGTGAGAGGTGAAGTTGGAGACCTAAACAGAATCATGTCATGAAGGAGCTGCAATGCCAAGTTAATGAACTTAGAAGATAGATGGCAGGGAGACATTGCAAGAGTGTAAGCAGGGACTCGAGGGTGTTACTCAGAAACTCAATAAACTTCTTCCGAACTAATGTAGGCAATATGCCAACTATTGGGTAAATGGCACTGAGGTCATAGAGTTACAATTCAGCAGGGGACGTCAGTGATAGGCCTAGCTCAGGGAGGAACGGATTCTGGTCTGAGCCAGCTCACCTCCCTGGCAGTGCATAGGATAGCATGGAAGGAGACACACAGGAAGCAGTGAAAGATCAGTTGGAGGACTTATATTTCAATTCAGGCAAAAGATGATAAATTATCAAGCCCAGGGAAAGAACAGAGCTCCTGGAGATAGTCAGCACCCCATGTGTTGTCATCATAAAAGGTAGAGCTTATCTAGATTCTCCACTCTTCTTCCAGGCCTCCACCTCACACCTGCTCTCTGGAAACAAGTGTGTGTTCCCTCACAGGCTGCCAGAACCTTCCTGGGAAATCAGCATGTGGATGCATCTTGAAAATTCAATCTGGCTGCATCCTGAGAGTTTCACATGCTGGTTCTCTGGGACCACACACTGAGACACTTTGCAAGAAAATTGAACAGAAAACAGATGGTGAATGTCATGGGGCCTCACATAACTGAGAAGGCAGAGGAGTAAACCAAAAAACAAAGTGCTAAGACCAGAGTTCTTAGAATAGGCAGAGAAGTGGCCACCTCCCATCTGCTCCTTGACTGGGAGGACTGGGAAGGAGTGTTGACCTCCTGCAGGAGCAACGATGGTCTCCGTGACCTGGTAGATGGGTTTGGTTGTTAGAGTGAATGGTCCCACATCTCTTCCCTCTGTTCCTTCACTCTGAATATTCTTTGGGTTTATTACAACAGCTCAGAATGCACACTCTAAATTTAGACCCTAACTATTTCATGTTTCCAAGGGAACTGTAAATTACTTTGTGAATGTACATACAACACAGCCAGCGAAATCCGCTTGATGAAGCCCTCTCTTACACTCGGTCTCTGAAGGCGCCTCGTAAATTGTTGCTTTGTCCAGGCTCCTGGACAGCTGACAGCCTCAGACAGATTGCCTTTGCTTCCCCATCTGACATTCAGTAGGAGACTCTGCTGTGAGTACTCAAACCTACAAAAGCTACAGCTCCAAACTCCCACCAAAGTCCCGTGTTGTGCCTGTGAAGGATTTACTGGATGGAGAACCAAGTCAGGGTTTCTCCCTTGTGTCTGGACCAGCCATGTATTGTGAGAGTGCCTCGGTTACTTGCTGCGACAGGGAGTTCTGCCTAACAATGAAGGTAGAAAAGTCAATGACCTGAGAGGGAATAATGGAGCATGGGAAACTATTTTGATGAAGTTAGTCAGTTTCTTAGGACTGAGTTCGGCTACAGGAGCAGAGAATGGAATTAACTAGGGCTTAGACAATGTAGAAATTTATTTTTCTCTCATATATAGGAAGTCCAGAGACATCCCGTCCAAAGGCTGGTAGGACAGATGCACAGGGACACCACAAACCCAGCCTCTTCCTACCTAACCTTCTAGTCGGGCAGTTGCCATTTTTAAGTTCACTGCATGGTCCAAGATGCCTTCCAGAGCTCCAGCTCCTATGTCCATGCTCTGGCCAGCAGGAAAGAAGAAGGTAGAAGAGGAAGAAGTCTGCAATTATCAGCCGGTCAGCTTCCTGTATATGTCTTTCCTAGAGTCCCACACAATATTCTGCTTACATCTCCCTGGACCTACCTTGATTGTTGAGCCACACCAAGCAAGAAAGACTGAGAAATGTAGGGTTTTTTTAATTGGATGCAATATGGCCCCAAATAATATTTATGTGTTTGCCACCAACAGAGAAGAAGAAAAGGAGTATTGGATGGAGTTTAGTAGTCTCAGCTATGGTGAGGTTGTAATCACATGAGGAGCAGAAGACCCTGTTTCCCTTTTGATTTGATACCATGGAACTTAAATAACAGCAAATACTCAGCAGAAGGAACGAATCCTAAAAGGATGGAAGGACTGAGACAAGAGACAGAAAAGGGCCAGCCTTCCTTTCCCTGAGGGAGGAAGGAAAAACAAACAGAAGGATGGAGAGAAGAAAGGAGAACTGAAAAGAGGAGGCAATAAAGAAAAAGGAGAAATCAAGAGTAGGCTAAAGATAGGAAGGAAAGGAGAATGCAGTTGGAGCGCTTCAAGACGCTTCCTATCTGGAGAAGTTTGGGTTTCCAATCTCTAGCATGGGGTCGTCTTCTGTGCCTTCCTAGGAGCAGGGCTCCCTGCCTCTGCTTGTAACCACAGTTGTTCCAGCCCCTCTCCTGCAATGTCTGGAAAATGCAACAAGCCATGTCCCTTTACCTCTGAGCTGACCTTGACCATGAGTTTTCACCAGACTAAGCACTCCAGAAAATAATGTACATACTCAGAATCCTTTACTGTAGGATCAGGCACACCTTCAATGTAGAAGCTGCTGCTAACTGAGATGACCCCTTCCAGATCTGCCCCTGCAACATGGCATTCGCTGTGATTGCCTTCCCCAACTGAGACAGGCAGTCCCTGTGTCAAGAGCCATGGTTAGCCATGGCCCTTTCCAAGACCCCCTCCCCCAGAGGAGAAACCTCATTCCTCCTAGTACCTAGCCAGTTGGGGCAACAATATCTCAAGCTTTGACAGAAGGCAGGAGCGCTCACCTCCATCAGTAGCCTGCAGAGAGAGAGAGAAACTGTGGTCCAGAAACAAGGGAAAGTGGGGGATTCCCAGTGAGAGCTGAAGACTGCCTATTCTCCTTCCTCAGTTACCTATGAAGTAATCACCATTCACAGAAGCAAGTTTTGGCTTTTCCCAGCTTTTGACCTGCTCTGTAGGAACCAGAAGACCACCACCATGGTCCTCACCCCCTCTCTATGATTGTGTGCGAGGCATTGGTTCTTTCCTGCTCTGCTGAGGCCTGCCCCCAACCCAAGAGAAATGTCACTGTCAGCAGAAGCTCTCCTGGCCACCTAGGAGGAAAGTTGCCCACATTGATTAAATAATTTTTATTCTAGACCTTCCTAGGAACTAAAGCATTGGGTGGCTGCTGGTTCACCCCCCCAATGGAAGAGGGGGAAAGGGTTATTAGGGAGGGGGTCGCCCATGGTATACCTCTGTTAGAGTTTAAGTTTCTGTAGAACAGAGAGTGTCATCTTACATCTATTCTATATGACCTTTAATACCCAACATGGGGCTTTCCATATGGTAGATATTTGATAATACTTGTTAGATAAATATGTGAGAAGACATCTATTGGTTTCAGCTCCACACAGCAGAGACAAAAACCTTAAATAACAGAGTAATATGAAAAAGTCCAAGAAAAAAGTTCATGTTCTGCTTTCTCTCCCAATTGATTCATTTCTCCCTAAACGTCCATTTGGTACAGTCCCCAAACGAAAAGGCAGTCTCGAGGATGTCGGATAATGAATGTCAGGCACATGATTATGCGAAAGGCAGGCTGCTCCCTGGGCTCCGTGGAGAGCTATGAACAACTCAGTTCCTGGAATCAGTACTTTTCTGAGAAAAAGCAGATGGAGTCAAACAGCTTCCCTGATCCATTTATCTACAGGTGCAAAATAAGGGTATCCTAACTGGGCCCCAGAGAAACTCCACAACACCGGGAGTGGTGCTGAAACAAAATTTTCCTCCTTTTTGAGGAAAACCACATTTTTTTCACTCCAAAATATGAAAGAATGCATCATTGCAGTAATGATTTCCTTTTAAATAATGATGTTGGCTGGGCCCTCTTCCCCATACGGTAAGTAGAAAGAATTTTTACTCGAAGACCGTGAAAGGGAAGTAGAGAAGAAATGAAGAAACCTGAAGGATGCCAAACACAAACACGGCCCAGTGTGAGGAGAGAGGAAAACGCTGAGTCACCATCAAAGAGCAGGGCAGTACAGTGCATAGAGCAGGGAGCTAGGAGTTGGGAGACCCGCGCTCTAATCTCAGGTCTACCACTGAGAACCGGGGCTGCTTCTGCCCCTGCCAGATACCAAAGCTGAAGGTGAGCCTTAACTCTGTGTGTACATCATCTGACGTGTGTACCCCCGGAAGTACTCAGAGATGAGACGGAAGACCGGAAACTATCCTCGGACATGACGTGACCTCTCACCTACAAAAATCCTCCTCCAAGCCTGAGATATGAAGGAACACGCGTTCTCACTAAGACTTCTGTTGCATTCTCACTTCAAGAACCATTCCTCAAGAACTCTTAACTCCTTCCGCAGAAGCGAATCCCTAAGAGTCCTCTGAGCTGCCATTCATCCACCTCCCCACCAATGTCGTTCCCCCATTGACTATTACTAACTGCCACGGATTTTTGTTGTTGTTTAACTTCCTCGGAGGCTAAACAATGCTAGTTGCAATGTGGTGATTTGGTAGATGAGCTGTCCAAGTCTCACCCTGGGGTTTCAGCAACCAGCTGGGGTGGAGGGCTGCTGCTTTCTTCACCACCTAGGGATGACCGACTCAGGGTTATGAAGTAGTTTTACCTCACAGTAGATTCTATCCTTCAGGCAGGGTTGCATGACATGCTGTGTTGAGAAGGTCAGTGGGAGAGAGCATCATGACCAGTTAGTAGTATCCATCATAAGGGAAGAAAGCAGAAGTGATGACAGCCATGCCACTTACTTTCTGTTCCTTGGCGCATGCTCTTGAGCTATCAACCTGTGCTGACAACAACAGTGAGGACCCAGTTCCTCCAGTGATGCATCTTTCCTCAGTGACTTCTGCAGCACTCTTCTCCCATCTAGATCCTACCCTGTCCTAACCTGTGCTCTAAGTCCTTGAGAAGCATCTTAGAAAGAGTATCCCATTGTAATATGAATCCCATAAGATGCTATTAAAAGTCTTTCAATCCTACATCTGGGAAATCCTACATGCTAAACGTAGCTAACAATTTCATCTACTAGTTATTGACCATTTATCACACTGCAGTTTCTAATATATACTTTATATATATTAGTTAGGTTAATCCTCATAATAGCCTTAACGTAATGTCCATTTTACAGAGGAAGAAACTAAGGCAAGAGAGATTGGCAACTAGCGGATATTGGTTCAATCTGCAAATCCAAATCTAAAATCTGTTCTTTTAACCACTAGCTGATGGTGCTTGCTTTGGCAGTACATATACTAAACACTAGCTGATGCTGCCTTTTATTGCTATATCATCTATTCTTACCTATCTATCTAAATCTAGTTAGCATTGTAATCTGTGTCTTTACCTTCATAACTACACTAAATCTGTACTTACATCTATGTCTACATCTATCTTGATGGTTCAAAAATCACGTTAGCATGTTAAAGTCTCTGAAAATTTCTTCTGTAAAGAAATCTATTTAACTCTGTTTAATTAGGTCATTTCTAAATTTATTTGACACAAGAAACCCTCTACAGACCATTTTTTCTCTACTTTGCTTAGCTTCCCTTAACAATTCATGCCATAGAATGTTCTAGGGCACTATGAAAATGTGCTTTTGAGGATTTTCTGAAGGAAGAATGAAAATCTTGAATCCCAGATTCGGCTTTCTGCTTTATTTAGACGAATGTTAGTATAATCAGATGACTTGAGATCCACATGAGAGTTATCCAGATCTGCGGGTCCTAAATGAGTTTAAAGGGAATTGGCAAATGTAGAAAATAGAATGGATTCTATCCTTGAATATTTGATTAATTGTTTAAGTAACGTGATAGATTGGTGAGAGACAGAGGAGTCAAGTCAAGCCAAGAATAAACCAATAGTAGATGTTGAGCACTTACATTAGCAAAAAATGAGAAAAATGCAGAATGGCATGAAAATCTTGAAGTCTGGACTAAAGATTTTCGCATTGGAACCCAAATTCAACCAATAGTTGGAAGTTTATTCCTTATTATACTGTATATGTGTGTGTGTGTGTGTGTGTGTATACACACATATATATATATATACATATATTATGTTGTATATATTACATTGTGCCTGATAGATGCTCAGAGAAAAATGTTGGTCTAAATGAATGTTTGATCCAGAAGAATTTGCTTCCCCTCCCTGGGTCTTACAAAATGAAGACAATAATAGGGATTTCTATTTCCAGGGTTGCTAGGAATATTAAATCAGATGATGTATTTGAGAGCAAGTTTACATTTTAAAGCCTGATTTAAATATCTGCTGCGGGGGCTATTATCATCAACAGCAATAAACTTAGTTGGATTGGAAACACAGCCATTTTCATTCAAATCAGTTGTTTTAGCCATGGTTCTACCAAAGTTACAATCTGAATGGGGCACTGGTCAGTGGTCAGTACCCAGGGAGAAGCAAGCCCCTCACACAGGAAGAGTCATAAGAAAGCCCCTTCCTGACAAAGTAGGGATGACCCCTAACTCACCTAGCCTCTAACTCTGAATAAAGATTCCCCCCACCACCACCACCAAATTCTGGAGCATTCCTTTACCATTGATACACTGAACTGTATATACTGCTGAATTGTAGCTGCTTAGTGTTTGCTGAATTCAGCTTGAGTCTCTGAAAGTTCATTTAGGAGGTAGAATGGTGTTGCCATTAACCTTCTCCTCAACCATTCCCCAAAGTTACAAAAACGGTAAGGCTTCTAATAATAAATCTAGATCCCAACCCCAGATTGATTCTCCTATACTGTGTTTCTTGGTGCTAGAGCAGAGGAATCTGGGAAATGTGGCTTCAAACAAACAAGCAAACAAACAGAAACAATGTTGTCAGTACCTCACATCCTTGTAAATTCTGCTTCCCTGAATTAGCCTCTAGTTATCCTGGCCAAAGGGGGAGTTAACAGCCCCACGTGACTACCGTAACTACGGAGACTTGATATGTGGCTAGTCCAAGCTGAGATGCACTGCGAGTGTACATTTCAAAGACTTAAGGTTAAAAAAAAAAAAACAACAACTCATCAACAGTTTTTGATATTGATGGCATGTTGAAATGATACTATTAGAGTTACATAAAAAGATATTATTAAAATTAATTCCACCTGTTTATTTTTACCTTTTTAGTGCATCTACTAGAAAATTTTAAATTACATATGAGGCTCCCAATGGTGGCTTTCATTGTACTTTTATTAGACAGTGCTGCTCTAAGGCAGTGATTTTCAAATTGTAGCCTGTGACGTATTAGTGGAGCATGAAACCAGTTTAATGGGTTACAACCTGTACGGTTTCTTAATGAAGGAGAAGAGAACACACTATAGTAGAACGGATTAGAGCACATTCGAAACAGCAAGTGCTGTTCTGTAGAGTCTTGGTTTCCATTTTACATTTATATAGGATTTATATATCACATACTGGGTTTCTGAGTAAAAAATGTGTTTACTGTCAATAGAGTATAAAGTGTTTGAACACCCTTTTCTAAAATTTCCATGATGAGACAGTACTTCCTTGAGTCAGAATGTTCGGGCATAAGCAACAAAGGCTGTAGGATTTGTGCCTGACTGGGGAGATTCAGAGTTGAGTCAGGTGAATGCTGTAACTTTTAAGCTCTGTCCAGGGAAGCTTCATGGCCTCTCCTGATGTCGGGCTGAAGTAGGAGAGAAGGGCAATAGCCCTGCCTACTTATTGCATCTGTGAGTCACACAAGGATGGAGGCTGGAGCAGAAGGCAGCCAGGCACCAACCACTCCGAGACCTCCCCAGGAGCCTCTGGGGCCCTGGTGGTTGACGACAGGGAGCAAAGAGCAACCCAGTGGCACGAGGAGCCCGAAGCAATGTCCCCTAACAGGCAAATTAGACCCCGTGTTACTAATTTTATGCTGAGATCTGCTTCTTCCTTCCGCACATCCCTGGGAAAGTTTCTTCTCCAGACTAGTCAGGGAATCCACGGCTCCAAAGATGTCTTCCCTCGAGATCATTAAATTAGAAAATGCAACCACTGCACTTTCTGGAGGCTGAGCCTCAGTGATCTCAGCAGGCTCCCGAGGCAGTGTTTCCTGGGAGTCAAAGGCTGGCTCCAGGTTGATTTAAGACCCCACAAAAGCATCGTGGTGAGCGGCCCCTGGAACAGGCCTTGCCTTACAGGTAGCAGAGGCTGAGGCCCAGCCAGGCGGGGGTTCTGCTGTTCCCCAGGGCGCAAGGGAGTGGAAGCCACGCCCCTGGGCTCCCCGCAGCTGCCTAACGCCAGTGCCCCCTGGGAGTCCTAGCCCTGGGAGGGAGGGCCACAGGGGTTCTACGTTCCCAGGATCCGGGGGTGCTGAGAAACACTAGCCTCTGCAAATCCAAGTACGGTGGTTGTGGAAATGTGTACAGACGAAGGATGCAAACACGGCTGCCGCTGCCTTTCCGCACTGCCCAGTTGCATCCCCGAAGTCGTTTTCATGACCAATCATCGCTTCAGGAGGTGATGTCACAGGTTTTGATAAAAACCAGTTCTGGTCGCTGCCCATGAGTTACTCAGGGTCCTTAGAGCAAAATGCCTTGGATGCTAAGAACTCAAACTCCTCCAGCTTGAGTACCACCCGGCACCTCAGGAAGCACAGTCGGCAGACTAACATTTTTTCGAGAGCTTCTTCATGCCAGGCCCCGTGTCAAACGCTTCATACCTACTGAATATGAAATACTTCAAATAACCTGTGAGACAGAGAGCATCGTTACTTCCATTTTACAGAGGAGGAAACTGAAGCTGGAACTCGCCCACGATCGCGTGACTAGTATGTGTCAGACCGACTTGGATTCCCAAGCCCCACACCTATGACGCCCTCTTACCTCGCACTTCAAGTATCCTTAACTCAAGAACCTAGGAAATGACTTGATAAGTAACATCCTCGGACCTGAGCCCGGAGGTGTGCTTATAACACTTGGGCTAGAATTGCTCTCAGTCTCTTCAAGGGAGTGAGACTCCATCCTCCCCAGACCCACAGGGATGTTGGCACTTGCTGCACGCTCAGAACACTCTGGCATGAATCACCCTCCGGGGTCTCTGAATGGGTCTTCCTTGCATGGTCTCGGTCCCCAGAGCTCTTCCTGAGCCTTCCATCTGAGCCAGCCGCTTCCACCTTCCACTCAAACGTGGCCGCTTCCCAGCTCCCTCTGATGGAAGCCAGCTGGTGCAGCACGGCACATGGAAACCCAGGGGCTTCCACCCCCACCGGTCCTGCCTGTCTCCTGCTCCGGGCATCCCCACCCCTGCTGAAACTTTTCTTCTCCAGAGTTTCCCCTCACCCCTGCCTGAGGGTCAGCTGTTCAGACTGGTCAGAAATCACAGGGTCAGGAGAAGGGCAGACCCTTCTCTCCCCAGGGCTCTCTCTAGCGGACCTGGTCCATGATTCCGATCGGGATCAAGACACAATGTTCCCGCCACCGCGACACGTTCAGACACGATTCTGCACACACGTTAATGAGCAGAGGCGCGCAGAGGAAGCCAGTCAGCCTGTCAGCACTTGCCTGGGCTCCCCGCCGGCAGAGAAGTGTGCGTGGTGCCGGGGGGAGAGGGAAAAACACAGAAGCTGCTCCCTTGTGGGGATCGGCCCCACTCCCCACCACGGCCTTACCAGGCCTGGCATCTGCCTCACCAGCAGGACCGTGCGGCCCGGCAGCTGATGTGGACCCGGGATGGCCCTAGACAGGCCTTCCAGGCTTTCCCTGGGCGGCACTTCCCCTAAGGTAGCAAACAAAGGAATTGTGTTGGTCTGAAGTGTCTATTTCACTAGACTTTAAAGGGTACGGTCTAAATAAACACAGAGAAAAAAATGTCTTAAATGCACCAAAATCACTACTGACTTTTACTGGGTCAGGGTATTAATAATACCACCTTTCTGGCTCATTTGTAATGAATATGTATTATTTTTCTAATGAGAAAAAAAGAATATTTTAAAAATATAGACTTGTTGGTTTAGCTTTAGGCCACTGGTGTGGGTATTCCAACTCCCAAGGCATATAGTGTTTGGCTGGTACATACATCCACCTTTACCCCTGGGACAGGTGGCATTTGTATCTCCGTTCTCTTGATGGGTCTCCTCTCCTTTTGATTTTGACCCTAGTGGCTTTAAACAAGCTCTATGAATTTCAGCAGACCCTGGCTGTGCCCTGGACTTGTCACATGACCCACCTCAATCTTGCCCAGAATCATGCTCCAGACCAGCTCAGGATAGCACCCCCGCCCTTGGCCTTGGACCTGACACTGGCCTCCTATGCCTCATGTGCAGCTTCTATAGCCAACTGGATAGCTTTGTCTCTAGTGTCCCTCCTGTTATTTAGGGTCCAGTTTCAAGGATGCAACACAGGCCAGGAACAATCCAGGAATAATTTAGGAATCCCTGTGATTCCCAGGGAGCTACATGCTGCTCTTTCACACCCAGGAAAGTAGACCCTTCCCTCAGTTACTGGTCGTCTGTGTGAAATGACAGTCCCTCTCAATGTGGTGGGTCGAGACGATGCACCACAAAGTCACCATAGCATCTGTCACTTGTTAACGCCTGTACATCCTCCATTGTGTTTCTCTCATTTCCACAATGACTAACTTATCTCCCATGATGACTGACCCTCCAGCCTGTGCGCCCTCTAACTGCTGGGGCCGACACAAGATGGGGGAGGGAAAATGCCGCCACAGCGGGATGTCCCGCAACAAACCTCCAGCCCATACAGAAATGGAACCACACGTTAGTGATACAGATGCTGTCCCATCGATGATGTGACGTGTCAGGGTTTATACAGTATTTTCACATAGACTTGATTCTCACTATCAATAATTCCCACTTCACAGGTAAGGAAACTGAGACCCGAAGTCATCCCATGACTTGCTCGGTTTCTTAAAACCAGTGACTAGAAGTGGCAGGAGACACAGAGAGATGTGTTCTTTGAGGCAGGTGCCCTGCCCACCATGCAACGACCCTTCTCCCTGAGGAGACGACCCTTCTCCCTGAGGAGACGACTCTTCTCCCTGAGGAGGCCCCACGGGGGACCATCGATGACCCAGCTCACAGCCAACAACCTCTTTGCCAAATCCAAGGGCAAAGAAGGCCCCAAATCACTCCTTCACTCCTGAGAGGAATCAAATAAATCCATGAGATAACAGGGCCTGTATAATCAGAGAAACCAGGTTTCAGCAAAGATGGACAAGCAGCAGGCAAAGACAATTAGGGAGTGTGAGTGGTCTGACAGGTACCAAGGTCAGTAATAAGAAACAATGTGACAGGCAGCAGTGATCAAAGGGAAGAGACGGGGGAGACCCACAGTCCTGAAACTATCAGTGAGAGAGTCTGGAAAGGGACAGGCAGGATGTTCACGAGCCTAACAATAAACTGTGTTGTTAGCCAGCAGGACAGCCTGTCCCCAGTCCCCAGGGTCACCTCACACACTCCCAGCAGTGGTTCTCGGGAATACCATGGCACAGAGGGCAACTTCAGAAACTTTGGAAACAGGAGAAACCAATGTGTGGGGGAAAACATGGACACCTACGTAGGTAAGGCTGGCCGGAGCCCCATCATGTGTGCATGTACATATGTACTTAGATAAAGGGCCCCCGAGACTTCAGGATCCGTATTATAAGCTGGGACAAAAGATAGCTAGATGACAGACCTGCCCTCTAGGGACTCTCTGACTAGGGACGGACACAGGGAGGAAACAACTCTGCAGATAACTATCCCGTTAAGTGTAGTAACAAGTTCTACACGAGCTCAGAGAGAGAGGTCATCGTCACAAATTCTTCGTGGTGTGAAGGCTTCCTAGTCTACTGGTGACAGCCTTTGGCATTCAAAAACTTTGAATCTTGGCACCCTCGCTTTAAGGCTTTGTGATTTTTAGACAAGTCACTTAACATCTCTGCCACTCCATTTCCTTATCTATAAAATGGGGACAATTGTAGTCGCTTGTATGGTTGCTTTGAGGATTAAATGAGTTAATATGCAAAAGCCTTTGACAAGTGCCTGGCAGGTGCCTGGCATAGGTATGCATTGGTTGGAGAAAGCTCTCCCTTTCCCCCCAGAATGCAGTCCCGCATTCGGATCCCAGCGGGACACCATGTGCCAACCGTGGGTCGTGTAGCTACATGTGACCAGCTTTGTTGAAGCTGGTGGGAGCTTCCCTTCCTAATCAAATGCGGCTGGTTCAGACAAACCCAGCCACGTCTTCAACCTTCTATGCAAAACCCAGAAATCTTGCTATTTTAGAGAAAGACAATAAATACCATTGTTAATTTATTACTGTGGACTCATTTTACAGATGAAAAGTTCGGGCCATTCTAGACACATATTTGCGGGTGTAGACTAATAAAGGTATAGTATCTTAGACCAGGAATGAGGGTATGTCATGGCCTACCTCGGAATTATCTTCCGACATTGCCGCTGATGGATAAGGCGTGGAAAATTCTCAGCGCTGGCTCAGGAAAGAGCTCACCTGCTTAGGCTTCCATTTCATTGAATCAGCTGGTGCCTTGCTCAGCAGGGGGAACCCTCATCATGACTCCCCCCACCCCCGGGAATCCTGTTTGATAATGAAACTAGGATCAAAGGGATAGTTTTCCTAATACAAACTCCAAAGAAAGGATCCAGTTTTGATTTGTTCTTAGGGAAATCTGAGAGTTTCTTGGGGGGTATAGTCCTCCAGCCCTAGAGAAGAGAGCTGTTCATGTAAACAGAGAGAAACAGAGAAAGTGCCCTATGCACTGACTATAGCTTGGGCTTCTCCACTCCCTCTGGTCCTTGGCTGCCAGACTCCCTCCCCATGTCTAGCCCTGCAGCTGACCTTCAGTGTCCGTGAGTCCCTTGCCCTTACCTGCCCAGCCAACTGCGTATTAAAGCCCCTGTAAGTGGCCAAAGTGTAGATAAAGTAGAAGGTTGAAATTTCTCTTTTTAACTTGTAGAACATACTTTTTGCTGAGAAATAAATTAACCTGTGCCTTCATTATTATTATTTCTAATTTCATTATATTTCCCCAGTTTCCCTATAAGGAAAACAAACTCAGGGAGATGTGAACCAAGTTCCATTCAACTCCATAAAGGGAGCAGAGGTTACCCTCAGAACACTCAATTTCTTTGATATCAGCTTCACAGCATGTCACTCCCAGGAATAAGCCTCAGTTTACTCCTCTGTAAAATGGGGCAATATACCTACCTTACGTACTCTACAAAACTCACGAAAGGATGAACCAAGATTATGTTTATGAAAGCATTCTGTAATCTATATTGAGCTCTGCAAATGCCAGGGGTTCTGGTCCTCTGGCTCCTTTTAGTGCTTTTCAACAGGAGAAAGGTAGAAAGATCAATGTGAGAAAAGATGCTGAAACCTTTCACAGGCGATGAATCTTATTCCCTGTGACTGCATCAAACCACACTGAACCGTGTCCACCGTTAGGTTAGATGAGGCTGTTGTTCAAATGAAAATGTCACTGTTATTTATGGTCTAAGGTCTACCTGTCTCCAAATAGGTTTTCAGAAGGTGTTAATTTATTGCTAATACTGTATCTTGTATTACTTTGACATTTGACTACTAAAGGAATGAGGCACAGAGGACAGGTAAATTTTAAGCAGAACTGGGGAAGGGAGGAAATGCCTGGGGTAAACGACTCTCCCCAGGAATCCAGGTCTCTGTGGGATCTCGCGGGCATGAGCCCTGACAGGAGGCTCGGTCAGTGAGGACACTGCCTCTGCCCACTAGGGTGAGTAGAAGCAGAGCTGTTAACCATCCTTAAGGCCCAGTGGAGGTGACAGGAGTTTGCAGAGAGCTAACCAGAACCTAGAAAGAGAGTCAGTGGTGTAGAGGAGGTCGCCTTGAAAGGGACACTGCTGGCCTGAGCGACGTCCCAGGAGGAAGCCAGGACCCTGCTCTCCTCACGACTTCGCTGTAGCTATCCTGCTGGGCCTCCCCCTTCCGCTGGAAGTGACGACCCAAGCCAAGGATGAGGGAGCCTCCAGGGAGAGAGATGAGGGAGGAGAAAGGTGGAGAGAGGGTCTGGAAGGGCCCTTGGAAGAGTTCAGGGGCTGCTGCGTGTGCCTGGAGAGGGACTCAGTCCCTTGGAGCTGTGCACCGACGCTCCCTCCCCTGTCTAGGGAGGAAGGAGAGGGTCCGCCGAAGGGAACAGGACACCGAGCTCCAGTTCTTACAGGGATAAACCCAAGCTCACCAGAGACATTCTGCACCCTCCACGGGCTCTGTAGTACATCTCTGTACCCTGTAGGGATCACGCACCAACTCCGGGAGCCCTCAAAACACACTTCGCTCACCAAAGCCTCAGCAGCCCTGCCACGCTCGGCGCCGACTCCAAAAAGCAGCTACTTGTAGCTAAATGGTCAATTCTTTCTTTTATTCAGATCAAAAACATGGAAAAGTCCCATATTTTACAATACATATCCTGAATCGAGCAGTTAATCAAACAACATGGGCATTCCATGGGAGCCTCCTCTTAGCAATAATGAACAAAGATGATGCCGTATAACTTAATGGAGAACAAAATGCATTTTGTCAAGACTGAGTACGAGCAAAGGAATTTAAGAAATTATGTACCCTGAAAAACCACTCTCGAAAGTAATGAGGAAAGCTAATCTGAGCCTTACTGACTACATAACTGCAAAATAAGATAAACGACAAGCAAACAATCTTTTGAGTCTGGCCGATTAGTACTCATCTTTGGTGCAAACGCAGCGGCAGATGTCAAAGCGTCTCCGAATCATGTCACACCCTGCTTACAACACACGGAGGACCCGATGGGCCACGGAGGACACAGCAAGTTTCTGCGGATGTCAAGGCTCTTGACAACGTGCTGCCCTCATCCCTGAACACCACACACACCTGTGCCACGACCACGGTGGAGATGACCCCGCCTCCAGCACGATTCTCCTAGGTCTCTACTCCTCACTCCCCCACCCCCGCAGCTGCCTTTTCCTCTGCCTCTTCCCTTCTACAGCTTTCCGATTCTTCAAGACCCAGCTCAAAGGCCCCCTTCTTCCCCACTGGGTTTTCTCTAGAGAGTCTTGTGGTTGAAATGCTTCCTTCTGCTGGGCTCCCAGAAGCATTTCCCACAGACTCCTGATGTTGTCCTCCTCACGGTCTCCTGTTTCTTCTTGGTGTGCGAGTCCCTCCCTGCCAGGTACCCGGGGAGTGACCTGAGATTCCTCTAGCTCACCCCTGACATCTCGAATGGAACCTAGCCCCGTCTCTGGCGTGCAATCAGTGTGTAACTGAATTTAATTAAGCCAGTCGTACTCCACGTACTGGTACTCTCAGAACTCCCTCGAATGTCAGTGAGCAGATAGTGATCTTATTTCATGCTCTAGAATATATAACTCACCTGTGTGTCGTTTCTGGGTCAGGGTGGTACTATTTCACGCTCTAAAAGACATAATTTACACAATGAAGAAAATAACTCCTTTAGACCTCTAGAGCTGAACTTTTATAAGTTGCCACCTCCAATATACAAGCCATCTGAAGAAATTAATGGACATCCGATATGAAAGCAATTATTCGGAGCCTGCTGGAAGGATCGACTCCAACATAGTTAGGTCATATAATTGGAAACCGCATGAATTGATATTTGAATCTGTCATTAGGCATTTTTAGAGTGGATGAATTATCTTGTATTCTGGATGTGGGTGAATGTGATTTTTGCAGGCGACTACCCCTAAGATTTGCCTGTTTCTAAAAGGTTTCAGTGCGCTAGGCTCAAGCAAACAGTTCCTACATTTACAGTTATAATTACTTCAAAGTTCAGAGCTCACATTTATAAATTGGCATGGCCCTGAGTTGGCCTCCAAGACCCACAGGCATATGGACATCAAGCCCCAGAATCAGTGCAAAGACATGGCCAGCTCCCCGATATCAGAGCACACACAGGGCACCTAAGTTTTCTTCTAATAATCCAGTTTTAATTAATTTTAAGTTTTTGAAAGACTGAAGATGGTCCCTCCAGAGGCAAAACCACCTAGTCTTTGGCCTTGGAGCTCCAATAAACTCTGTTATTCTGCACCCTTTGACCCCTCTCCCCTCTCCCTACCTGCCCTCCACACCTCTGTCTACCTTTCCAACCACTCGCCTCCATCTGGACTGGGACCACCATGTGCGGAAGACTTCTCTGGCCGCTGCTCCCGCAGTTAGCTTTGTTCGCCGTGTGAGAGATACCTATTGAACTTGGCTTGAGGATCTCTAATGTAATAAAAAAAACAGACTTCCCTGCTTTGTCTTTTGGTATCATGGGTATGAATCTAGTCTTCTCAACCAGGTTGTAAGTCCCATGAGGGCAGAGACGACTCTCTCTCACTCTCTCTCTCTCTCTCTCTCTTCTCAGGTATCTTAGGTCGGAAATAAAAACCATTGATTTGGGATGCTTTTAGGTGGGTGGTTCCTCTTATAAGGCAATCTTCTTTCCATTTTTAAAAATTTGTTTATTTACAAGATGTATTTATTTTAGGGGAGAGAGAGTGTGAGCGGGAGGGAGGGGCAGAGGGAGAAGGAGAGAGAATCTCCAGCAGGCTCTGGGCTGAGTGTGGAGCCCGACGAGGGGCTCAATCCCACAACCCTGAGACCACGACCTGAGCCAGAATCAGGAGTCGGATGCTTAAGTGACTGAGCCACGGAGGCGCCCCTTCACTGCGTTTTTATTAAATGTAAAGAAGAGGAAGATAAAAGTAATGTGATGACTCTTCAAGAAGAATACGTATACAACAAATGGTGACATGGTGTTCTCTCAGCTCAGGAAACACCAATGAAAAATAGACATTAATGATAGCACAAAGGTCAGACTCTTGGAAGAATCTGTGACCCAAAGGGTAGAAATTTATGAAGAATTTATTACTTATATTCGACCTACTTCCTAAGGATAGAGGCGAGTGATATACGGAGGCTGTGGCATCTACGACTGAACTGAGAGTCTAGAAATATGACTCAAGATTTAGCGCGTCTCTAACTTGTTATATGTAATTGCGCAAATCATTTCCATACTTTAAGCTTCAACTATAAAATGGGAATAATCACATTGACCATTGTGAGAATTGAATAGGACTCTATCCAAAAATAAATATAAATATATATTTTATTATACTATATTATAGTATTATGTATTATTGCCTTATATTAATATTGTTAATATATTACAATAATTAGTATATGTTAATCATGGTATATATTAACATATAATCTATTAGGTCATTATTAATATTTTAGATTATGTATTTTCAAATATTCTACAGATGTTATGATGTGTTATTACTGTATTAACGTAATATATTACTACATTTAAATCTATTAACACATTATATACATTATTATTAATATATTTTACATATATATTCAAATACCCTATAGAATTTTCTAGGGTCTACAAAAATTGGATACATTCTCAGTTAAATGGAATCTCCATTTACCAAAAATCCTGGGCCAACTTGGAAGACAGACTATCAGTCCTACCTGTCCCCAAAAGGGAATTAGTGCCCTCAGGGGTAAGACATGCCCAGCCTTGCCAGCTGTACTGTAAAGTAGGAATTCAACCTGGAATGATCTCACACACAACCCCCTTCTGATCTTGAGATTTTATTACTCATTTGGTAAAGTTCCCGTGACTGATATTCAAGACCTTATACTTCACGAAGGCATGGCTGGGAGGCCAGGCCAGGGAGAAGTCTCAGAGGTAGAGCCAGATGGAGGCAGGAGGGGGACCAGAAACCAGACTGCCCACCCCAACCGCTGCGGTTTCTCTAATCCACACTGACACAAAGCTACCCACATCCTCTGACCATTTGTGCTGAGAAGCGAATGTGGGCCCGTGGGACTGGGAACCACACATCCTCTGTGCTGATGTTCACACCGGGGCAGGGCAAGGCGAATGCCAGTCAGGAGTCGGGGATGGTCAGGCCCGGTGGGAGGTGATGCCCTGGCCTGGCCCCGTGCCTCCTCCCATACCACTCTGTGTCCTTGCTGACGGCTCAGGGCCAGCCACGGGCCCTGACTGCGGGGAGTTTTCTGCCCTCGGGTTCTTTTCAGAAATCTGACAGGCCCAATAAAGGCCCAGTGCTGAGGGAGACAGCGGGCTCCGAGCCCTCCCGGCAGCCCCGACTGGGCCTCCACTGACACAATGGGGCCGGCTGTAATCACATTACACCCGCGTCTTTCATAATTACCCTCTTTCTCCCAGTGACAGAGCATCCCAACGGCAGGGAGGGAACTATTTTTAAACTAATTCTTACCAAAAAAAAAAAAAAATCACAAAAAAGAGTGTCATTTTCCCACAGATACAGTTCTGGTTTATAAATCACCCCAGGGACAGAGTGGGGACGAAGGCTGGCAGAAGCTGGGAAATCCAAACAGAGCTCTGGCCGCCCACCCCTGGAGATCACCTCTGCTCACCAGTCCAACAACCTGCACGCTCATTTTTTTCTCTCCTGTTGTTTTCTTCCTGAGGTATTTCTGTCTGTCTTCATCTCTTGCATCTCCTCTCTGAGTCGTGGGAGTGGGAGGCAGGGAAGGAAAAAGAAAAACCCCAAAGACATCGCTTCGGTGTGAGTGACCAGTGGCCCTTCCTGTTGGTCACCTCCCCACCTTACCCGCCCCACACCCCCAGCTTCTGGAGACCAGCTCTCCTCTCCCTTCTCTGTGCGTGTTTCTCCATAACCACGCCAAGCTCCTCATGGTGAAGAAAGCAAGCCAGGCGAGGGCCCATGGAGGAGGCCAAGGGCAGGAAGAGGCCCGAAGACCGGCTTCGGCTGGGGCAGGTGCTCCAGCGGGGCTCGGGGAGCCAGGCTCTGTCCACAGGCCTTGGGAGAGGAGCAAGCACTTCAGCCGCCGGGCACCAGCTCGCCTGGAGGACCGGCCTGCTCTGCACCTCATACAAATTACCCAGAGACTCCTCTTGGTGCCGGCCCCGATAATTGCACTGATAAGGAAGCGGGGGTAGGAAATGAATCAATGGCCCCACACAGGTTTCCTGAGCATCAGTCTATCAAATTACTGCGACTCTATTGCACTCTCCTTCCGAGGGTCATTAGCTATCTATCTTGCTCACGAGTGCTGGTGTAGCGCTGAGGCCCAGGTGTATCACTGTCCCGCAGGTTTACATTTGCTCCCTCTGCCTCTAGAAGTCTTGTCGGAGTCTCTCTCCAGCTTGGCTTGCTTCCCGCGTTCCCTCCTCCACCTCCTCAGCTTTCCCCTCTGGACGCCCCAACACACACACACACACACACACACACACACACACACACACACTCACACACACACACACCGCTGCTCTGACTGGCCCATCATGGCCCCAATCCTGGAGTCTTATTAACTGTAGCTGGATGAGCCATCTGAGAGGTAGAAAGACCGTGAGGGGACGGCAAGGCTCTGCTGGTCCCCTCCAGCCTAGGTCACCTCTCATAACACGTGGCATCTAGCTTACAGGTGATGCTGTCACCTCGCACCAAAGCCGGGTGGTGGGTCTGAGAGCAGGTGGGGCCCCTCTACAGGTGACAAGCATATGGAATGCAGCCCTCAGGGGTATGTCACAAGAGGAGGCCAGGCCCCAGAGGAAGCTGCGGAGTTCTATCCACCAGCTTCGCTGAAGAGCGCCACAGAGAGAGACCACGTGCTGAACAGTCAACATTCCTCGTTGGAATGGGAGGTGGAGGTAGAGAATAAAGGCAGAAAGGGAGGTTTCAGGGATGCGAGAAAGAAAAGCCCCTTGGAGATAATGAAGTGACATGAGCTTAGCGCAGTGAAGGACCTATTTATTCAGTCAGCATTAAATAAATGTCCGTTTCATTCCCCTTCCCTTCAGCAACGTCAAACGAAGTGAGAAACATGAAGCCCTCCCCGCCGTTCATTCTGCCTTCTGTCTCTACCTGTCCCCAGAGCAACCACCTAAGCCACACGGAAGTATAGACACTAGAGAGAAGCAGAGGGGCCTGTGGTGTGGTCTGGGGTGGCTTGTGGCTGAGCTGGGTGGGCGCACACCAGCACGAACCTCTGCGGGTCCTGGTCTCCTTAATTACTGGGAAAAGACGAGTTTTTAAAGTGTCCCCCAACTCCTCCAAGATCAAGGTTTACTAGTTTAGAATTGTTCTTGATTCTTTGGGACCCAGTGGACACCGGGCACTTTTAAACAAAGAACCCACCAGACAAGCCTTCCCTCCCAGTGGGAGAGACTAACGCAGTTTCTAGGGTAGTTGCCTGCACTGGTGGAGAAAACATTAAGCTAAAAGTCATGGCTGTCAAGATGTCCTAAATCTGATCCCGGGAGAGGAGAGTGTTGATTTTTAAGAGCTCTGAGTCTTTTCATGAGAATGGTATGTGGCCACTAATTAAAGTTGGCTGAAAACAGCAGTTGGGAGTACAGACTATGGTCAGCAAGATCTGGGTTCAGTCTTGGCTCCTCTGTTCATTAGCTGTGCAATCTTGGTCAAATTCCTTGGCCTTTCCCAAAGTTCATTTTCCTCTTCTCGAATAATGGAAAGAAAGAGGACCTAGCATGGTAGCAAAAACACCGCAGAGCCCTCACCGCAGAGCCCTCCCTGTTTACAGAGGGGCTGACTGACTGATGCCTCCTTCTGATTGGCCGTGGCCCAAGCCAAGCCAGTTGCTAAATATCTTGACTCAAACATCACTCCTCCCTAGTTTATAGAATCATTGTCAGAAGTGAATATAATTATATAAGAAAAACACTGAGCTTGGTGCCTGGTAAAGCTATTGATTTTGCTATGGGTTGAGTTGTGTCCTACAAAGAAAATGTAGTGAAGTTCTTATCCCCAGTATCTCAGAATGTGACATCATTTGGAAAGAGGGTCATTGCAGATGTAGTTAAGATGAGGTTATACTGGAATGATGGGCCCCAATCCAATGTGACTGATGACCATGTGAAGACACAGAGAAGACAATATGACAATGGGGGTGGGGTTTGGTGTGTCCCGTCTACAAACCAGGGACTGCCAGGACTGCCAGCTAGGAGAGAGGTATAGATCTTCCCTCAGAGCACTCAGAAGGAACCAACCTAATTGACCCCTTGATTTTGGATTTGTAGTCTCCAGAATTGTGAGACAAAAAGTTCAGAGTTCATAGTTACTCAGTTGAGATTGGTGACAGCAGCTCTAGGAAGCCAATATGGTTTTATAGTGAGTAGACTCCTCAAAGCCACATGAGAGTATCAGGAAAAAGAAGATCATAAGGTCCATTCTAGCTCATCCTCTCACGTAATTCTTGGAATCCCATCTTCAGCGTCCTCATTAAGCAGACTTTCCACTTGTGCCTGAATACTTCCAGTAGCAGGGAGCTCACTACCCACCATGACAATTAAGTAGTTCTGATTGTTAGAAAAGCTATTCTCTAAATGGAGCCAAAATTGGTTTCCTTGTAGATTACCCCACTTGGTAGAAATTAGTTCCCTTGGACCTTTTGGCAAATAGAAGTCCAATCCTTCCTTCAGCTTTCCATGGCCTTTCAAATACTGACATTGATAGAGCAAGTACGTGCTTGTACATGTCAGAGTTTTAGCAAACGCGATGTCTTCTTGGGTATGATGCACTTCTGCCAGCCACTACGGGAGGGAGAGCTCTGAAGGGCCTCTCATCAGCATTGAAGGTGCCAGCCTGGAAGGGACACACATCACTTCCTCAGAACTGATCAGCCAGTCCCAGCGGCATGGCCGCACCGAACCAAAAGGAGGCCAGAAAACATAGTCCTACCATGTGTCTGGAAAGCCAGGCCGGAAGTACGTGGCGAAGGGCACTGACAATTACGCTATCCTGTCAGTGCAGCTGTCCCTGAGTCATATTACCTGCAACCCTCTCTGGGCATTCTGGGCATGTGTTGGTCATCGTAATGATCACATCGCATTGTTATCCTATTTATTGTGTCTTCATCGTCTCCACAAAACTGAGAGTTTCTCAGGAACAGGGACTGGGTGGGGGAGGGAGGGCACCTGGGTGGCTCAATCGGTTAAGTGTCTGTCTTTGACTCAGGTCATGATCCCAGGGTCCTGGGAAGGAGTCCTGCATCAGGCTCCTTCCTCAGCTGGGAGTCTGCTTCTCCCTCTGCCTCTGCCCCTCCCCTCTGCTCATGCTCTATCTCTCTCAAATAAATAAATAAAATCTTAAAAAAGAAAAAAGAATAGGGACTAGGTCATATGAAATGTTTGGTCTGGGATGAATTTTAGAAGAGTGACCATATAGCTAGAGTAAAAGGCAGAGTCCTTGTAGCGGTTTATAAGGCTGTATCTGAACTGGCTCTCTACCTCTCTGACATCCCCCCACATCTACTCCTTCATTCGCTTGGCCACAGTCTCACTGTCCCTCAAACTCACTAGTCCAGATCCTGCCTCTGAGCCCTCACACTTGCTTTTCCCTATATCTGAAATGCTGTTCCACTGCTATCTGCTTGGCTCACCAGTCCACTTCTCTGAGGTCTCTGCTCAGCTGTCACCTTATCAGAGAAGCCTTCCCTGACCATGCCTTGTAATATTAGCACGACTTTTCCTGCCCTGTTAGTGCCCCGACCCCTCATCTTTTAGTCTTCTCCACTTACATTTGCTGATACAAACACACACAAATGAATGTTACATCATCATACACCAAATACCATATGCTATGCCTTATAGGATACATTATACATGGTACACAGGTTTCTCTGCTATCTGAAGGTAGAGTTTCCTATGAAAGCTTTCATAAGTTGAAATGGCATAAAGAGAAGAAACACGTACCATTAATTCATATGGAATAGTTTTTTAGCCTTGCCAAACCCAAAAAATTACCTCTCTTGGGCTTTTCTAACACCTTAGATCACATTTTGCTAATGGACACACAAAATAAATTGAGATAAAGTACAGATGCTCAGAGACACAGTTCAAAGCTCCTGCGGCTCAAAGCTGAGATGCTGAGTGTCGTCCCTAGGGGAAGTGGGACAGCATCCATCCCTCTCACTGCTTGAGGTACGCACTGCCTCTATCACTGTGTACAGCAGAATCAATGCTGAATGCTGTTTTTGCTTTTTTTCCTAATTTCCTAAATGTAAAAACCCTTTTCAGAACTAATATAGGTCTCTCCCAAGTGAAGGTGGCATAACGCCAACTCTCAAAGAGCAAGAGATACTTGCACACGATTATTTTTACTATTTATTGTTTGCCCTCCCTCTGACACACACATACACACCCAGGCCCAGACACATGTGCAAACACACCTGAAAGAGACTTCTATGAATGAAGGAACCCACGTATGGTAGGTACTCAATAAATATCTGTCGAATGAAAAAGGAACCAATGTACCTCATGAGTCTTCATTTCTCTGGTCCAATGCCAAGTTCCTCCCTCTCATAGGACAAAACTGAGTCTCTTCAACAACCTGGTCCCCCAGAAGTGGTCAATGATTCGTGCGGTACAGAGCGAAACAGCCCTTTCCTTCGCCTTTGTTCTGTGTTTTAATTCATAAAGCCTAAATTTAAGTAAGATTTTGGAGGTTACAATATCACGCTGTCGATGGAATCATAGTTAAGTTTGTAATTGACTAGGGTCATAAGTGCTATTCACACATAAAGTAAGACTTCTTCTCCATGGTTACTTCTGTAGTTGTCGCTTTGGATCTAAGTGTAGGACCTGACATTCTTCCCTCTTAATTTGCCTGTCACTTGTCTTCCTTTCCAGTTATAACATCATTTATTCTTTCACTTATTTATTGAGTGTCAACTACGTGCAAACAAATCTGCATTACATGCTATGGGTTTTATGGGATAATTTTACAGTTCCTGGGTTAAAAAAAAAAAAGCTATTCAGCAATAGCAGTATGGATCAGACAAACCAATGTTAGTTTAGTAAAAGAAATAGCTAAGACTCCTCGGCCTTCGGTGTGAGAGCGAGGGTCAGTGACTGATAGCAGAGCCATTCTGGGGAGCGCTCAGTGATAGAAGGGGCAGAAGCAACCTTCCAAGGAGGCAATGGCTGGGGACCCGGAAACAGAAAGCCAACAGCACCCTACACTGAGGGCCTTGGAAAGAGCTGACAGCCATGAGGGTAATTTGGTTCAGACACATCACTCTATCTATCCCCAAGGCTGATTTACCTTATCTTGATGTGGCCAGTGGATCACCTCGTCCCAGATTAGCTCCAAGAACCTCTCCCTTGTTCAAACAAGGGTATGCTAAGTTTGTGCTTTCTTGGTGTCCACTGATGGATGAGACTTCCCCTGTGTTCCAGCAATTTCAGGGCAGTCCTTGGAGAGGGGAAGAAGCAGAACAATTATTCTACATTATCTGTAAACAATATTTATTTATTTTAATTAATGCCAGGTACTAGGTAAGTACTGTACAGATAATAAACATCCCTACAATTCTGGAAGGTAGGTACCGTTATAATCCCCATTGTGTAGATGGGGAAATGGAGGCCTACAGCTAGAAAAGTGAAGGAGCTGGGTCTGAACCCAGATGGTCTGGCTCCGGTGTCCATGATCTTAACAGCTCTGCTCAGTTTCCTCTTCATACTGGAAACAGGGACAGACTATGGTTCAATATACAACATAAAGGCTGAGTAATGAGATGTGGTTTTTGTACGAGTCACTAATACAGATCATTTTTACCAAAACCAACCCTCAGACACTGTCCAGTTGAACTGAAAGGGACAAGAATAATGAATAACTTGAGGATAATGGAAGGAGATCAAATAAGTTGGAGAATGATTCAGCCCTTTGCTCACTGGGCAGTCACTCGTTAATTTATCTGTTTATTCGTCCTTCCAAGCGTCCACTCATTCATCCAACAGCCACGCACTGAGCACTTTTGCTGCCCGAGGCACACATCAAATGCTGCAGATAAGACGTGGTCTGACCAGAATCGATTTTGCAGTCCAGGTGGGGAGAACCAGGCAAAGGAGACGCAGGTCTAGCGTGAGACATGCTGTCAGCGGGGCTTAACTTCGCCTCACTGGGGAGAGCAGATGAAGGGACAGGAGGGAAACGGTGAAAGGAAGAAGCTTCACGGAGGAAGGAACATTGGATCTGACCCTAGCAAAAGTCTCTAGCTTCAATATTCCCAGGAAGATCCTAGAATTACACAACTGCCATCAGAGACAACAGAAAATTGAACATGCTTTCAAGGAATGAGCTAGAGCACAGCAGTTAGGAAGACAGGCTTGGGGTCTGTGAAAGTTCATCAGGCCTGAATTCAAATCTTAACCTCTCCAGGCAGAATTGCCTCGATCATGAGATGGGGGTATCTTCCATCATGAGATGGGGATATCAGCCCCCCTCGGGCTATCCCCAGGGCCAGGAAGGTCACGTGCAAGGTACAGAGCCCAGTCTGGGCGCCAAGCCCCATCACTAGGCACCAGGCATCATTTGTGTCTTCTCTCAGTCCCAGCTAGCCTTACCCCATCCCTCCGTCTTTAATCTTCTTAGAAGCTGTAACACTACCTTTAGAACCAAAATTTGTAAGCCTCTTTCCTCTTTTACATCGGGGATAAAAAAGAAATATAATTTCTGCAAAACTGATTTGCATTACAGTAAATTTCTCATCCTCTGTGGGTTTTGGTGACTAGGTAATCAGCAGAGGAGCTAATTCATTATTTTAGCAATTTAAACAGGACCTCGGAAGAAAGGCACCCCGTGGTCACAAAGCACCGGGACTAAACTAATGAGAAGATTAAAAGAAAGTTCGGCTCACACAGTCTCCGATAATCACAAACGTACCCAAGGATTATTAACAACCACAATTACTTGGAACTACATTATCTGCCTGGTTGGTTATTCCAAAGTCAACTCGTATTGAATACATGGGCTTAGAGGAGTTCATAAGTTATTTTGAAGTGGCTGGCAGGGCCCCCTCGCTAACAAATATGTGGGAAAATATGAGGGTATGCCTGAGGCTCCCTGGTACCCTTCATCCTACTTCTCACCCAGACGTGAAAGTAAGCTCTGAGCTCTCCTTGGAGGAATAGCTTAACCACCAACCCCCAGTTGTCAGTCCTCACGGGTCCTCTGGGCTGGGCCTTACTTGCCCACCATGGGGCTCAGATGCGAGCATTCTAGATAAGCCTTTTGAGAAATCAAAATGTCCTTCTGCAGAAGCAGTGTCCATTTTCAGGAATCCATCCCTCTCTGGGACAAAGCTCTGGGCTTCTGTGATCCTGATAGCTACTGTCCCTTCCCAACCTACCCGTGGAAAATCCTAAGTGCCTCCTCTACAGCTTTGTAGGATTTCGCCCAGCCCTGGTGCTCCGCACAGGTCTCAGGGGTCATCTCCTTTCTCGGTCTCTCTTGCAGATTCCCACAACTCCCGGCTGTGTGCTGCAGGCTGGTCTTGAACCCGGAGCTCTGGCTGAGAGAATGGGGGTGGATGGGGAAACAGTGGTCCTGAAGAACATGCTCCTTGGCGTCAACCTGATCCTCCTGGGCTCCCTGCTCAAGCCCTCCGAATGTCAGCTGGAGGTCACCACGGAAGGGGTCCAGAGACAGGCGGCAGAGGAGGAAGGAAGTGTGGCCAACTACAGCGCTTCTGGCAAAGAGCAGCCTATGGTCTTCAACCACGTGTACAACATTAATGTGCCCCTGGACAACCTCTGCTCCTCTGGGCTGGAGGCCTCCGCGGAGCAGGAGGTGAGTGCCGAAGACGAGGCGCTGGCGGAGTACACGGGTCAGACCTCGGACCACGAGAGCCAGGTCACCTTCACCCACAGGATCAACCTCCCCAAAAAGGCCTGCCCCTGCGCAGGCTCAGCCCGGGTGCTGCAGGAGCTGCTGACCCGCATCGAGATGCTGGAGAGGGAGGTGTCGCTGCTCCGGGACCAGTGCACCAGCAACTGCTGCCCAGAAAGCGCGGCCACAGGTAGGGGCTGGGGGCGCACGGGTCCCCCCGCAAGGGCAGCCAAGGCGCGGGGGGGGGGGGGGTACTGTGCGCCGGCGGGGCAGCCTCTCTCCGGGCACGCACACACGGAGGGAACAGTGCGCTGCTCTGCTCGCGGCTGCAGCTCTCTGCCACTGCGTCTCACATCTACATGCGGTCCTTCCCCAGGGGAATCGGGGCAGCATTCTCTACGCTGCTCAGTCTGAAATACATTAACCTGATTTGGGGGGGATGAGTCAGGTAATGGTACATCGGTTCAGCGCAGCAACTTCTGTGGCGAGCAGGGAATTTGGTGTCTGTCTTCATTCATCTTTGGTTTTCACAGGCTGTTGAATTGATATCTCTCCATGTTAACCTCGGGGACTAGAGAACGCGGGCGCTCTTGCTCACTCAGCCACAGCCTCTCTCCCATCTGAGTAAATGATAGTCATTAAGGTCTCCGAGGACCTGGCCTCATCTCCCGCAGGATGCAGGCTTCAGCTCCCTCCGCAGACGCGCACGTGGGTGCGCTTGCACACACATGCACCTGCTCGCACGCGCACGCGCACGGAGTAATGCGCGCTCGAAGGGCTGATTCCACACCCCCAAAGGCTGGGGGTCTAGATTTACCTCTCGACTCACCCACCCCTGACTAGGAACACTTAGAAATTACTATCTTGACCTCTCTGGGAGGGGTCATTACACCTTCAGAGCCAGACTCCCTGAGTTCAAATCCTGGCTCTGCTACTTACTAGCCAGTATTTAAGCAGGTTACATAGCCCGTGCCTTCTTTCCCCACCTACAAATGCTGATAAACGACAATGACAGGGATGACTACATACAGAATTAGGACTAAACAGATGAAAGGCTGGCTTCTGGTAAGTCCCATGGCAGCAACAGCGATCCGCCGACCCTTAACCAATAAAGATTGTGTTAGTCCCCTTTTACGTCCAGTCCTCTCGCCCACAAGGCACCTTAGAGCCGCGCCATTCATTCTTTAATGAGAAAGGGATTCATCTAACTATCCTGGGTTCCGGTTTTCAGCTCTGTAGGTTCTGGTATCTGGAGGCTTTCCAGGGAAGAAGCTGGAGGTGGCAGGGATGACACGGAACAAGGCCAAGATAACACACCAAAATTAGGGGCAGATTCTGTGTGGTGAAATATTGCCCAAGTTTTCGCACCTCTTTGTTGGCCTCATAACCAAAACTATAAATAAACAACGTGAAGAAGACAAAGTCCAGTCATTCAGTCTCCTGTTCCTCCCATTCTTTGGTGGGAACTTTCAGGCCATTTTGCCTTTTCAGTGGAGCTGAGGTATACAGGGAAGTCATAGGTGTCCATGGACATGAACTCTTCAGTGCCCAGCTGGGCAGCCTCTGAGTGGGTTTTCTCCCAGCTTCCTACTGGGCTCCGTGGCAGATGTGGAAAAATCCACAAGCAAGAACTATGTTAAAGCAATGTCTGTGGCGTCCTTTCAGACCACGGGGCTAGGTAAAGTGGCAGAATTTAAAAAGGCTGTAACTTGCTTGATTTCATCTCCCCAGAGCCAAGCACAGAGAAGGATGCCAAGCAGGTACTAGGCTCGTGTTTGCTTAATTAGTTTATTTGACTCATGCTAGACAGATAAATTAACCCCTGTAGTTATGGTGTGGAAAGGGCCGGGGCAGAGATATGCATAGAATCCAAAAAGATCAGAGCAAACAGTAATGAAATGAGACTGAAGTTATGGGAAGCCTTAGAAGTGACCCTGGTGCTGAGTTGTGATAAATGAGCCAACTTAGTTAGATGGCAGGAAGGAAAGGGAGCAAGATGTGTCTGTAGCACAAATGACCTTGCCCTCCACAGCAGCCTCAGCGCTCAGCCTACCTCCCCTTGGGTCGCCATCAGTCCCCACAGCCCGCTCCTGGGTGTCTTTGTCAGGGACCTGCACTGTGGCCAGAGCATCCCGCAGGATTAAACCCGGGTTATCTTCTCTGGGACTGCCTGTTAATGCACCCTGGCTTAAGCTCCTCCCTCCCCTATCTCCCCCTCTCTCTAATCAGTTTCTCCTGGGAGCACTTTCTAGTAAGTCCCTTGACCTGAGCCCTCATCCAAGGTCTACTTCCAGGGGACCCAAGCTAAGACACACTGAAGGTTAACTCCTGGAGGACAAGTCACCAGATCTCATTTATCCTTGCCCCCAGCACCAAGCTAGGCACAGGCAACCCAGATTTGGTGAGAACTGGTTATGAAATTGGGTATGTACCAAACTAGGTTGAGCTTGACTGTCAGCCGCCCAAATCTAACCAGAGAGTGAGGAGAGAGGTGTGTGCCCACCCCTCCCCCTGCGCCATTTACAGGAGGAGCCACTGCTTCCCTTTGACCTCCTCCTTGACCCTTCCAGGACAACTGGACTACACGCCTCACTGCAGCGGCCACGGCAACTTTAGCCTCCAGTCCTGCGGCTGCATCTGCAATGAAGGCTGGTTCGGCAAGAACTGCTCCGAGCCCTACTGCCCGCTGGGCTGCTCCAGCCGGGGTGTGTGCGTGGATGGCCAGTGCGTCTGTGACAGCGAGTACAGCGGGGGCGACTGCTCCGAGCTCCGGTGCCCGACAGACTGCAGCTCCCGGGGGCTCTGCGTGGATGGAGAGTGTGTCTGTGAAGAGCCCTACACAGGCGAGGACTGTAGCGAGCTGAGATGCCCCGGGGACTGTTCGGGGAAGGGGAGATGTGCCAATGGCACCTGCTTCTGCCAGGAGGGCTACGTGGGGGACGACTGCAGTCAGCAGCGGTGTCTGAACGCCTGCAGTGGGCGAGGACACTGCCAGGAGGGGCTCTGCTTCTGCGAAGATGGCTACCAGGGCCCTGACTGCTCGGCAGGTAGGATGAGAGGTAGGAAGGGGGGCTGCAGAGGGCGTTCGGCGAACGAAGCGGGGGTGGAAAGAGAGATGAGAGGGAAGGTGTATTTCATGCAAAGGAATTCCCGATTGGGTTGTGCTCATTTGCTTTCTAAGAGAGCCGGATTCTTGCGTCCGTCACAATTGATGAGATGGAAAGGCAGACACCAGAAATGGTCACCTTCAGTCGGAAAGTTCTGACTGAGACTAGAGCAAAAGCGATGCTACCAAAGGTGACAGCATTCCGCTGTCCTCGCGGTGGAGGAAAGGAAAGCAGAGTCCCGCCATGGGATCACCTTAGACAAGGCCACTCTATAGCTCAAGGGGCTGCTGAGAGCTCCACCTGCCCCCAGGGGTCCCCCTTGCCGCTTGCCATATTCCAGGAACATGATTTTCCTTTTCCACGCTACTGCGCAAAAGAGCAGTTAGTCCGCAAAAACAAGACTAGCCAGACACACTGGTTATTTCATAACTCACATATTGCCAGAGCTTCCTAATTGATGAAATGATCTAGTGTCCACACAGAAAAAAAATATTTATAGGCGGGACGCCTGGGTGGCTCAGTTGGTTGGACGACTGCTCAGGTCATGATTCTGGAGTCCCGGGATCGAGTCCCACATCAGGCTCCCAGCTCCACGGGGAGTCTGCTTCTCTCTCTGACCTTCTCCTCGTTCATGCTCTCTCTCACTGTCTCTCTCTCAAATAAATAAATAAATAAATAAATATTTATAGGCAAGAAATTAAATGTAAACAGGAATAAAGTCCTAAAGGCATCAAACAACAACTCACATTCTAACAATTAGTATAGAATATCAA
Organism: Mustela erminea; assembly: GCF_009829155.1. Taxonomy (NCBI): domain Eukaryota; kingdom Metazoa; phylum Chordata; class Mammalia; order Carnivora; family Mustelidae; genus Mustela; species Mustela erminea. The sequence goes on from NC_045630.1 coordinate 27,128,735, forward strand.
AAGGCAATACAAAAATAAAAATTTTTTTTAATTTTTAAATTTTTTTTAAATATTTAAAAAAAAGAATATCAAAAGGCTGTGACTCACTTTGTTCCAGAGGACATTGAGCAAATTAGAACCAACCCCACACGTAGTCTAATGCTGTGGAAGCTGATACAAAGGTGATATCCTGAAATGAAGATCTAAATCCAGCAGAGGGGAAAATATTCATATCTCACTGGAGATTTTTTTATCTAAAATTAGATGATTTTCATCATTTCACTGTTATTGCTCATCCTTTTCTGACTGAATCAATGGCTCTTGCTGATACATTTTGTTTGTGTATCAAGTTACCTGATTGACCTTGATCCTTTCCATTTACGAGTGAATCTGTAACAGTGGGTTCAGAGGGTCCACTGGGAGGATTTAAAATAAAAAATAACAGCAATAAAATATCTTTAAACCTTCTGATGGGTTGTCTGCTGGGAGGTCAGCTTCATTGATTTTCTGGTCTTCAGCATCACTAGTAGTTCCCCACCTGGATAAAGGGACCAGTCCGACAAGGTCCCTGCACCTGTGACTTCAACTTAATTTCTTTCACAAGATCCATGGCAATAATGGAAAAACAAAACAGTAACACACTGCTTAGAGAAAAAAATCTTTTCACTTTCCTTCATTTTTTTCCACATTTTTATTTCATTTAGCCTCCCCATTTTGTTTACTGAACTGAAATGTCTTTCTAAAAACACATGTAGTTGTTATAGCAATTGTTCCAAAGGAAAATTCAAGCTGAAGTTAAGCCTCGTCGCTACGTGAAGCCTTGTTTGAATCCAAAGTCACGAGGGAGCTGCTGGCAAGGGGAGGCTGAGGGATGGCCCTGGATTCCAGCCACTGGATGAAGCTCCAGGAGGCCCCCGCAGAGGATGCTAAGGGTCAGCCTGAGCCATTGCCCTGGATGGCTATTCTGTAGCCCATCTGCTTCTTAACAGAATAGATCTTTGTTGGGCTGTACAACCCTGCCATTTCCTGCCATATTCCTGACCCTGCTTTTCTACAAGAGTGGGTCCATTTGCAGACAAAATCTTAACCTAATCCTGGATCCAGATGGAAGTGGAGATAAACCCACCTTGTCGCTCAGGGAAGACCCAGCAGCTGGATGGAGTCCAAACCGTGAACCCGTGTTACCTCCAACACTTTACCTCTGTGCTGTTTGAAGAAGACTTCGGGAGCCCCAGATGAATGACTTTACAGATTCTAGAAGCATGTGAGGAAGGACAGGTGCATCACCTCTACCTGTTTCTATAGCAACCCCACAGCCACAGCTCATTGCAGGAGGTGCTGCTCTCAGCGCCTGCCTTTTAAACCGAGCACCACAGGTCTCTTCCAGAGAAGTATCTGGGTCATTATCTAAAGTGCTACTTTGCTTGCTCTTTGAGAGAAGGCTGTGGGAGAGGGGACTATTTACCCACTGTTTGACATTTCTGGCCAGATGCGCACACCACGGCGTCACTGCTTCCCTTTCCAGCAGGAGTGAGGACAGGAGAGAGAAGAAGAAGGAAGTTGAAATCATGGAGATCCACAGATATACCTCTGCACGGGTCCTCCTTTTCTCTCTGGCAAGGCCACGGCACAAAGCTGCCCATTGTGTGGGCTTCCTTCTGAGCCCCCTACACCACCAGAGCTTGGGTACAACCGACTAGCCTTGATGAGGCCACTAAATTTGACTCCAAGCCTTGATCTTTGCCCATAACCTGCCCCAGGACAAAATCTCAGCCTTCCTGCCTCTGTTCTCTGGCCATGTAAAGATAATAGAATGAAAAAGTCATGAATATGAACCCTCAAAACAGGCCATAGAAAGAAGTTACACTGGGCTTCTCATTTTACAAATTCAAAAAGCAGCAGTCCAGAAAGACAGAAAGAGTTTCCCAAGCCAGACCGCTAATTAATGGCAGAGCAAGAATGAGAACCTTGGTCTCCTACCAACTTCTAGCACTCTTTAATCCTCTCTGGGATGCTAAGTAGAGCAGAATTGAAAAATGAAAATTATAAAAACCACATACACAAAGAAATAGTCTTTTGATAGGAAAGCTGTACCCTGTCAAGTGATTTTTTTTTTTTTAAGGCATTGGAGGTGATGGAGAGAAGCACGTTAAACTGTTTGTCCACATCTGTCCCCAGTGAAGGAGGTTAGCACAGCGTCTGTCCGGTGAACTGGCCGAAACTCCCCATGAGTCAGCAGGAGGAAAGAACCACCGGAGCAGGACTTGAAACGATCCAGATTGCTGTTCCCTGGACTTCAGTCAGACCTGCGGAGATCCATCAACGTCAGCCTCTGTCTCTGCCCACACTGCAGCCAGCCTGACCTCTGGCACCTGAAATTACTCGCTCCTTGGAGCAAGACGCTTTATGCAATTGGTTCCAACTGCTCTCAGCTCCTGCGTGCACAACTGAGGCAGGATCTAGAAAGTAAACTGCGTGGAATCTTTGCAGATAAAGCAACTCCAGTTCTTCAGGCCACCGTTTATTCCTTTTTAACTGCCTGCTCTTCCCCAAAGTTCAAAGTTGGAACCCCAAATAAAGACTATGAGTACTCCGCTTCCATCCTCAATTCATTGAATCAAGGCATAGGGCTCTTCTACAGGTGCTTTTAATAGTTCAGTATCACTTCATCTGATGAGAATTACTGGTCCCCGATGTACACAGCTGCTGCTAAGTTATAGGGCAAGTGCCGGTGGTCGTGGCCTCTTCCACTGAGCCCATGGCCCCCAAGGTTACTCCCACCACAAAGAAAGCCATTGCTGCTCTATCATCACAAGTGAAGGCAGTGTTAACCACCAGGCTCAGGTCTCAAGATAAAAAATTTGCCAAGTTAAGCTGTCAAGATAAAAAATCCTTCTACACTACCTTCTTCTTTTAAAATCCCAAAGTTCTCCGCATGGATCATTATTAACTTTATTTTCTGGAAGAAGGAACCAAAAAGAAATATGCCGACTTGTCCCTAGTGCCCTAAGAGTTGTTGACGACTTGAAATTTGGAATGGCCATTTCTGTGACTATGACAGGAGAAGTCCCACTTAGGAAACTTGGAATTGGTTGTGTTGAATCACCAGAGGCAGGCAGTAGAGAATCCTTTTTAAAATAAGTTTCTTACCTCTAGGCTAAGCCCCAGTCTGAATTCTTGTCTTAAAGAACAGTCTGAACTCTCCTTCACGTAGTTACATTAGGTGGCTATGTATTAATGAAAAATAGCATCGGGCTCAATCCATAACCCGTCCTACAAATTGTAGGGGAAAGAACACTAGTTATAGAAGATCTGGTTTTGGGAGCAGATTCTCCCCCCAACTCCCCGACTTTTAGCAAGTCCCTTAACCTGGGTCTCAGTTTCTCCATTTATAAAATTGGGACAATCATATCTATCCAGTCTACCTCGTAGGGCTGCCATTAAAGGACTTCTTCACATTTCATTTATATGGTGTGTGTGAACATGATTTATAGGTTGTGAAATGCCGAGCAAATATAAAGTGGTATTGTTTACTGGCTAAAAGGTTCTAGAGCCATTCTGCCTGGTTGAAATCTTTGCTTCTGTGGTTGCTGATGGTGGTAGCCAGTTTTCTCATCTGTAAAACAGGCGTAATAATAATACCTATCTCATGGTGTTGGTAAGAGGACAAAACAAGATAGTCCACACAAGAGTGCTCGGCATTGTGCCGGGTGTACAATAAATGCTCAATAGAATCGGCAAAGTACTAACTGATTCTATATATAAACTTATCCCCCCTTGGTGCAGGGGCCAGGCTATCCCAAAGATCTTAGTGCAGTTCAGAGCATTAATAATGTCAGAATTAGAAAGGATATAAGCTTATAAATGATCATTTGAGGTTCAATTATTTAAATCTCATTTACATACATTTAGTTTCATAAATGAAAAAAAATTTTAAAGTGAATGTTTAATTTTTTTGTTTGTTTCAGTCAGCATTTGCTATCTCTACTCACAGGGAGTTCTGCTTTCTAGACTGTTCTGTACAATGAATGATTTGGGGCAATGGCAGTCAAAGCAAATGCTCAGCGCTGCAAATATACGGTCCTAATTTGCATCCCATGAGTCTGAGTTAGAGGGCTTGTCATTTCTGCCTCTGCTGAGGATCTGAGGGCACAAGTGTGAGCAGAACAGAGCGGACAGGCACTGTCCCCTCACACAGTCTGTGAACAGCAGCTGGCACAGTCCTGTGCTCTTGTGAAGGTGGAAGACTGAGGACATTCAGAAGAGACATTCAAAGCCAGTGATGGCTCTTAAATTAACATCTTCACCACACGTAAATTTATAAGTTAATTATAATTATTTCAACATTGTCCCAATTTTTTATTTACTCTCTAGGCAGTTGCAATGACAAGCACCCTGGACTGAGTCTCCTAGTGGGTCTTAAAGGTTCAGTTACTTAATACTCACACTCCTGGTGAATCATCACTTCCTAAGGAAACCATACATGAAAGCCTATTTGAGTGAGACTTATTCTTGGGTGATACTTGGGGTGACATTGGGGATGTGAAACAAGAGGGAAAAATAAACCCTCAAGAATACTTCTTTATCATCATCCCCAAGATCAAGGCTAAGAAGAACTAGTCTAACAGAAGTCACATTTCTTTTAAAACCTAAACGGTCTCTTTTTAAAAGGGAGAATAATACAATAAAGGGTTACTGTGTGTCTTCATCGGGCCATGACATCCAGAACTTACTGTTTTGGTTTCTTATAATTTGCAAGATAACCAAGAATAAGCCTTTATTCCCACTTACCAAGTCAAATATGGGTCCCTAAGGTAATCTGATGACATTTCACTTTTTTAACTACTAAAAACGTTGGTCAGTGGTGTGCTGTTAAATATGTAACAACTAGCCCTCTGAGCGAAAAAATTAAAAACCCTGCTTTATAGCATTTGCCAATTTCCATGGTGGAAACACTCCTTCCATGGCCGATTTCAGACTACCATCATGCCATATGGCGCTCAACACAGGATCAGGAACACCTGTGCAGTAGAATCCAGTTCGACAGAGAGGTACGACACACGTGAATTACCTTGAGGGCATGGATCATAGTAAAATGTCATGAAATAATCTGAAAGTGATGAGTTTTGAGTATTTATTCCCTTTGTTTTCCATACAATTTGCTTGACTGTACGTTTTTACAATTTAATCTTCAGTGATAACTGCATTTAACAACGCTCTTGAAAAAGTCCTGAACATTTGACATCCAGCTTTCACCAGCTAGCAAGAGTTGGCTCGGGCACACCACTGGCTTGCTGCCCTAGGGAGAGAGGATCACTAAGCACCGAAAAGACAGGAACCTACCCGCAGAAGGAGTGACAGATCACTCCAAGCCAGTGAGAGGAGCAGGACACACAGCAAGGGTGCATGGGGTGAGATGTAAGGAAGAGGGTTGAGTCCAGGATGGGGAAAGGCAGTCCTCTGAGCTCACGCTGTCTGTGTATTGCCTCCCGGTAGTTGCCCCTCCAGAGGACTTGCGAGTGGCTGGTATCAGCGACAGGTCCATTGAGCTGGAATGGGACGGGCCGATGGCAGTGACGGAATATGTGGTCTCTTACCAGCCGACGGCCCTGGGGGGCCTCCAGCTCCAGCGGCGGGTACCTGGAGATTGGAGTGGCGTCACCATCACGGAGCTGGAGCCAGGTCTCACCTACAACATCAGCGTCTACGCTGTCATTAGCAACATCCTCAGCCTTCCCATCACTGCCAAGGTGGCCACCCGTACGTAACATTTCCCCATCCTACTTCATTTTTCTTTCCCCTACATGAGATCATGGGCATTCATGATGGTAGTGTCTTTTCTTAATTCTTCAGGGATGCCTGCAATAGTCACAGCCCGGGAGGGGAAGGGCTTCTGATGCGACCCCACTTGGAAAAGGGTAAATCGTTAAAAAGGCACTTCCGATTAAGAGAATTTCCAAATCTAGTCAGCTCCTATCAGTTATAGAACCAAAAGGACAAAAAGGCAATTATTGAGTTCTGACTTGGCCTAAGCTCGAGTCTGATTAGAAGTCAAAGAAACTATGAGACTTCTACAGACTTTGCATCTAGTTAGGGATTCAAAACCAGAAGATATGAAATAGGATGTATAATAAGCAAGTGCTAAATGGTATGTTACAGATGGTAAGTGTATAGCAGAGTGGGAAAAAAAAATCTTATTTAAAACCACACTGACGACACCCACTTCTCCTCAGAGAGAGGTGGCATAATTTCTTCATGGTCTTTTGTTTAGCAAAATATAGTCTATTTTGATTATAAAAGTTGAGGCTCGAGAGGATAGTTTAAGAAAGATTCAGTGAAGAGAAAGAGAGGCTGAGACATAGACAGAGGCCAGCTAAACTGCTCTCCATAAGAAATAGGTTGTTGTGGGGTTTTTTTCTTTAATTTAGGACAGGGGAAAATTCCTATAGGTGCATATCTGCATTTTACATATATTTTATTTAAGCACAGAAAAATTTTAAAAGATTGCCTACCAAGTATTAACATCAGCTACCTCAAAGAGTAGAGTAAGAAGCACATAGAAAGGAACTGTTATTTTTTTTTCTCTTTATACACCTCTGGTTTCTTAGACCATCTTTTCCAATACAGCTCCTCCACCTCTCAGATGCTGGGAAGATGACTTACAATTCAACTCAGACACTGTGTACCTGGAGTGAGTGTCAAGTCCCACAGGTTAGGGCCTGAGTCCCACAGGACTGTCTGCACCTCGGGCACCCCGTCACAGGTCCAAAGCTGTCACAGGCACTAATGACTGACCAGGTGTAAACTCCCACAACCCTTCCTTAGGTTTGATAATTCCTTAGAACAATTCACAGAACTCAGGAAAGTGCTTTACTCACTAGTACTGCCTTATTACCAAGGATACAGCTCGAGGAGAGCCAAACAGGAGAGATGCTCAGGGCAAGGGATGGCGGACGGGGTGTGGAGTTTCCATGTCCTCTTCAGATATACCACAGCTCCCAGCACCTCCCTTCACCAGCCTGGAAACTCTCCAAACCCTGTTGCTTGGAGAATTTTGTGGAGTTCCACTATGTAGCCCCGATTGAATAGGTTACTGGCTCTTGGTAAATATTCAGTCTCCAGCCCGTCTCCCCTCCCTGGAGGCTGGAAGAGAGGCGGCAAGTTCCGATCTTTTAAATCATGCCGTGGTTTTTCTGGAAACTGGCTATCTAGTTATCTTGCAATCATACAACAGAGATTCTTATCACTCCAGAGATTCCGAAAGTTTTAGGAGTTGTATGCCAGGCAAAAACCAAATACTTGTTACTATATCACGGAGAGATTAGAGCAGTAGTGGTAACCATAAAACAGAAGCCCCCCTTGGTCAAGAGATGGGACTTCTCACCAAATAAGGGATAAGAAATTTCAGTCCATTCTGTGTAGGTCTCAAAGGACAAGATGCTATTTGGTGAACAAATGCCATGAAAGTTCAGAGAAGGGGGAGGTCAAGGTAGAAGAGCTGGCTTTGAAGGTTTCTTGGACTTGAACTGCACTTGGAAGGATAGGGACCCCACAGAGAGGAAAGGATTTAAATAATCCCGTCATAGAGATCCTGTTATGATACTGGATTCCCCCTCTGAATGCTGACTCTGTAAATATGCCTATAATTATCTCTGTTTATATTTGACCTTTTTTTCTAAATTCCTCTGGTGCCTGAGAACCAGTTTTAAATATCTTCAGTGATTGTGCGGAGAGGCAGGTCACCATCTGCTGCTTTTCCCACCTTGCTCTGGGATGAGTCACCACAGCAAGTGCCTGGCCCGACTCCCAGGCGTCTCCTCTCCCATCCACGTGCGCACACAGTGATGAGGTTTCCATCCCCCCCCACCTCCCGCCGTGGCATGCGTCATGCCAATTGAGGGCATCCCCTCAGGCAAGCTCCCAGGTGACAAGGACAAAATGATGTAAACTCACCTGATGTGCCTTCAAGTGGGTTCAGAATCAGACCTGCCTTTCAACCAAGAATCATAAGGAAGCTTCCAAACAGGACGGATGAGAATCTGTTGGTTTTCCAATGGAATATCCCACGAGAGGCAAAGCTAAAATGGGAGTGGGCTCCCTGGAGAACTGAGAATAAGTCATGCTGTCGTATCTCAGGGCTGGTAATTGGAACTCCATTAGGACAAGCATAACTCCACCTCACTGAACCCGTGCATGCCTCTGTCCATGTGTGTGTATGTGTGTTTGTGTTGGGGGTTGGGGGATGGGGTCCGAGAAAGGGGAGATTAAGAAACGAGAAACAGGGTAAGTGAGGCAAAGAGAGAGGAGACAAATAATGAAGAACTGGAGGGAGACTGTGCAGTGAGAGCAAACATCCCAGGATCTGCCATTGTCCTTTGTGTGTGCCTTCAGCTGCTTCATGTACATGAAATGGACATCTTAGACCATCCTAGATATAGGCGATTTGAGCTAAACAAAATACTCCGACCGCACCTCAGATGATCAAGAAAGGGGTTCTAGTCTTTATTCTGAAGCTGGCTACCATCCTTAGCCAACTCTCTCTGTGCCTCCCTCCTCCTGGGTGTGAAATGGGAACATTTTATTGCCTCTCAGGAATCCTTAGAGTCTCCAAAGATAGTGTTCAATCCTTTGAGAAGGCATTGTACTAAATAGCAAGATTTGCCACATTAGTAAGGAAAGGTTGTCTCTTTTGTATTTTAATATTAACCTCTAATGGGAGAGAAAGTGTTAGAAAAGCATTTATTTGATTATGTTTGCTATGTTCACTTGGGTATCACCAGTACAGAGCAGCACCAGGGTCATGACAAAGTGGGCCAGTCCTGCACCTGGGACCCGCCATGTTTCCAACAAGATCGGGATTGCCTACCGCACCCAAGGTGTGGAGGGAGGACACCCAGGCAAAGCCCTAGGTGATGCTCTATGTCCCTGCCAGGGATAGCCATGACATGGTCACCCACATTGCTGTGTTCCAGATCTCTCCACTCCTCAAGGGCTACACTTCAAGACCATCACAGAGACCACCGTGGAGGTGCAGTGGGAGCCCTTCACATTCTCCTTCGATGGGTGGGAGATCAGCTTCATTCCAAAGGTAATGTCCACACGTGACACTGCCAACAGTCTCTTCTGGAGTATTCATACTCTTCTCAACTTGGAATCAGGAGCTGCAAGGACAGTGCCACCCAATGTCTCTCTCTCCATGCAGCTAAGGACACAAAGGGACCACTGGTGGTGTCTGGGCTTTAGAACATCTCTTCCACAAAGGTGTGGTGGATTGACTAGCAAGAGTGGCCCCAAGCCTCACACCCTGGCTTTGGAAGACAGGATGCGGGGAACAGCCACTGGGTCCAGCTCTCTGCTCAGAAAGCTCTAGGGTTTGGCAAGCTATGATTTTAGCAAGTCTAAAAACCAAACCTTCAAAATGTTGGGGTTTCTCTTTAGGACATAAGGAAAGCCAGACTGAATCAGTCACATGGCTTCATTCCGTGCAGAAGATGCACCAAAAGTCAGCTTGCATGGCCAAGCTCTAACGGTCTGAGGCATAACACAAAATACCTTTTGTAAACTATTAATTGAGAAAATTCGTCCTTACACAAATTATGTTCTTAGTTTTTGAGTTAAAAAGTATCCTTATTCCATTCTAGTCTTTAAAGTAGCATTTTATTGTATTCATCTAGTATTGACTTTTCCAAGTTGCCAGAGGCACCAGCCGAGTTCTGGTTTCCCAGAATTTGTTGAGACTCCTGATACTCTCCCCAATTCTGCCACTCATGAGAGTGTAATGTTTAATTATAGGCCTTACCCCCATCTTCATCTTTCAATATCAAATAACATTTTCCCGTCATCAGACTTAATGACAGAGAACACATATTTGGCTAACCAGACAGTGATCTCACCATTATTTTACTTCTAAATTCTTCGAGGCATGGACTGTTGGAGCTACCAAGGACCTCCAAGTTTACAGAGTATGACCCTTCATTTTACATCGAGTTTGTTTACTTTAAAAAGACTAAGACTCAGCAAACTTAAATAACATTGGATAGCTAGTTGGTGGCAGGCTTAACACAGGAATCCAGGGCTCCAGGGTTCTGTCCACTAAACCAAGACTTTCTTCTCTATGTGGATAGAGTCATGTCACAACAAGCTAAACACATCTGAACAGGCATTCTGTACAAATACTTTTTTCAGGTATTATCTGCATTAAAATGGCCACTCCAGTACGGTAGATAGCTGGGTGTATAATAGGGCAGAGAGAATCCTATCAACCTGATGCTGAGGCAGAAGGAAACTATGCTAGGTTTGCCTATTTTACATCTAGTATGTAAAAGGGCATGCCAAGGTCAAACACATGGCCACACAGAATACTGTGTGATCTGTAGGTTGCAGCCCCTGCCTGGGAGGTGGAGTGGGGGGACAGGGGGTGTGGAGGGGCATGTGTCCCTGTGATTTATAGGTATGGCTATAAATTATACATAGGGCACCCTGGGTGACATAAAGAGACTCCAAAGAATAGGGAAGTGACACAAAAAGAGTCTTTTTGTCCTCTCCATTTCCAGGGACACACACAGAAAACATAAAATGACAGACGAGAGGTGGGTAGGTAGATGATTCTGGACCCAACATCATCAAGTTAATGCTTGTCATTTCCTCTTCCACCAGTTTGTCTCTTCTTTTCTCCTTTGTGTTATTCCTTGTTCCATGCTTCCTTTTTCTCTTCTTTGTACTTCCTAGGTGGTTGTGTCACTGAGTCCTAACTCATCTGGGTGAAGGGAACACAAGACATTGACATATTTGCACCCAGCTGTAACAACATGGAACACTCCAGATAGAGCACAATAATAGCTCCAGTTCATTCAAACACTGGACATGGTTTAGTCTGAAAAATGTTGTATGTATACATAAAGATATTCACAGGCATAGGCAGACACAATTCCACTCTCCTAAATAGCCAAGAGCATGCTCATCATAATAAAGGCCCCCAAATCTGGTGGATGCTAACCATAACCATCAAACATGGAAACTTTGGCAAGAGTCAATCCACATTGCCTCATGACCAATTTTTGTTGGCAAACTCAAAAGACTCAAGGAAGGCCAAAGAAATGTTCTTGAAAGTTGATTCTCCATTTGCCAAATCCTCATGGAGCAGTAAGATTCTTACTGAGACTGCTGGGAGTTTTTCCTGGCTCCAGAAATTCATCTGTCAGTGTCATGGGAACAGATGTGGGCCCCATTTTTAATGAACAATTCAAAATTGATGTTTCACACTTTTCTCTCCCAGTGACTTTTCTCTTTTGCCTTTTCTGCTCCTTCTTTCTTCCCACCCTCCAGAATAATGAAGGAGGGGTGATTGCTCAGCTCCCCAGTGACGTCACATCCTTCAATCAGACAGGACTAAAGCCTGGGGAGGAATACATTGTCAATGTGGTGGCTCTGAAAGAGCAAGCCCGGAGCCCCCCTACTTCAGCCAGCGTCTCCACTGGTGAGTGCTCCCAACCCTTCTTCCTACGTCTACCCATTAGGTCACACTGGAAAAAGGACACCAAGTTGCCCAAGAAGTAGAGAGACAAAGGGTGTTGGGTTTTCTTCTGGAGCTGAAAATGATTTGGATTCCTGGAGATGGAGCTACTCTACCAGTTGCATAGCTGAACGTCTTCCCTATTGCTAATCCTTGCAAGCACAGAAATCTGGGAGAGTATCATATGGGGAAAATTCTTTGTTAGGATTTCCAATGTATTTCTTCTGATCTTCTTCATCAAGAGGCTTCATTTGTCATCCCTTAGTATCTTGAGCTTAAGAACCAGCAAGAAGAACTAAGTCTTATCTATTGGAAGATTTAGTGAAAGTCATCCACCCCTCCCCAAACTTGCCATCATTTTCCAGTGATGAACGAAAATACTTCCTTCTCTGAGTTGACGTGAGGACTAAGTTAGAAAAAGCACACAAAGTGACGAGCTCTATGTTGATAAGAGAGTGCTCAAGACCCAGTATATATACATATACACAGAGAACACACTTAGAAGTGAGAGCAGCTGGAAATAAATAACTCAAAACAAGTATGGGTGAGTTGGGTCACTGTTCAAAGTGATGACTTAAGTTGATATTAGTTCATTCCCACAGTTAATCTTATGCAAGACTGTTGTTTCTAGATTCGATTCAGTAACTGTGTGATCTTTTGCCTTATTGTTTTCTTAGCTAACAAAGATGGCCAACTTCAATGTTGTAAATCAGTAATTGCGATGCATATGTGTACACCCTTCCCAAGAATTTCTCAAAGGTTGCAAATAGCATCTGGTATCATTTTGGTCTCATTTTATTGACCAATGAGACATTGGTCTCATTTTATTGACATAGACTCAAGAGTTAAGCACTTTTCCCTTTTAGTTTACAGACACTGAGATAGGTTAATATTGGTACAACTTTATTTTTCGTAAACTGACATTGACACCTAAGAAAGCCAGTTATGGGTTTAGGACAAAGGCCAAGTTGGCCAGAAAAAAGAATGACAACACCATGTAATGAGACCGTGTTTATGGATTAGTGATTCATACTTTGCTAATTGGAACCAAACTAAATAACATCAGGTGCTGGGGCTTATGCTCAGCCTAGAAAACATTGGTTTTAAACTATTGTGGCATTAGATTATGTTCCATTAGGGCACTTGTGCTCCATGGCAGTGGCTCAAGGCAAGGATGGAGGGGAGATGCAGGCCTCTGATTACATCTGCACCTGTGCCCAACACAGCCTCCGACCAAGGCAGCTCCACCTGTTTTGTATTTTGTACGGGCATTTCAGATTTTGTTGTTTAAAGGAAAAGAGTATTATTCCCCACTAAAAACGCTTAAAACTACTGTTCTTTTTTTTTTTTAAGATTTTATTTACTTATTTGACAGAGAGAGAGAGATCACAAGTAGGCAGAGAGGCAGGCAGAGAGAGGGGGGGAAGCAGGCTCCTCTCTGAGCAGGGAGTCTGATGCGAGGCTCGATTCCAGGTCCCTGAGATCATGACCTGAGCCGAAGGCAGTGACTTAACCCACTGAACCACCCAGGCGCCCCTAGAACTACTGTTCTAATGCAAATATGTTTTAGAAGAAACTCCATAGCCATGAAACTAAAAAGTTCTCTGTAGGAATTTCTGCAGACGCCAGTGACTAGAGTTTTCCAGTTTCATTCCCCAAAGTTATGCTGGAACCCGACATTTCATGACGTGTAGATGCTCTTCCTCTGGGATGGAACATTTCAATGACTCCAGGTCATTCCTGTGAACTGATTTTAAGAAAAGTTGACTGGAAAACAAAAGCCTAGACAAAGAAGATGGTTCAGAAGAGGGCAGAGAAGGGCACTGATGGTGTAGAAAGCTTTTCCTCCAAATTTGGGGAAGATAGTCTAACCCTGTCTCAGTCTTCTACTCGAGGTACATTTTTATGAAATTTGCAGGGGTTTTTTTTTTGTTTGCTTTTTTCTTTTTTTTTTTCCTTTTTTTTTTGGTTTGAAAGGTCCTTAGGATTTAAATCCCAGATTTAAAAATTTGCGGTAAAGCTAGGCAGATTTTTTTCAATTAAGAAAAATGTCCTAGTTAATTCTTTGGCATTGTGTACAGAGCCATGAAGAAATGGAGAGAAAAATATTTATTCCAGTTGCCTTTCTGAGTAGAACTTGTGTTTGTTTAGAAATTAGGACCTAAATTGAAAGCAAACTGACACCAACTTGACTGGAATGGGGACACCACTACTGAGAAGCCAACAGAAGGGCAGAATCCAAGGGTGGCTACAGAAATGTAGTTGTCTCCCAACCCTGTCTGCTGTTTTCAGGGAAGGGTTATTTAATTATTCCCTTCTGCTGAGGTCTGACAGCCCCCTCCTGCGAAGCTCTGAGTCCTCAGAAGCACTCAGACTGGCTTCTTCCAGGCAGGTCCTTTAAGGAATGCAAATTACTAGACCTCCTGCAACTATGGCGTTGGCAGGAGGATTGTATTCTAATATGGACAATCCATTATGGTCAAGGTCTTGGGGATTTAAAGAGTTAAGGGACAACTACCTTCCAATGTCTTTTGAGTTTCTATGACATCTTTTTTTTTTTTTCTTCAAGAAGCTTCGGTTCTCTGAAATGCTTCCCCTTCTTTCTCATGAATACAGAGAACATTCATTCATTTCATTTACTCAATACCCATGCACTGAGAATCTATGTTTCAAGCTTTATGTTTCTACAGAAGCTAGAAGACCACTTCTCCCATTTTGTTATTAAATTAAATTTAAAAGGCCCAAGTTACCTAAAACCATTAAATTCAGCATGCTGAAAACATCTGGATGTGTTCTGTTAAATCATATCATTACTTCAAATATGAAAAACAGAACTTCATTTTAACTCCAAACCAGGTAGCACCAAAATGGCCTGGTGATTTTTATTTTGACTGGTAGTAAGCCAAAAATCCTAAGCTGCTTAACAGAGAACAAGATTGGACTAGACCCAGAAAGAGGATTGGGTGCCCAGGAAAAAGACCAACTCTGAAAGACTGAGAATCTCAAAGTCAGACTAAGTCCATCCTGTGGAAGATGCTCCATTTTGGAGACCATAGGAGGTAGTCCAGAGTGGATTGGTTTAAAAAACTGGTCTTTGGTAACAAGGAAGAAAAACTTGCTTTAACTAGCTAAAGCAAACGAGAATTTACTGGAAGGACATAGAGTGTCTCCTGCAACCCTAGGACCAGAATGTATCTGGATGTCACGAAAAAACTGGGGAATGGAAAGCCAAGTTCAGGTTACTCTCTCTGTCTTTCTAGAAGCTCCCCAGAGTCATTCATTTCTCTTTCACCTCATATATTTGTTCCTAAAATTCTGCACCCAAATCCTGTGTGTGTGTGTGTGTGTGTGTGTGTGTGTGTGTGTGTGTGTTGAAGAGGGACGTCCCCCCACAAAGCAATTCTCTGGGCACCAGTTGGGTAGCCAACAATTCCACTCAATTCTGAAACTATCTACCCAGACACAGGAACAGATGCCACAGGCTGAAGGCTCAGTCCCACAAGACTGCCGTCCACATCAGATGCCAGTTGCACACCCAGGTCACTACGTGTGTTTCTGACCAACTGGCTACACAGCAGAGATTCCCACCGCCCCCTCCTCAGTTTTGATTAATTTGTTAGAACTGCTCCTAGAACTCAGGAAATCCATTTGCTCACAAGATTACTGGCTCACTACAAAGGATATTGAAGGTTACTAACCAACAGCCAGATAAAAAGACACATTGGCCAAAGCCCTAACCAGCCCAGCATGGTGCCTGGTGGGAGCGTTCTAGTTCCCCAACCTGGAAGCTCTCTGTACCCAGTCCTTTAGGGTTTTTACAGAGGCTCCCTTACTGGCAGGACTGATGGTGACCAGAGGTCAGGAGTGGGACTGAAAGTTCCAACCCTCTAATCACAGAGCTCACTCCCCTGGTACCCAGCTCCAAGCCTCACCTCATTAACATCACAGAAGACATTAGTGCTCTCTTGGCTTAGGAAATTCCAAGGATTTTAGGAGCTTTGTGTCATGAAGGGACCAAGACCAAATATGTATTGATGAAAATCACTCTCCCTTCTTCCCTCCCTTCCCTCCTGTTTTCTCTCTCTTCAGATCAGATGTTTTCTATTTATGTGTGACTATGATAGAGAACGGTCATACCAGCCCTGGATCTCCATGTCCCAAACCATCTAAACAGAGAACCTGAACCTCTGGTTCCAATCCCAAATCCTTGAAGAACATTAATATTGATATTAATCAGCTCCAGCCAGAGAGGCACAGTCATATTATAAATGCAGACAGGGAAGCTGGGCCCACTCTTTTAGAAGGTAATGAGTAATTCAAAAAAGGACACATTGGCCGTGCAGGCCTGCCATGAGGAGTTGAGGACAGCATTTTCTATTTTCCTCATGAAGTTCTTTCTTTTTCTATTTCCATTTGACATTCTCTCCCCTTCCTTGATCTCACTAAGAACAGGACCCCAAGTGGGTGCTGGAACCATGGGTGGTGGGTCCCATGGGATGCCAAGCA
This sequence comes from Mustela erminea, assembly GCF_009829155.1. Lineage (NCBI taxonomy): Eukaryota > Metazoa > Chordata > Mammalia > Carnivora > Mustelidae > Mustela > Mustela erminea. The sequence continues at coordinate 27,144,732 of NC_045630.1, forward strand.
GCTTTTCTAGGTCATGCCACACCACAATGACGTTCCCCTCAGCCACTCAGTGCCAGAGGCCAGGGCTCAGGAGGGAACATAGTACCCTTGTAGCTCAGGAATATGCAAGAGCAAGTGGGGAAAAAAATAGCCCACAAGATGGTCTTCCTAAACTAAAGGCCTTTTTTTTTTTTTTTTTTTTTTTTTGTCCCCAGAAGGAATGTTTTCCATCCACAATGCAAATGTCTGTTGGGTTGTGGTACTGTCTTAACAACTGGACTGACAGAGCTGTAGGTGTGGCTGAGCAGGGACATCTTTTGGACACTCATGATACCCTCTTTGGCAACTGAGTTGGAAGTCTCGGGTGTTTACATGGGGCTGATAATCTTGGAGATCTTTGGTCAGGGCTCAGAGAAGGTGAAAGAAAGGCAGAGCACACAGAGCACGAGCACATCTCTCCGTTCTCTGGTCCATTACTTCCAGACAGAAGCAGGGCTCGCAAGCCAGTGGGTGCTCTTCCCCTGCCCAAATGGGGGAGCGTCAAAGCTGGAACAGCAGAACCTGGTGAGAGCAAGTCAGGGGAACCGATTTCCGGTGTCGCTACCCCTGTTGCCAAACTGTGTGTCCTCAGGAAAGCGATTTTGTCTTACTGTGTCTCATTTTCCCCATCTGTAAGTTGGGATAGTAATACCTACCTTTCTTTGACTGACCAAGCTAACCTAAGGAGGAAAGAAGAGAGCTGATTTCGAACACCCATTTCTAAACTCTTTTTTCTGCTTGATCCTTTTCATTCAGTCATTGATGGGCCCACACAGATCCTGGTTCGAGACGTCTCCGACACTGTGGCCTTCGTGGAATGGACCCCACCTCGAGCCAAAGTCGATTTCATTCTCTTGAAGTATGGCTTGGTGGGCGGGGAAGGTGGGAAGACCACTTTCCGGCTCCAGCCTCCCCTGAGCCAGTACTCAGTGCAGGCCCTGCGGCCCGGCTCCCGCTATGAGGTGTGGGTCAGCGCCGTCCGCGGGACCAACGAGAGCCAGTCCACGACTACCCAGTTCACAACAGGTAGGCTGGGGTGTTGGGGGAGCACGGGGAGGTCAAGAGAGTTGAGCCAGCTGGCGCCATGTCCTATCAAGAGGGGTACCAAGGGGGCGAGGTGATGTTGCTTGGGCGCCCACCTTACCACAGACCCAAGTTGCTGGACAGCACAGAAGCACACGCATGTTCGAGAGAGCTAGGTGCCCGTCCTACCTCTGCTATAGCCAGATCTGTGACCTAAAGCTCTTCTCCACAGTTCTCAGGTGTCTCCTCAGTGAAATGAAAAGTTTGTCCATATTGCTAGCCCAAATGGAAATTTTCTCAGCGTTCAGGAAAGGTGCCCTGCCTCGAGGTGCTTTCCTGCTCTTTGCGGGCACTTGTAATCATTCTGTAAGTTCATAATGACTGCACAGCATGGTGGCGCCCCAAGGAGTTGTGCAAAGCCCAGACTATGTGGCTGGCGGCAGCCTTTCTGCCTAAGACTTTGACATTCAGTCTGCCCTTTGCAAACACCGGCAAGAAGGCTCACGGGAGGCCTGCTCCCACACACGGTAGACTGGATGAGAAACACCAGCCTCACTGCAATGACTACTCACCCCCGCCTTCCCAGGGCTGTCAGGATGCAGAAAGAGCTTCTCCCACAGTAAGGAAAGGCCGGACCTCATGGCGACCTGCTCCCTGACTCTCTCAGAGCCCATCCTGCTGACCAGCAAGGGAGCAAATGGGACAGGCGCCATCTAAACAGAGGCTTCCCAGCACTCCCACTGGGTCAGCAGGGGCTGGGATCAGATAGCGAGTCTCCCCCTGACCCGAATTCTCAGTCCTGGTCTCTCTACCCTGGAGAGGTCGCACATCAAGGAGTGTCTCTGCCAACTCCAAGTTGTGCAGGGATCAAGGGAAACTGCTAGCCTCTGTAGGATCTGAGAACCAGCATCTTCTGATGTGGTAGAGTAGGAGAATTGCTAATTCAAGCATCCAACTTGCAGCGTGGCCCTAGAGCCCTTAGAGGATGGGATAAATCAGCCAAGGGGCTTCAGGGTGCTTCCGTTGGCAGCACCATCATCCTCCACCTGTGTTTAAAATCAGTCAAAGCATAAGACAGATGGAAGCCAGAAGTACCCCCTTGATTGGAGCCTGTAGCTTAATGTTAGAGACAGATGGGCTTGCAAGGTGATGGTCCCTGGGGACCTGGACCGGGCCTACCATGTGGCAGAAGTCGGGGGGCGACTCATGTTGGGATTTACACCACAGAGGAACTCGCAGAAGCCAGATGCCTGGGGAGAGCTGGCTCCTATGAGACAGGCGAGCAGTAGAGCTGACCTAAGTGCCGAGGTCCTGCTGCAAAACTCACCATTGAGCGAAGTCCACCTTCCCCAGGGTAAGGAAGAGCCCAGAGTCTTATAACAGGGCTCCCTCTGCACAGAAAGACACATCGAGAGTGGGGAAAGCGTCCCTGCTAAAAGGCAGCAAGCTTGGACACTGACTGCCAGGTTCGATTTGGAGAGAGAGGTTCTCTCCGACCAGGAGATCGCAGGTCAGACTGTGCACCCAACACATCTTGGGGTCGCCTGTGACTGAATATGCATCTTAAAAAAAAAAAAAGGAACTAAATTCTTCCCCTTTCTCTTTCCTTCTCCTCCACTTAATCCCTTTGCTCAAGGCTGAGCGCGACCTAATACAGTGTCCCTTGGTGGTGAGTTCAAGGTCAGCCCATTCCCCACCACCCCTCACACTCCACAACACCGCCCAGCTTAGGCCAGTTGTGGGATCTCCTGGGGGCCCGCGAGTCCCCATTCTGTTCTGAATTTTAAGACAGTTTCTATTTGAAAAGAGGTTTCTTTGTGCTTTGCCCAGATAAGGAGTTTGAAGAGGCAGAAAAGGAGAAGTGTGCTCTGGAGCAGCACGACGAAAGGCAAATTCTTGATGTTTGGGTCGACAAGATGGAAGCGGCATTGGCTGGGGGCCCAGGAAAATTCCAATCAAGACAATTACATTCTGCCTCCTCGGAGCTCCCCCTGAGTTTCCGCTCACTGCTGCGTGATTCTCTTTCCGGTCGCCTGGCAGATTGGCAGCTGTTCCGAGGCGGCCTCCTGGCCTGCACCTCCAACCTGCTCCCCTCCGCTCAGCGAGGGCGGGGAGATGCCAGCAGCTTTGCAGAGGAGCGGGGGGGGGGGGGGGGGGGGGGGGGGGCAGGGCTGCCAGCGGAAGGAGGCGCTGGAGGGGCGGGGGCCAGACCCTCACAGTAGGACCCTCAGTCATTTCAGAACTCCGCTTAAATTCAAATTAGCCAAAGTGCTTTTCCAGGTGATGTCTTCGGCACTAGGAGCGCACTAATTGCCCTGGCAATTAAAGCAGAGATTTGTTTCCTGCGTGGTGAGCGGGATATTTGCCTGGGTCCTGGAGCTGCTCCTGAAAAGGAAAGCACCGTGATGGGAGCACAGTAGTGAGAGAGACGCCAGCCCAAGCAACCCAGGAGGCCAATCTCGAGAACCTCCCTGCCCTCGGTGGTTCTGGCTTCAGGAACCTTCATGAAGGCAGTCCAGGGACACTTTCTCTCCACTGGAGGCCTTCTGTCCTCCCTCAGGGCACTAAACTCAACCTCCAGAGCATTTGGCTGAGCAAAGACTGCTGCTCTAACCTGAATGCCCCAGAATGCCGTTATGGTTTGAATTGTGTCCCCTGAAAAGATGTTGGAGTCTTAAACCTCAGTCCCTGTAGATATGACCTTATTTGGAAATAAGGTCTCTGCCGATGACCAAATTAAAGGAGGTCATTAGGGTGGGCCCTAATTCAGTCTGACTGTGTGTCCTTAGAACAAGACAAAATTTGGACACAGAGGCCAGTACACGGCGAGAACGCCATGTGAAGATAAAAAGTAGAGATTGGGGTGATTCTTCTGTCAGCCAAGGAATGGCTAAGATTGCCAGTGAACCACCAGAGAGAGGCCTAGAACAGATTCTCCCCCATAGCCCTCAGAAGGAGGCCGCCCTGCCCTTGATCTCAAACTTCTAGTCTGTACAGACAACACATTTCTGTTGGCCAAGCTGCCCAGTCTATGGCAACCTGGGAAACTGAGACAAAGGCCCACATCCCAATGGTCGGAGCCCCCGCCTGCTCAGCAGCGATCCCACTCATGGATTCCCTCACACATGCAGCCTGGCTGGCATGTACCACCCCAGCCAAGACCAGCTGCCCGCAGCCACCTCGCCCCTAGCATCCTCAGATGCCCCCCTACCAGCCGAACTATTGAACGAGACTTCTCTAAATAGGCTTTGAGGTGGCAGACAAGACCAAAACCTGACAATTTTCAACCAGGCACTTTGCATGTGTCTATTGAACACCTAGCAGGGGCCAAGCACTGTTCTAGGCACTGAGGCTCCAGCATAAACAAGATAGACGAGAGCCCCGTTCCTGTGAGTGACATTCCAGTGGAAGAAGAAGCAAAGAAACATACAGGATCCTTCCACCCTGAGTGCCGTGCCCAGAAGCGAAAGGAATGCTGTAAAGGAAGGGCCACGTGGGACTGAGTCATTCAGAAACACCTCACTGAGGAAATGCAGTGTTAACCAACACCTAAGTGACCTAAGCCACGTGAGGTTCCAGGGAAGAGCATGCCAAGCAAAAGTCGCAGCCCAAGCAAAGGCCCTGGGGTGGGAGTAAGTGTGATGTGTTTCACCAGTGGGGAAAAAAGGAAGTACAACTGAAGCACAGTGAATGAGGGTAGAAGTCTTATGAGACAATGTCTGAGAAGCAGAGGGCCGTGCAGGAGGCAAGCAGGAGTTTGTAATAGGATGCAACAGGCAATCTTTAAGCAGGAGAAATGCTTGGTCTAAATTATGTTTTAAAGACTAGATGGCTATTACCAGAGTCCACAGCCCCGATCCTCTCTATGCCCCTCCCCCCCCCGACATCAGTCTTTACTTCGTGACATGTTGCAGAGACCAGACCAGCTCCTACCTACAGGGAGGGCTGCCCTTGAACGAGCCCTCTTAACAGGTCAGGCTTCAAGACCCAGAGGAGGGGCCTGCATAGTTGGTGAAGCATCGGACTCCGGATTTCAGCTCAGGTCATGATCTCAGGGTCCTGGGATCGAGCCCCACATCTGGCTCCCCGCTCAGTGGGGAATCTGCTTGAGGGTTATTTCTCCCTCTCCCTCTGCCCCCCACTCATGCTCTCTCTCTCTCTAAAATAAATAAATCTTAAAAAAAAAAAAAAGACCCAGGGGAGCAAACAATTTCACTCCATCCCATTCCTAAGACCTCCCCACTGTTGCCAAGTGGACTGGGGAGACCCTGGCCCTGAGGCCATGACCCAGCCTGCCCAAAAATTGTCACTGGAAACTCTTGGTGTCACCATGAGAAAGAATCCAAGGACAGACACAACACAGCGATGAGCAGTAGAAGCAGGAAAGTTGATTAAAGTGAAAATACACTCTAGTGACATGAGAGCCGGCGAGCTCAAGGGAGAGGTGGTCCACTGGGGTTTGGGTCTCCATGTTTTATTGACAGTTGTTAATAAGGGAGTGGAATATTCATTACTGCGGGCAGGGATTTCTGAGAAGTAGGGTGGTTTCCTATCAGGGCACCCTTCTGGAGGAGATTTTAGTATGGTAATGTAATCTAATGAAGGAATAATGTGAACTTTTGCCTACTTTGTCAGCCATCTTGGGCCTGTCTGGTTCGATCCAGTTTCTTGTGGTTTTGTTCAGGAGTGCTGTCAGGTCAGGTCAGGCCTCTGACTTTCTCATAGTGGGCCAGGACTTCCCCCTTTGCTGGCCTCCAGGGATCCTGTAAGAGCCTAACTACCTACTCTAACATTCCCAAGCCCTCATTCCCAGCATTGACCTCTTCTGGCATCACGGGAAATCACTGGAAAGTGCCTGGTCCCATCAAAGACAACACTGCCCCCTATCCACAGTGCATAGTTGCTAAGGCCAAAAAACTCTAGAAAACAAAAAAAGATAGTCTCCAGGGTCTGGAATTTTTAGTTAGGAAGAGCAGTAGGTAGGTACAGGACTCAGCCAAACCCTAACCCTAACCCTAACCCTAACCCTACTTTTTATTCCAATTCCATTCAGGCCACACACCCCACACCCCGCACCCCGCACCCCATACCCCATATCTCTGCCCCTGCGTGAGATGAGTGGCATACAGCCCGCGCATGCCCATTCTTCCCACATGCCCCTGTATCCAAGCTTCTGTCTCCATCTGACTCTTCTCTCCATCCACAGCATGTCAAGAATGTACCGAATCCAGCACGTTAAATCTACATTGAGTAAGGAAACATTTGTCAGAAAAACAAGCTGCAGAGACATAAATCTGCTAAAAGATTCACCTAATTTACATCACTAAACAGAACACTTCTCACTCTGAAGCAGCTGCCCTCAGATTGATTCACAGCCTTCCCCTCTTCCCCAAGAACAGTGGGTGCATACTTGCCCATCATTTGCAAATTAGAAGTCTCCTGAAGGTTTTCTCAGAACAAATGGCTGGTCCACTCCAAAGTTAAATTCAAGTCTCAAAGACCAGACTTACTGAGAACACTTTAAGTAGCAGTTTTTCATGGCTGCACCTTCTTCCCCTGCACATTGTTTGTGTTGTTTCTGCCCAAAGAACCCTGAGGAGATTACCAGTCTGGGGAGAGAGAATCAGCCCACTGCCCCCAGGACTGTGGGAGAGACCGTGTGCTGGTGTGCTCTCCTTCGCATGGGAATCTAGAGCTCCAGAGAGCAAACATTGGGGGGTGCCATGTTGTTGGAGCTCGGGATGAGCTTCAGAGGCAACAGATGGTCCTCCCAGGGCTGGGCCCCTGTTTATGCACCAGGCATCACACCGCAAGCTTCACATGCATTGTCCTATCTGTACAATAACCTGAAATGTTGGTATTAGTAGGCCATTTTACAGATGCGGACTTCAAGGCCCAGTGACACCTCACTTGACCAAAGACTTGATCATGGTCCCATGACTATGAGGGGCAGAGCTGGGGTTCAACTTTTCCACTACATCACATCCTCTATGTGTTTACTTAATTTCCTACAAACCTTGCAGCATTGTCTATGCAGGTAAATCCAGGAGGAGATGCTGATACTTCAAAATCTTGCAATCAACTGTCTTCTTTTAGCTTGGTGGCCAAATTTGATGTTACCGTTTTCCATCATAATCACTTGGAAGCTGTCTCTGATTTTTTTCTTGCTGAGGTTTCCCTCACTTAGTTTTAAGCTTATGGTAACTGGCTCATTCTAAAATTTCTAGAATATCCCCATGTCCATTCAGGAAATATTCTAGAACATTCCCTGAATGGAAGTGGGGCAAGCATAACTCTAACTCCCATGTAAAAATCTCCAAACCACCCATGGAATCTGGTGGAACAAAAGCTCAAGGGCAGCCCTGGGGTTCAATCAAAATAGGAGCCAGAGGGTCAGGAGATGGGGCTCTCACCCCCAAACTTATTAAACCTCAGCATACATGACAAAGGCACATGATCCCATGTGATTTTGGTGATGACTGACTCTTTTTAGAGATTGACGCCCCCAAGAACCTGCGGGTGGGCTCGCACTCGGCAACCAGCATTGACCTCGAGTGGGACAACAGCGAAGCAGAGGTCCAGGAGTACAAGGTTGTGTATAGCACCCTGGCGGGTGAGCAGTACCACGAGCTGCTGGTCCCCAAGAACTTCGGTCCAACCACCAGAGCCACCCTCACAGGTGAGTACGCCCCGGCTCCAGGGGCATGTTGGCCCCTGAGTCCACACCCTCACCACCCTCTCCCCAGCCCACCCATCCCCCATCCAGCCACAGCCAGACCCCACTCATCCAGTCTTTCAAGTACCTGGCATGTCTACTGCTCTCCATTGTCTGCTGTCACCTGTCCGAAACTACTGCAGGTCTCCTCTTATCACTGTGAAGAGCCTCTGCATTCTCTCCTCGCCCAACCATGTGCTCTTCACACCCTCAGTGATCTTGTCGACGATGCTGTCCCATTCCACACACATTGTCAGGATTTCCCATTGCTCCTGGGATAACCCCCAGCCCTCGCGCGGCCCGTATCCTCTGGTCTCCCCTCCCCTTGCACCTCCCAGTGCTCCCCCTGCTCCAGGACCACAGGTCTGCATCGATGGTTCCTCAATCACCTTTTCCCTGCTGTCACACGGCTTGGCACATGCCACTGCCGCCACCTGTCAGGCTCTCTCACCACCCTCTTCGCCCAGTTATGCCTGCTTCCCTGGTTCCCTTGTCACTTCCTGGGGAGCCTGTGTCGTCCCCAGATGAGGTCAGGTCATCCTGTCCTGCTGCCTCATCTCATTGGTGACCCCTGCCCTCACAGCACCATTCGAATTATCATTGTGTGCTTGCGGGTGTGACTGCCCCATCGTCCGTCTCCACCCTAGATCTAAAGCTCTGTGAATGGGACCATATTTAATTTTGCTCATTGTCTCCCCTGTGTCCAGAGAAGCGTCTAACACTAGGTCCTAGACAAGTGATGAGTGGATAGATGGGTGGATGGGTGAAGGAAAGTGCAAATATTCACTATGGGGCATAGAATACAGAACGGGGTGAAAGCCTGCTCATGCTTATGCACCCCATGGAGAGTCTGAGTTAGTCTTGAGGGCAATGGGGGGTCATTGAGAGATTTTTAAAGAAGGTGTGAAATGACTCCAAATGTGCAGCCGCAGCATGGAGAGCTGGGGGAGGGGAGCAAGGTCAGGGGCAGAGAAGGGTCAGGTGGCCCTGCTGGAATCAGAGGGCGAGCTGGTGATGGCACAGGCGAAGTCAGCGCCCTAGGTCACCATGCCACTTGGCTGGGGAGCACTCCCTGTCCCCATTGGGATGTGGGCCCCAACCAGTGCTCCTCCCTGGCCCTTAGACATGCCCATCCAGGAAAACCTGCTCCCTGGACTTCACTGAAAATGTGGGCCATGGTTTCCATGTCAAAGACCGTGCAAAGCAGCCACACAGGGGCCACTAGCGTGCTCCCGAAGATGCTGTTTAACTTGTGTCTTGGCTTCCTGCAAATCATTTGCCATCCTGGTAGACGAGGCATACATAGCACAGAGTGCAGAGAGTGAACAAGGGCAGAATCAGCAAAGCTGTTTTTCTCCCAGACCGCCTTGCAAAATGAGGCCAGTTAAAGTAAATATAATAAATGCTTTTTCCAGACAGACACACTCCTAGAAGCCCAGCAAGGAGATGGAAAGATATGCTGACCAAGCAGGTTAATGGGGGTGAATTAAACACAGCAGGAACACACCAGCTGGCGTCAAGGCCTCTACAGAGAGATGGAGACATTCGCAAAGATTAAACCAAACAGAAAAAAACCAGAAATGATACAGGAGGGAACTGAGTCTAAGCACAGCCCATCCCTGCCTAGAGCCCCAGGCTGATTTGGCAATTAGCAGTTTACAAAAACGATGGCTAGTTGTTCAGATGGAGGCTATGCCATAAAATCATGAGTGATATAGAGAAGAATCCAGTCACATCCTCGTTCCTATGACCCATGGCCGGCAAAGAAGATTCTACATTCATTGATCATCTGCCTTATGTCAGTCCCTCTCACGTAATCATGGCTTCTTTAATCTTTACAACGATCTCATGACAGATCATTGCCATCCCCATTTTATGGATGAGGAAATCGAGGCTCAGAGAGTTTGGAAACCTGCCCAAGCTCACAAAGCCAGCAAGGGGCCCAGTCCCTCGGAGACTTGCCAAAAGCCTCCCATCGCATGGCTGCTCGTGTTAAGATCTAAAATGTAAGGGACGGTCAAGACCTAAATCGTGTAGACTTAATACGGAATGGACAAATTATTATTGAGGAGTGGGCTTAGCTTGGCCAATTATTGGGTTAGGGCCAGGCTTGTGAAATAAAACTATAAATATATATTATACATAATTATCCTGGGGAACTCACTGCCAGGGAGATTTATAAAGGCAAATCGCTTTATGTGATTTAGGAAGGAATTATAGGCATGTGAGGAAATCAAGGATGTCTCTGCTTGCCGAGACGCGAATTACAAGGGTTGTTGGCTCCCTTGCTGTGGTGTCTGGGGGAAGAGCAGGACCAGCCGTGAGAGAGGGCGGGCAGAAGGAGACGCGTGATCCCCGCTCTAGAGAACTGGTGTTCTTTCCGCTCACTCCTCAGCTTGGACACAAAAGAGGAGAGGTTTTCAGCATCCGAGGCCTGTGTTGGGTGGTGTTTTGTTTTGTTTTCCGGCTCCAAACAAGCCATCTGTTTGCATGTATAAAGCGAGACCCGGGCTGTGGGCCGGAAGGGCATTTCAGGCTCACCTGGGGCAGTTTGTCCCTGGCCAGAAAGAGAAGGTGGAAACCTCCCGCCCTCGCCATCCCCACCTTTCCTATCTCCTTGTCAAGAACAACTAGGGAACCCACAATACAGAGAACGAGTTGGGGGTTGCAGGAGTAAGAGGTTGGGGGGTGAGGTGGGAAAAATGGGTGAAGGCAATCAGAGGCACAAACTTCCAGTTATTAAATAAGTCTTGGGGATGTGGGGTACGGTGTGGGGCCGCAGTTAATAATATTCAACTGTATATATGGAAGCTGCTAAGAAAGTAGATCTTAAAAATTCTCATCACAAGAAAAAAATTAGAACTCTCTGTGGCAATAGATGTTAACTAGCCTTACTGTGGTGACCATTTCATAGCCTAATGTTGAATTATTATGTTATGTTGTACACCTGGCACTAGAGTTGTATGTCTGTTTTATCTCAATATTTTAAAAGGAGAAAGAAAAATAATAATAATCGAGGCTCCTAGCATCAAGTCCCTTTGTGTCTTGCCCCAGTTTTATTTGAATGCTTTGTTCTGTGAGACTTGTTAAGAGCCAGGACTTTGGACCCTGCATCAGGGCACAGCCACTTCCTGTGTGATTTGGGACAACCGACTTAACCTTTCTAAGCCTCTGTTTTGTCTTCTGTAAAATGGGTATAATAACCCTTAGCGGGTCATGTCACAATGAAGCTGATGAGGCTTTAATGAGGTCATGTCTTTAATGAGTGTGAAGTAGTGCTTCTCACAGAGCAAGCTTGATATGTGGCTGATCTGATGAAGAGGAGGAGGAAGGAGGCAGAGGAGGTCTGTGAGCTAATGGCTAATTTCAGACTTCTTGTAATGGGTGTGGCACAGAGCGGAGAACATGACCTTCACAGTAGGGTGCGAGCACCAGCAGCAAGTCATGGGAGGGTGCTAGGGGGAGAGGGTTTACAACACTCTCCCCCGCCAATCCCAGACCCAGTAAATCAGAGTCTGCGTCCTAGAAGACTCCCAGGGGATTTGGGTGTCCATGAGTGGGTGAGAAGTGCTCATTCTGAGAGCGTGGTTTCTGACGTTGCCCACAAGTTGCCCACTGGGGTTTGAGACCACCTTCAGAGATGTGCCCTTGGGGCAAATTTCTTCAATGCCCCATGCTCCCGTTGCCTGGCCCCAAGGACATTGCGTCTTTCCCCTGGGTTGTTGGGAGGATGAGATGAAGTCACGCATATCTACACATACCAACGCTGCATGGAGACTGGCTCCTAGAGAACATCCAACAGCCAGGAGACCCTCTCCAGTTTCGAATCCCCACAAAGCTCAGAGTGGTGCCGTGCGCGGCAGCCCGGCCTGTGCCGGGGACAAACTCACACTCCCCGATCCTCTCTCGGCCGACTCAAAGCCCCATCATCCCGTGGCGTCTGTACCGACACTCCCTGCAGTAGCCTCCATGTTCTCAGTCGCCCTTTACCCTCCACTGTGGGCCACCAGCCCTAGCTGTCTGCGCCTCTGAGTCAGGCAGAGGGCTCGCAGCACACAGACCCCAGGCAAAGCCTCCCCAAGCCCCAGTCCCTCCTCCTCAACAGCACAGAGGCCAGGCTGAGGCACAAAATGCCAAGCATTTCTTTTCCATTATTCTCTCCCATCGATGCCCAGCAAATTCCCTCGGGAGTATGAATTTGTTTCTGAACAACAGACTCAGTGTCCGCAATGATTTTTTTTCCTCTCTGCTCTAGTGGCTTCTGTGTCCTTAATGATCACTTTTGGAGGCTCAGCCTCTCTGCCGGCATGATGTGTGCTTGGCCTGTGTGCCGGACCCGGAGTCCCAGAGGGATGCTGAGTGTTAGCTATTTTACGGGTGCATCGAGGCACCTCGAGGTTAGAACGAGCAGCACTTACCAGAGACGGGCACCACCACTGCTTTCCAAGTGACAATGGAAAACAATAAACTCTGTAGAAAACTCTGAGTGGAAGGCAGGGGTTGGGGAGATGTGGGAGACAGTGAGGAAAGAAGGAGATTCTCCCCCCTTGACTGGAATTTGGTCAGAAACCCTGCCTCGGACCCATGCAAATGAGAAACCCTGCTCTGTGTCTGAGGGGACCCCTCCCTATCTGTCCCCAGAAAGGCCTGTGGCTGTGGTGCTTGGCCAAGAGGGAAAAGGGGTTTGTCCTCAGCCATCTATACATTCTTGCCTGGTCCTCCCCCACGAACAGGCACCCACACTTGAGGAGCCTTGCGGCCAAGGGAAAGATCAAAGGAGCTGACCCCTGCGGCCACGTGAGCGTGTGCTCTAACCCAGCCCCCACAGCCAGTGCATCACATGCCTGAGCAACCCCTTCGGGGGGGTGTCCCTCTGCGAGCCTCCTGGTGGCACTTCCCACCCACCTGCCGCTCTCTGCCTCGTGACTGACGCCATCCCCGGAACACAGGCTGCCAATTGGCTTAGGAACCCTTGATTCCCACAGGCATCACGGCACAACACAGGATTACAAGAAAACAAAGGCCCACAGCCAACCCCACAGGACACACTCACGCCCACAGGCACGCATTCACACACACTCACACACACAGGGCTGACCCTGCAGGTCGGGCGTGTGAGCCACCATCTTCAAGGCCGCTGGTTTTGCTGGGGACTTGGAACAGAAGCCTCCCCACAAACCCACATTTCCTCCTGGGGACTTCCGGGGGTGTGGGGGTCTAGTGGTGAGAAGGTGGGTTCCTCAAGGTGCAAAGGTAGATGAGCTTGTCCACAAGAGGATTTTCCACGAAGAAATCTGAGCCTCCCAGGGAAGGCCAGCTGGCAAAGAGGGGCCGACCAGGGCACTTGATGTTCATTTCACCCTGTCTGCACTCCCTAATGTGCCTGGGCACAAACACCAGGCTGGGCGCCAGACCTCCAACTCCCTGCAGGCTCTTCTGAGGTCTAGGAGGAGTCCGGCAATGGGCCTGTGGCCGGGGCCAGGCTGTGCTCAGCCTCCTTCAGGTGAAGTCACAGCGACTCCAAGTGGCCACTTTGGGAAGGCGCCCTCTGAACAAGGCACCACCTTCCAGGGGCCAGACAGTGAGGAGTGAGCTGCAGAGACCCAAAAAGAAGAGAGGAGAGAAAGGGCAGGAGCCTCCGCACCCCTCCTCCTCACAGAGCCAGAGCACAAGGGCATCTGTTTCTTATTCGTGTTGAAGGACTGGGACGAGGGAACCAGGAGAAAAGCCAGGGGGGAAGTTTTCATCTCCGGCTTTGGCTTCTTCAGTGGGAAGGGCTTGTTTACAGAGAAGACCCAGAGAGGGGATGTTCCTATAGGACAGAACATGATGAGCCATGTTTCTCATTAATCTCATTGGCAACAAGAGAGTTGTATTGAAGAATATTCCTTAGTACTATTATTATTATTTTAATATAGGTTTGTGGCACCTGTCCTTAAAGTCGGTACACTCCAACAGCAGGTAGATGTACTCCAAAGTCCGATTCATTCAGGGAACCTTGGAGAAACATCTACCATGACCCAGGGGGATCCTGGGAGCTTAAACCCCTATTATAATAAAAAATAAATTATTGCCCATATGGTGTGATTTCAGGGGTTCTCAGAAAATCCTCTGTCTGTCTCCAAATATTTCCCATCTTTGAAATTCCTAGTACCCAAATTCTGGAACTTCCACTATGAAGGGTCCTATATTAGGTGCCTGGTTTTCATGAATTATTTTATCAGATCTCCCTTTGCATCTATTATTATTATTATTATTTACATCTTCTGCCTGTAATGTCCTTTCTCTACCTAAATAACTGATCCTTCAAACCCAGTACAGACATCCCCTTATAAGACTTCCCAACACTCCCATCACTCTGGCTATGCTACTTTCATGCATCTTATGTTCCTTTCACTATGCTATGGACTGAATTATATAAAAAATCAAACCCAAGACCCGAGTCTAGTAAGGAGACCAACATGAAAACTAAAGTAACAGTATAGTAACATTATTGCTGTAAAAACTGAGAGATGGACTACAAACCCCTTGGGTACAGGGTCTTCGGATTGCTCCTCCCTTTGAAAGCAGGTGTCCTGTAATGCATTAGGGCCAACAAAACCATCACCCTAGTTTGGAAGCCTGAAGGTTCAAAGTTCTCAGGAGACAAACCCAGGGATTTAGAGATGGAAATGGTCCCTATTTCTAGGTCCACCTGAACCCAACCAAGCCTGCAGATCCTGAGGGGTCTTTTTCATGTTTTTTGCTGGCAAAAAGGAGCAGCTTCTTCCCCCACCACTTTCCTGCTAGCAGCAGGAAGCTGGAAGAACAAGTCTCCTAAACAGGGGGAAGTGAGTCATTCTACTTTCATCGCCCACGGTCCTTGCAGTGCAGGGACGTATTTGCTCATTCCCGTTGCTGTTCAGCCCTAACTCATCTCTTCCTGCTCCCATGCCCACCAAAGAATTCTGTATCTCCTGCCCTCTACCTTTCCTAACCTTGGCTAGCTTTCAACGTTCAACTCGAGTCCCTTCTCCAGAAATCTTCCCCTGGCCACTGCCACCCATGCTGGTCCCATTCCCCCCTCTGAAATGGTTTCTTTAGTTAGCAAGCCATGGTGTAGTGCCAAATGCCTCAAATTCCAATCTGCTACTCCACTCCCTTCCACTAGCCTCTAAGATTCTTAGGGGCAGAGACCATGCCGTAACAGATCAGAAAAAAACAAAGGACTTGAGTTCCAAAACCAGTTTTATTGTCCATTAGCCTCATGACCTCAGTCAAGGAATGGACTTCTTTAAGCCTCTATTTGCTCATCAGTAATGCCCTCCCAGCAGAGCTGCAAGGGAATTAAATGAGACACAAGGTACAATCTCTAAGGAACTATAGTAGTAGCGGGACTCTTGACCATCAGACACTCAAACAAAAATTACCTTCAGCTTCTAGATTACCTAATGCACGCAGCTCGGTGCTTGGTATATTGTGGGTGTTCAATAAATAATTTCCTCTTTCAGTACAGATTTCTTCTCATGTCCGTCAGGGAAGGGCAAGGGTGATGTCCATTCAGTTCACCCTGGCATCGCCTGGGCCAGGCACAAAGGAAGCCCTCAATAATGTTTGGTGAGTGAATGAACTCCGTGCTTTTGGGAGTTCAGAGAAGAATGGGCGTGCCATGAAAGAGTTGAGAAAAGGATCAGCCTCCAAGATGAACAAAGGAAGTTCTATAAGGCATGGAGAGTGATGGTTTCCTCTGGGATGGATGTTCTGAGCTATTATGCAGCAAAGCAATGGAGCCATTCATAGGCCACCGCTTTCGGGAGGTGGATGGAGAGATAAAGGGAGCATTGATGGAGAGCGATGGGGTCTTTAGAAAGTGAGAAATCCCTGGGAGTCCACAGAGGGCTGATGTAGAAGAGCGCTGGGTGTGCCTCCGACACACATTTTCTTTTCCAGCAGAACTGTATTTTACCTGCTGGCAAAGAGCAACAATTCACTTGTAGCACAGGAAGAAAGCTACAGGAAATCAAAGGGAAGCAGCAGGCAGGAACCTATAAGCGAGTCCCACTTTCCCATCCCCTAGACAGAAAGCCTGGGATGAGAGCACTTTAAATTCTGCTCTGCCGTTTTCTGGGAAAAGACGATTCCGTTGTAAATTATTGAACATTTCATTTAAGCTTCATAAATAAGAAACTCAGATGAAAACGTTACATGTTAGATCCGTTTGGCAACATATAATTTCTGTCTTACTCCCTCGATCTGTCACCCTTCGTCTACGTCAGAGAATTTCTACTTCGTTACAGGCAATTGAAGGTTTCAATCAGATGCCTAAGAAAAGTAGTTCATGTCCCAAAGGTAATCTAATTTCTCCAACCGAGGATGTACCTGGGGCTCGCCGAACATATTGACGGAGATAAATGTGTGCTTGGAACAGCTCTGGGGGCGTTGCTATCACGGACTCGATCTAGTGACAGGTACTTCCCCCCAGCCAGGGGGTGGGCTCCTCACTGATGGGGACTCCCTGAATCACTGGTTTCAGTGGAGCCAACAGGCATAAGCCTCAGCCACCTGATGACAGGTGTGCCAGGGACCAGCCTGAACATGCCTGGGGCGCACAAAAAAGGACTCAAGATCCTGGAGTAGTCCTCTGAGCCAGATAATAAAGCTATTGGCTACTATCAGGGTGGGACAGGCACCGTAGTTCATTTCTTCAAGATGACCTTCCAAGATACACACCATTGCTCTTCCCAGTCTACAGAAACTGAAGCTCAAACATGCCAAGTACCAAAGTGAACACCTGGTAGAAAGTGGCAGAGCCCGAATGTCAATGTAAGCACGGCAGACCTCAAAGTCTGCCACACTTCAACCTTGACCTCCACTGGTGTTGACACTTTAGAGAAAGAAAGAATGAAGGATTGAGAAGTGGATGGAGCTGGTCTGAAATGGAAAAGAGGGCTGGTTTGAATGCATTCCTCCAAGAGAGCCTGGTCAGTAGACCTGGTGGTTCTGCCATACTCAAGCATGGGGGAGGGCGTTATTGTATCGCTGAACTAAAGCTATTCCGAGGAGAGGGTGTGGAACCCTCTGGGTACCATGCAGCATTCCCCTTCGTTAAACTGAGCCCTTTGTGGGATGCATTGGGGGGTGCTGTCGGTCAAGCATCCAACTCTTGGTTTTGGCTCAGGTTGTGATCTCACAGTCATGAGCTCAGGGTCCTGAGACTGAGCCCCACGTCAGGCTCCACCCTTGGCAGGGAGTGTGCTGGGGATGCTCTCTCTCCCTCTTCCTCTGCCCACCCCCACTATCTCTCTCTCTAAAATAAATAGATAAGTATTTTTTTTTTAAAAAAGAAGCCATTTGTTAAGAAAGGTTGCTCAATGCATTTCCTGTCAAAATCATTCCTATTACTTTAGGGATCCGGGGGAAGTCACAGCTGCTCAGGGGAGTGGATGACATTGGGGGCATGATGGCACATTCCACTCTTAAAAGCCCTGAACCTTTGCCTTAGTTTCTTTTTATAACAGATGGTGTATTGGTTTGAATAGTGCCCTCCCCAAAATTCATGTCCGACTGGAATCTGTGAATGTGACCTTATTTGGAGATAGGGTCTTTATAGATGAAATCAAATTATAATGAGGTCAAAACAGATTAGGTGGGCCCCAAATGTGATGTGACCAGTGTCTTCATATGAAGGGAGAAGACAAGGACACACAGGGAGAATGCCCTCTTACAGACTGATGTTTGTGTTGCCCCAAAATCCATATGGTGCAAACATCATTCCCATTGTGATTTTGGTGATAAGGCCTTTGGGCGGGGGATGATTAGGCCATGAGCAAGGAACCCTCATGAATGGGATTGACACCCTTATAAAAAAGAGACCCCAGAGGGTTCTCTTGTTCTTTCCACTGAATGGGAATACAGCAAGAAGATGGCCATGTATGAACTAGGAGGTGAGATTCACCCAATGTCAAATCTGTTGATGCCTTGATCTTGGACTTCTCAGTCTCCAGAACTGTAGGAAATAAATGTGGTTTAAATCATCCAGTCTATGGCCATTTGTGGTAGCAGCATGAGCTAAGATACCATGAGACAATAGAGGCAGAGCCTAGAGTGATGCAGCTACAAGTAAGGAAAGCCCAGGATGGCCAGCAACCACCAGAAGCTGGAAGAGGCAAGGAAAGACGCATCCCCTTAGAGCCTTTGGAAGGAACCTGGCCCACCAACACATTGATTTGGGCCCTCTAGACTCCAGAACTGTGGGAGAATAAATTTCTGTTGTTGTAAGCCACCCTGTTGTCCTCATTTGTCACGGCAGCCACAAGAAACGAATGCAGATGGAGAAAAGACTCCCCATCCTACCTTTCACAGGTGGTGGTGAGGGTCAAAGCACATTCAGGTATTTTGAAAAGAACAAATGTACATAAACACAGAATAGCATGATCATCAAACTGGGGATCTTGTGGGCCCATACAGAGCCCCACCTCCCCCACACAAATGCCTACCAGAAGGACTCAGACTCATCACGGGGTCCCCACAGGTGATGATTTGATCTCGTATTTTTGTAAAATCCCACTTCTAGGGCAAATTTGATGCTGGTTTGATGCTAGAATAATGGCCCCCAAAGATGTCCACATTCTAATCCCAGGAACATGTGACTCTGTCACCGTACATGGGTGAAAAGGAATTTGTAGATATGATTAAGTTATCCAAGTGGGGCCAATGTAAGAACAAGTGTTCTTAGAAGAAGGACGCAGGGAGGACAACTGGGTGGCTCAGTCAGTTAAGTGTCTGCCTTTGGCTCAGGTCTTGATCGAGTCCTGGGATTGAGTCCCACATCCGGCTCTTTGCTCAGTGGAGATCCTGCTTCTCCCTCCGCCTGCTGCTCCCCCAGCTTGTGCTTGCTCTTGCTCACTCTCTCTCTTCCCCTCTTTTACTGACAAATAAATAAAATCTTAAAAAAAAAAAAAAGAGGGATACAGGGAGAACACTCAGTAGAAGATGAGGCAGTGGACACAGAGGTCAGTGACAGAAACAGGCTTAAAAACGCTGTTCTGTCGGCTTTGAAGATGGATTAAGGAGCCACAAACCAAGGGATGCAGGCAGCCTCTAGAAGCCAGGAAAGGCAAAGAAATGATTTCTCCCCCAGAGCCTCTAGAGGCTGCAACCCTGTTGAACAATTTAGATTTCAGACCTGCTGAATGCTGAATTGTACAATAATAGATTTATGTTGTTCCGAGCCACTAAACTGTAGTAATTTGTTACAGCAGCAATAGGAAATTAATATACCAGTCAGGCCACTTAGTCTGAAAATGAATGTGGGAGAGGATAAGGAAACACCCCCAGATAATTGTAGATATCCTGGGAGGCTCCCAACAATTATTTGTATTAAACCCCTAAAGAATTTCCCCCAAAGAAGCTTACATCCTTTAGTTGGAGAGTTTTGCACCTTTTCCATCTCCAGAGTTCCCCCAGAAGTCATCCTGAGATTGGATCCATAACTTCAAATACCCTGGGGTCTGAATTGCTGACCTTGGTAGGAGACCACAGCAACGGGGCTTCTGCCTGCGCCTATGTGAAAGGCCTGACCTCCTGTGCTCAGAAAGTCCATCCAGTGTTGCTCCCTAGAAGGGATCCTAGAGTCTCCATATGGCTTCAGTCCCTGCCTATAAAAGGTGCAGTTGATGCTCACACACAATGTTCAAAAAAGGCTTTAAAGGCCCAAGTCCACACAATCCCTCTCAATGACACACTCCTCCGATTCTCAGCTTATACAAGGACTCCCTTCACCAGTGGTAACCAATCTGAGACTCTAAGTACCACGGGGAGACTTTCCACAGCAGAGCACATTTCTGAAGGTCACCAGCAAGGGCATCCTGGCTGCCTTTCTGAGATCAGCAGCAAGAAGGGAGTTCTGCACTGAACGCTTCATCCTGTTGACTTGGTATGGACTTTCTATGGTGTAAAATTGGGATTTCGCCCTCAGTAAAATTAGGAGGAGATTCAGGAAGGACTAAATGTAAGATCTGAACAGGAATCTGAGCTCATTGGCTTCCCTCCTTTCTGCCTTTCCCACCACAGACACTCACATGGAATAATGGTTGTTTCTGCATCTACCAACAGATCTGGTGCCCGGCACTGAGTACGGAGTTGGAATTTCTGCTGTCATGGACTCACAGCAAAGTGTACCAGCCACCATGAATGCTAGGACTGGTGAGTAAGAGGATTGGTGCCAAAGAAACCAGGATAATCTCTGTTGGCCTGAAAAGCCATGGAGGCTTGTCCTGGCAAGGCTTGGTCAGAAGACAATGTCCCTTCATGAAAAGGTCCCTGGGTGACCGTTACCAACCTAGAAACATCTTCCTGCAGTGATCTCCATGCCTAACCTCTGACATCAGCATGCAGGAGAGTCTCCCTGTCTTCCCCACATCTCCCATGGACTGAAGGGCTGCCCACGGAGGTGGAAAATTCCAAATCTGTTGGTGTCATAGCAGGTCATATTTCTTTCTAGACCACCCCAGAACAGGCAGAATGTGATGTCCCTCATCATGCATGACAGAAGCCCTCAGAAAGGCCACAGGGATAAGGGTTGAGATCTGGAAACAACCCATTAAATCTAAGGACAAAGGGAAAGTCCACCCCTGCTATTCTGGCTCCAGCAGGTTTGCTTCCAAATTCTGGGTAAATTTCAAAGTCACTCTAGTGCCTTTGGTACAGGCAGCCTGGACTGAGCTGGGGATTTTGAACCAATCCCTGTCCCAAGGCTCATTCTAGTGGAAACAACCTCTCTAGAGAACCAGAGGACATGAGTTCCCAGAAGTTCTCAGATTTGCACACACATGGCCAGGTCAGTCAAAATGGCCTCAGAAACAGGGGTAATTACTGTTGCCAGGAAGGTCATATCCTTACTTGACAGTGGCTCCTCTTTTACCCTGGCTGGCTTGCTGAGAAAGGCTGGGAGAAAATGAACATAGAGAACTTGACACCCAGCATCCAGCTTTGTCCCAGACGTGGATGTGTGGTGGTGTGGGAGCCCCTGATGCCTTTACCCAGATCGTCCGTCTATATTCCAAGCCCTTGGCCATCTTTCAAAGGGAAGGTGTTTCACAAAATGTGAGTTAATTGTCAGCCATCACAAGCTAATCATTGTGGTCAGCATGCCTGCTGATAGCTTAGAAATCCACAGGGAGGTCCAATTCCAATAAATACTGCCGATCTCTGGAACTTGTGTAAATTAGGCCACTTGTGTTGATCCACAGAACTTGACAGTCCCCGAGACCTCATGGTGACAGCCTCCTCAGAAACTTCCATCTCCCTCATCTGGACCAAGGCCAGTGGCCCCATCGATCACTACCGAATTACCTTCACCCCATCCTCCGGCATCGCCTCAGAAGTCACTGTGCCCAAGGACAGGACCTCGTACACCCTGACAGATCTAGAGCCTGGAGCAGAGTACATCATTTCAATCACTGCTGAGAGGGGTCGGCAGCAAAGCTTTGAGTCCACAGTGGATGCCTTCACAGGTATGAAGGTAGCAGAAACCCCAGCTGGGTTCAGGGGTTAATGGATCTTAGTACATGAAGGTCATCTAGGCAACCCACTCTTTGAATGCCCCATTTTGTTTAGAGAAGGAGTAATGTGGGTAGAGAAAGAAGAGGTAGAGGAGAAATGAATAAATATATCAAGATGGAATGGTTGGAAATAAGGGGAGAGATGAACAAAGCTGCCTACAATGCCAGAAAATGTGTATCTGGTTTTCTACAGCCTGGACAAAGGGGTTGATTCTGTTCATCTTCCCCTGCCCTCACTAAATCAGTGGGCATTCAGAGGATCCTTGCAATCAGGTGAAATTTCTCCTAGGAGAAAGATGTTAAATCCTGGGTGAGTATTGCAAATAACTCACAGAGGTTTTACCCTGCGGAGGGCATTCATTTTTCCATATATGGGATGGAGAAAGGATCGTGGACAAGCCTGGAGAGTAAGTTGCAAGCTCTGAGTCGGCATGTGAAGGGGGGTCCTAGTTTACAAGGCAAGCAGATTGCTTCAGTCAGTTGGCTCTTCAAAGCCACCACCACTTCCCATGTTTCAGAACAATGATCTCCTCTGCTTTACAGGCTTCCGCCCCATCTCGCATTTACACTTCTCTCACGTGACCTCCTCCAGTGTAAACATAACCTGGAGTGACCCATCCCCTCCAGCAGACAGACTCATTCTGAACTACAGCCCTCGGGATGAAGAGGAAGAGATGACAGAGGTCTTCCTGGATGCCACCAAGAGACATACTGTCCTGATGGGGCTGCAGCCAGCCACTGAGTACATTGTGAACCTGGTAGCGGTCCACGGCACTGTGACCTCTGAGCCCATTGTGGGCTCCATCACCACAGGTGAGGGTGGAGGACTTGGCAGCAGGTAGTAAAAGGAGTGCCTCTAGAGGTCTTTAACAAGTCAATGAACTTTACAAAGAGAAATACCCAAGGAGTAGGGGGCTGCGCCATTTGGCTAGAGAGGGCCTGTGAGCTGTTCTGAAAAAAACCACCTCTTCCAGGATTGCTCAGAATGTATAAGATGGGAACCTTCCTTTGGGAAGGTAGGATGGACTCAATGTCTTAAGGAAGCCAGGTCCTGAATGTGCTGGTCCAGAGGACCAACTGGTTTACATGACCAGTCTGAAGAGAATTAGCCTCCAAGAGGAAACCCCATCTCTGACTGCTCAGTAACGTCACTCATATGAATGATGCTTCCTCAAAATTGTATGGGACTGGCAGGCAACCATGTGGGAACCTGAGATTCAGAAAATGGGGTTGATTTGCATGTTGCCTGGAAAACACAGGCACTCTGAGATGAACTGGACCATGTTTGCCTCATAACTCTCAAATACAATCCCAGATAGGAGTGTGCATGTGGGTGAAGACACATGTATTTCGCTGGTTTCCTACATAATAACAAGAACTCACTAACTGGACAAGTGGATTAAGCACTGGCTGGTATTGACCCTGGGATCCTCCAGGAGTCAAAAAAAATAAAGTATCCAGTACAGATGAAATACAATTTAGGAAAGTGGATTTGTTCTGGACTTGTGCTCTGAAATCCCTCTAGACTCGAAATGGTTTTTCCAAATTGAACCATAGGTGGCTGGTAAAAAATAAGACACAGCTGGGTTTGTCCAAGAGAAGTTTCTCCAGAGAAAACGACCATATTACTCTCAGTTCAAAACAAAACATATGAACTTAAAGTAAGTTTCCCAGTTGGTGTACACACAGGTAGTAGTTGCTGCCTAGCACAGTTTGCCAACTTGACTTCATGTTGTTAAAATATTCCCCATGAACATGGTTTTAGCCAATAACTCTAAGGTTTCAGGTGAAATTTTGGCCAGACCATGGCTTTAAGGGGGTTCTGGTATAAAGATCTTGTCTGCCTCTCAAGCCCTATTAGCTCTTGGTCCCCATGAAACCAATGATAGGAATCGTTTTTTCACACTGTGCTTTCTGTCTTTTCTCCATAACTACCCTGTTCCATGTAGGAATTGATCCCCCCAAAGACATCACAATTAGCAATGTGACCAAGGACTCAGTTATGGTCTCCTGGAGCCCTCCCATTGCATCTTTTGATTACTACCGAGTTTCCTACCGGCCAACACAAGGTAATAAAGTTATTTGATTTCTCACAAGTGGATGGGATTTGGAGCTAAGTGAAGGTTGTGATGGGACAACTACATATCCCAGAGGATATCAGTCCCTTCCAGACACCGCCTGCATTCTCTTCCTCTCTGTGGCATGTTCCAGCACAAGAGTGGGCTGAGGAGGAACAGCCAAGAAACCCTGACCAACTCCTCTCACAAAAGTCTTGACTATATTCACCCAGAAAGCAGGCTCTCCACCAGCAGAATGAACCATGGTAATTGGTCACCTTATCTAAGCAGCGTAGTAAATGACAAAGAACCCTAAAGGATTCTGCCAAGAGCCAGAGTCACATTTACGCTCCTAAGAGAGTGAAGTCTAAGACTAGAATCCTGGGGAATGCCTAAAGACTTGGCTGAACTAGATGGAGCCTTAAAAGGAATGACGGTGATGGAGGTTCTATTTCTAGCACTCCAGCCAAGTTTTGAGTCAGAAAAAGTTGGTCCAGACCTCCCCTGCTTTCTGCTAGTTCCTGCTAAAGCATGCCACATTGTTAACAAAGTAGAGGGCATGCCCACTTCCAGCAGGCAGTGGGATTGTTTTCCAGACTCTCTCTGGGCTACGTGGACCACTCTTTGCAGCCATGACCTCTTGACTGTCTTAAGAAGACCAGCTTGTTAGAAAACCACCTAACCACCTTTTTTCTTTGTTCCAAGGAATCTATAAAATGAGGGGTTGGGACTAGCATGCCAGGCCTCTTCAAGCTCCAGCATTCTCAATCTATGAACCATTTCTCCATCCTCCCCAGTGAGTGCTGGGCCTTGAACCCAACTGTGCTTCATGATGAAGTGCTGCCAGAAGCTTCTATGTAGACTATACCACTAGCTATGTTGGTAAAGCATCCATGAACTTTAACAGTGTCTTCTTCTCTTCCTTAGTGGGACGGTTGGACAGCTCAGTGGTGCCCAATACGGTGACGGAATTCACCATCACCAAGCTATATCCAGCTACTGAATATGAAATCAGTCTCAACAGCGTGCGGGGCAGGGAAGAGAGTGAGCGTATCTGTACCCTCATTCACACAGGTAGGCATGTCTCCCTGTCATGAACCAAGTCAGGACCCTGGTTGAGGACCTGCAACAGACGGAAGGGGCAAATATGGAGTTGTTCTGGCTAATACAAAAGACACTGCCTTTGGGCTTAGAAACTCCATTTCTGAGCGCTCCTGTGGCTCACTATGTCATGCAAAGCAATTTATGTTTTCTCTTCCCTCTGCTATTCCTCTCTAATACTGGGAACTTAGAGAGTAACATTCTTCTAAGAGTTTTATTGGTTTAGGTCAGAAATTTTCAAGGAATTTTCAATAGAGGTGACCTTTCGAAGACGCATTATGGAAGAGAATTCCAGAGCAGACATCTGAATCATCTCATCTAATTTTTTAAAAGACTCAGTCATGTAAATTTTACCTCAGGGAAGGAAAGGGTTGTTATTTCACTAATAATCCTCAGATTCCTGAAGTTCTTCATCCTAGTCAGAAACAACCAAGTCACTGCATTGGCTATTGCTTTGTGCTCCAAAGGTGGAGGACTTTTTTTTGGAAAATGAGCTCCTTGGATGGGCCTGCGGACAGGGCTCCTGCACCAGCTCTATTTCTCCTCCTGCTCTGGCTCCAGAGTTCGCCCACCATGCAGAACTAGGAAAGATTTGCTATAGAAGGCACCAGAGGGAACAGCCAAAGTTTTCTGTCCCCAGACCTAACCTCCCCTTTAAGCTATTTTTCCCATTGCACATGGGAAATATCCAGCTTGCCTCGTTAGAATACCAGAATTTCCTGAGGCTGCTTCATTTCCTCAGAGAATGGCATTTCCTGAATGAGGAAAAGGTAACTTGGAATTTCTCACCGCTTTTGTAGATGCTCTCACAGGCCCAGAAACATCTGTAAATTAATGGCCAAAGAAACATGCCCTCAGAATGTTTCAGAACCTAAAAAATTATTCTTCTAAGAAACACAACAGGATATTCTCATCTTCCCTAGTCTCCTTCCAGGCCTGTAAATACACATAATGCAGCCATGCTTTTGGTCCAGCCTTTCCTCTCCATCAAATTATCTGTGACCATTAAGGAATCAAGAAATAGTGACTCAAAGTGATGCCCAGTGAGTCCAAAGAAGCCTCCCACTCACCTTCCTGAAAGTCTTAGAAATTCATGCTAAAGAAATTAGACTTTTTCTCTTTGAGGACTATAAAATGGATTTCAAGAGCCTTCTAACCCCTAAGGTAAAAGAAAGCAGCAACTTGGGTCAAGTTGGGTTAACGCCATTCCTTGGGTTCTTGGCCATAAGCAGCAAGTATCTGTGAAGTGGAGATACAGCCACGTACCAACCCAAACCACCCTCCTTCAGGTTCAGACAGAGCTACTGTGGCAATTCCTGATAAACAGATTGCCCACAGAAATGTCCTCTCCTGCTGTTGTTTTAATGTGAGAACTATGAGACCTCTTTCAGGGTCTCATAGTTAATCTCAGTGAGATGAAGCTAACTGTAGTCTTCCAATACTTTTCTTCTTTGTCTCTTCTCATGAGGTTGCATTTGAAGAACTTGTTTTGACAATTCAGATATTAAAATTTTAAAATATTTCACAGTTGTCACTTGCAAATAAGGAACATAGACAAGCAATGGAAACCTTTAGTTAGAGAACAGGGCCAGATCAACAACATATCTTGGTCCCCAAGAGTAAATTACATGACACTTAGGTTGAGTTGATACCTAAACTATTATAATAACATCCATTTCTGGCATAAATCCCAAATTTATAGAAGGGAAGCACAGTAAGAAACAAAGGCATAGAGCATGGGCAAATAAGAATAGGAACCTGGTCCCGTGTTGAGCAAACTCTGTTCCCCGCAACAGACGCTAGTGGCCTTTAGCCTGAAAGACTCCCCATGACTCACTAGACCACAAAAGGGATACCCAAGACTCAATACAAAGGGAGCCTGTGAGTAGAAAAGCAAGAATTCACACATCATATATGACTCTCAAGGTAACCTGAGTCCTATTCAGTCCTTCCACAAGTATTGGGAAACTTGCAAGTTCTAGGTGCTGTGGATACTCCTTGACTTCATGGAACTCTCACCATACTTTCTGAAGCTCATGAACAGAGATTGTCCCATAAGACATGTCCCTTATATGAAAGTGCAAATAGCCTAGAAAGCAAACTATCTCATTAACTAAAGAAATATAACAATTCCTCTATGTTCTTAGTTTCTCCATCTAAGTTTAAATGTGTAAAACACAACAGCCATATCTTGGAATCCCCTGTAGCCCCTGACAGTGCTCTGTGCGTAAGTTAATGGATCAACTAAAAGGAAGATCTGGGGCCCATCAGGAGGGAACTGCATACTTGTGAGAAAGAAGGGAAGGGAGAAGAAGTTGGGATCAGAAAGGAAGGAAGGAAAGAGGTCTCCAGTCACTTCATTGTTTTGTATGTCACAGCAGCAGACAAGCATAATGGAGGAAACTATAAGAGATAGTTTGCTGCACATCCATCCTTCGATATCTCCTATGTTTACCTGATCTTCCCGGCTCTGTTTCAGCCATGGACAACCCTGTGGATCTGACTGCTAGTAACATTACTCCAACAGAAGCACTGCTGCAGTGGAAGCCTCCAATGGGTCAAGTGGAAAACTATGTCATTATTCTCACACACTTTGCAGGTGAATATTTACAGGTCTATGCACTGGGTAGGTAGGAATGTTGGGGATAGGTGCTGAAGGCTATTATGAAAGTTTAAAAAAAAAAAAAAAGGACATTTTATCAATGTGAGGGACATCTTAGAAATTTTCCTGCTTTACTTTCCTTGTAAAGCTCTAAAGATTGTCCCTAAACTCTACAACCTATATCAACTACAGGAATTCAGAAAGCTGAATTGGAAAGATACAACAAGGGCATGTAAACAAAAGCAAATATAAAAACAGAGGAATAGCACTTGGAAGAGAAAATTCAGAACTGAGCTAGGACTTGCCCCCAAATGCTACAGGGAAGAAAGCACACTTTTCTAGATGTTTATAGAGCAAGAAAAACACTAAAGCACGATGCTTGTAGCAAATAACACATGGAAACAAAGCATCCAGAGTTAGCAAACTCCTGTTGCTTTGGTCTTGTCTACCCACATTCAACGCCAAAGTTTGAGCCAAAATGAAGTCTGGAGTTTCATTGTCTTCTCACCATGCTTGTTCACCTTACACTATTTGAAGTTGAATAAAGAAGCCCAAAGCACAATAAATGTTGAGTAATTCAAGTATCTAAGCCTGGGAAAGTTATTTCCTTGCCTAAATTATACATGTGATCACAGAAATGTTGTGGGTTATATTCAGGAATCCAGAGAACAGAGATACCAGAAGACAAAAGATAATCAGATGTCTTAATTTTCAAAAAATGACAGAGAAAGCCAAGTTTGTAAGCTGTAAAGTAAACTGATTATTAAAGCTTGGGAAAATAAAAACCAAAACAGACTATTAAATAAATAGGAAAAATATATCAGCACAGGGTCACCAAGAATAAGTTTTACCAAAGACATTTTATATCTTTTTTTTTAATTGGAAAATCTGCTAGCACACTTGGATTTCAGCAAGGCATCAGAAAAACCTACTTATCACTTAGATGGAAAAATAAATGATGGATCGTATTTGGAGTAACATAGACTGGTAGCCAATTGAATAGTGCCCCTCAAGGAATGAATATCATGACTACAGATACATCATAACCCATCTATGTGCATACACAATCAATTTCAACTCCTGCCCCCTCTCCTTGCATGTCACAGGTCGGCATTTCTTAACTCCTACCATGCCTTCCCAGACCACCATGCATTTGCATGCATTATTTCCTCTACCTGGAAATTCCCTCCCCATGTGTCTTCCTAGACAAACCCATCCTCTAAGTCTTAGTTTCAACACTATGTCCTCTGTCAAAACTTCCAGTGTTCCCACCCACCTGCTCACAGGTGCAAAGTACATGGCTCCGTCATGGCAACTGACTTCCATTCATTCAACAAATGTTTTGGAATGTCCTCCCATGAGCCATATGCTCAAATTCAGAGACAAAACTTGGGTGCTTCTCCTCGTGGAACTCACTTCTGATGATGACGAGACGGGCACATGGTTAGAACCCAATGTGAGCAGTGCTGTGATAGAGGCAATCCCAAATCAGCTTGGGCCACAGGAGATGGATCACTCCTTGGGGGTGAGGGTGTGGAGGGGAAGAAAGAAGGGAGATCTTAGATAAAGCTAGAGAAGGAGAAGAGAAGGCAGGGAATTCTAAGATAAAGAGCAGCCTGAGCACATCTGTAGAGATACAAGAGACCATGAGGACTTTGGAGCAACTGTCATGGTTTGATGTGGCCAGAGCAGAGGCCGCAGGCAGGATGCTGCAAATGACAGTCGTTATGTTTGTTCTTTCAAAGAGCTGGTTTGGATTTTTACTTCTTTGCATGACTTCTATGCCTTTAGACCCCAAGAAACTTGAAACCTCAGACCCTACCCAGTTTGAGGAAGTGCCTTTCTTAAATGCTGAGTGACTCGGGAGTATTCAAAAAACACCCTAAAGAGTTTGGCTCTGCTCTAACAAGCAGTTTTAGTGACAGCTAAATGAATACAGAGAAGACATGTGTACCACATTTGTATATAAAACGAAACCGTGTAAGTCAACGATGGTGTAAGAGCACCGTATGGTGAGAGATGGTCGCTGTGTTTGTGGTGAGCGTAGCTGGAGAAGTTGAATCACTCTGTGATGCACCTGTGAATGGTACTTAAATAAAAATTTTTTTTAAACTGTGATCAGTAGAATCCAAATTCAAATATACTTCAATAAACTGAACCAGTGGTCCAAAACTCAATCGACGAGGCAAAATGCAGTAGAAATAAACACAAAGAATCAGTGATTTCAGAATTGCCACATGCATGTAACAGTGGTTGGAGATAAATTTTTGCAGCTTAGAGGAGAGGACAGGATTAGGAGGAGTGGCAGAAAGAAGGAGCCACATAGACAAAGGATTCAGCGTACTCTTTGTATCTTTGTAACCCCAGTGGCCTGAGTAGAAGTCATGGAAAGACAATCTGGCCTCCAAATGAAGACTATCTTTCTCAACTAAGAGGCAAAACGAGACGAGAGGGGATGTTCCTGTGGAAAACAATGCTAAGCTAGATAACCTTAAGGAGATTCTTTCCAAAATTCTCTAATACGGAGTCTTTATGAAATGCCTTTGCATTTGGAAGGGCTTTTCTAGGTGGAATAGCCTTACTCAATGCTTACTCATCTTCATTGGATTTCAGTTGCTGGAGAGACCATCCTGGTTGACGGAGGCAGTGAGGAATTCCAGCTTTCTGGCCTGCTTCCTAGTACCCACTACACTGTTAATATGTATGCCACTAGTGGACCTCTCACCAGTGGCACCATCAGCACCAACTTCTCTACCCGTGAGTACCTGGCTGGCTATACATCCGGCGTCCCTAGATGCCTTTTGTCCCTAGACTCGATGACAGACTTTGCACTTTGGACAGTGCAGCCAGGAGCTGTTTGTATTTCCGTGGACTGCTGCCCAAATGCCAGGGAAAGTGAGCTGTGGCTCTCAGGCAATAGACGCATGTCTGTTCCCTGCTCTCATTCTGGGTCTGGCTGACAGCTGTAGAACCAGACAAGAGAGGCCAATACTGGACATGCATCTGGCCCAGAAAAAATCTGCTGCCTGTTACAGGGCTTGATACTTGGGAACAGCTGCTGAGCACAATCACAGCCGGAACACTAGACAGAGGTATAAATGTGGGAATGGTGTAAGCCCAGGAGTGAGCTCAACAGACATGCTGACTTAATAAGGTCGTGATTTTCGACATAGGTCAGATCGGAAGATGTCCCACCTAGGCCCCGAGGCCCAGATGAGGGAAGGGGGAAGAGCTGCAGGGATGATCATGACACTGACTGATGCTTTTCTGACCCACAAGCACCCTTTCTGCTCCTGTCCAAGCTGGAACTAGGGTCAGCGTGTGAGCAGCCCAGAGACCACATAGGTGGGCAAAGAGATACACATGCCTGGGATGGAATCAAACAGAGAGGAGCTGAAGAGGCAGGCGCTCCTGGCATTTTCTCCCTTTCTTGTAGTCCTGGACCCTCCTGCGAACCTGACGGCCAGTGAAGTCACCAGACAAAGTGCCCTGATCTCCTGGCAGCCTCCCAGAGCAGAGATTGAGAACTACATCTTAACCTACAGATCCACTGATGGAAGCCGCAAGGTGAGATTTTTCTGTAAGGGAGATTTTTCTCTTAAGTAGTCCAAAGGGAACAAATGGGGTTTGCCAGATGGATACATACACGCTGTTGAGGAAAGGGCCTGAGTCTGCCAGCCAGAGACGTTGGTGCTAGTCCTGGCTTCGCTGTTTCTCTCTTCATAAGTTGAAGCAAACCACAAAACCCCCCAAAGCCTTCATCTCTGGTCCAGATAACAGGGGTGTCTACCTCCACGGCTTCACTTGGTTGTGGTGGGGCTTTCAATATGGTGATGCAAAGAGCATTGGAAACTTCCAAGCCTACGTAAGTACATAGTTTTGGGGGAAAAAAATTTCGATAGCAGGGCCAAGCAAACATGAGCTGGAGACCAAATTCAACAATCTTTTATGCCTCTTAATAAGCATTATAAAGGCTACATCTGTATATCCTGCAGTGACGAGATGACAAATTTCTGTGTTATATGATCAGATGAAACAGTATTGCTAGAACACGGGTTGTCAAACTTCTGTTCACAATGAAATCCTTTTTTTTTTTTTTTAAGTGCAATCATAGTCAGAAGCCGAATATATACAGTAGATTTAAGCAGAGTTAGTCTGTTGGATATGGAGTATGGAGGCCTAGGATTTCCCTCCCCAGGTCCTGAAGAACCTCGTACGGTCAGAAAACAACTGGATTCAATTCCCTTGCCTGTCTTTATGCCAAAGTGCATCTGAGAGGCAGGAGGTGCCCAGATATCACACAAGAGCTGTCCTCTCTGCTTATGGGCTCAGTTCTCTCCTTGTTCTGGAATGGAGAGCACACAATGGCCATGGCAATGTTGACCCAGCTGGCCGTGGGCTCTGGGCTTTCCCTTTCCATTCTCCTCTCAACAGAATGCTGGTCACTCCCTTCCACCTGCCTCCCCGGCTTGTTCCACAGGAGCTGATCGTGGATGCAGAGGACACGTGGATCCGACTGGAGGGTCTGTCTGAGAGCACAGACTACACAGTGCTCCTGCGGGCAGCCCAGGACACCGCCCGGAGCAGCCTCACCTCCACCACCTTCACCACAGGTGAGAGACGCCACCCCCGTGACGCTGCCTTCTTCCCTGCATGATGTCTGGCTCTTCAGCAGCTTCTCAGGGGCTTGGTCAGGGAGGAACCTCCCAGAGAAACTCTTCCTGTGAAGGACAGTAAGGGTTTCTTCCACTCCCCGCTTCCCCCTTCCAAGACCCTGCCAGGAAATTTCTACCTACCAAGGTAACCCTAGGAATGAGCAGCACAAATTCCTTGTCCTCCTGGACCCACTAAATGCACCAACTGAAGACATCAGGTTCAGATTTTCTGCAAGTGTTTTCCCAGCAAAGTTCATCCTTCCCTCCTTGATTCCTCTGCTGCCTGTAATCAGAGAAGCACTTAATAAAAGTACCAAGAGTAAACCCTCCATATTAAATCTAGGGTTCTTGTCCATACACAAAGTATTTTTGCATCCTATGGTCTCAACGAAGTCCCTATAACAACTGGTGAGGAGGGACTTATTACCCCCATTTCACAGATGATGAAACAGAGTGCATGGAAATCAAATGACTTGTGTGGTTGGTAAGTGGCTGGATCAAGCTACAACCAGGGCCTTCTGCTTCTGAATCCAGCTGCTCCTCTTGCCTTCCTCCAACTAAGTATGAGCAGAAATTACCTGAAAATGCCCATAAGGGATGAGTGTCCTAATTTGTATAAGAAGAAATAAGCTAACAACAGGTGCTGTCGTGACTGCATTACATGTATTACCTAATTCAGTCATCATGACAGCCTATGAAGTATGTTCTATTATCCCCATTTACAGATGAGGAAATTGAGCCACATGGGAGGTAACTCATCCAAGACCCCCATTGCTCTTACGTAAGAGAACTGGGATTTGATCTGGTTGTGGAGACTGTGTCTATTACCAATCTTTTCTGTCACTTCCCAGGGTTCCTATCTACAGTCTGTATTGTAGAACTGCCCAGTCCAGACTTTGAACTGTCTTCCTGCCCCACATCCTAGAGGTTTGTTTATGCACATTTGTGGGGCAAGTGTGAGCATATCCCTTATCCCTCGATGTATGTCTGCCTGCCATCCCAGCATACCAGGATGACTGGAATCCTGCCTTGTCCCAGAGCCCATTCCCCCCAATCATGAAGAAGGTGACAGAAGATCCCCCATCTCTACCCAGGTGCCTCTCTCTGTAGACTTGCTCTAAATGACAAAGCAAGACAATGAATTAAATACACCAAAATGTTACCAGTAGACCTTTAGGGTAGTGAGGTTATGAATGAGTCCTCTTTTCCCTCCTTTTTTATATTTTCAATATCTTACAAAGTGTCTACAATGAGTAAATTATTCAGAAAAACAATTTTTTAATTAAAAAACAAAAATAAGCCTCAGTCACATCACCAGACATGAATCTAAGGTCTTGACCAAGTGGAACTTGGACAACACTGATCCCTCTATGGAGCTGACGTCAATTACACTCACCCTCCATGCTCTTTCACGGAGTGGCTTATCTCAGTGTCAAGGTGCTACCCTCCCATGTCCAAGCCCTTCCTTGCATATTCACAGGTTAAAGGGTCTTCCATGGTCCTCCTTTTCAAGCTATCACCCAAAAACCCATGGATTGGAGCTTTTCACTGAATTAAGAATTTCTTTCCCATAAAAAGGACACAGATGACAGAAACATAAACAGAGCTCCCAATTTGCATATTTATTAGGTCTAAATCATCCCCCTAATGCATTGATTTCAATGCTTGCTCAGTGTAGTATAAGTTTTAAATCCCACGCTAGCAATGCCGCAGCTAGTGGTTGTGTATGACAATATGCCTTAGGTTTCTGCAGTATCTGGCAACTGTGCCTTGCTCCAGAACTACCTGGGCTGTCCCACTCTACCAGCTTCTCTGTCCGCCACGAGCTGTTTCATAAAGACAAAGAAACAAACACCTAGCTAGATGGTCTCTCTGCACTGTTCACCAAACAAAGCCACTACTACGCTGGCCTCCTCTCCAGATTTCCTTGAATTGTTAACCCTATGCTCATTGGATCTCACTGAGGCTCCAGCGGGATTTGGGATTCCAGACCCAAACTCTTGTATACCCCTGTGGCAGCTTCATGTAAGAGAGGCCAGTGGAGCAAAGGTATATCCATGTTTGGAAGCTTTTGCCAAGTTTGACTATAAAACTCAAGTTTAAATTTAAGTCACTGATGCGTACCACACTCTGCTGGTTTTGTCTTAGAGATTTATCAGAACCCACTGAAATGACCAGTTGCAGAACGAGAAGTTTGTAGACAGAAGTAAAGCACAGGAAAGTACCTTGCACAAAGCCTGACAAATAACGGACGTAATAAATGCTGGTTGAGTAGAATAGTTCCAGCTGTAAAGCATGGAAGAGGGGTTTCTGGTGGGAAAAAAAACAAAAAAGCTATAAGAGATTTTCAACATCCATCACAGGTATGGGACAGGCAAAGAGGTTCTTCCTGCCCAAAGTCCCTCTAATTTCAGGTTCTTTCTCCCACCCCAAATGTAAATTTCCAGGAACAAATTACACTAAGCCTATACGTGTCAACATTAGTGAGTCTTCACTGCCTGTGCCATGCCCCTCCCCGACCTTTCCTAGCCCCTGCCCTCCAACTCCCCTGCCAAAAGCAAATGGAGGAAAAGAATACAAGAGTGCGAGCTTCCTAAATGTGGGAATCAGGATGTTCTCAAGAAGGCAAAGATTCGGGTTTGCCTGATGGGTGGCTTGATCCAGACGCCTTGAGGAGTCCAGGAGAAGGGGTCTCCAGGGTACAGGGTAGGCGACACTCACACCAGGACTCTCCTGTTATCTTCAGAGATCACCTAAAGATCCCTCAAGATTAGGTGTCCTCTGGGACGAGTGGTCCCAGAGGCTGTGCCTTGAACCTGATTCTGCCTGCCCTGACACTAAACACATCCCAGGCCATCCTCTCCCTGCCTCTCTAATGGGACCCTCACTGCCACCCCCCACATGACACACACACAGGGGAGCCACCTTGTTCACCTGCACGCTCCATCTGTGGACCCCTCTTTGCCTAAAAAGAAGAAAGGGAGAAGGAGAAGAGGGGACAGGAGGAGGAGGTGGAGGAGGAGGAGAAGGAGAAGAAAACGGAGGAGGAGGAGACAGAAACAAAAATGGAGAGCAGAGTCATTTCACTTCCTTGAAAGACTGGAGTGCTGCCAGTCTGAATCCCATGAATTATTCCTGCGGAGCAAGACGTCTGAAAAAAACACCAGAGCATCCTACGTGACAGCAAATCAGGGCTGATGGATTTAGAGGCTAATTTCATTCTAGTAACCAGCATCCTTTGTGACTTCATTGACAGTACCTGAGCTTTCCACTTAGCAGCATCCTATTCTTAGGATGGGCTGATCTCAGCTGATTGTTCTACGCATTTTTTATGCCCGGTCTTATGGAACAAAAGAGCCTAGAGCGGGGCCCCTGAGTGGCCTCCATCTACCGACAAAACCTCTTCTTGCCTTTGGTGGGCCAAAAATAAGAGACACGTTTCAAGCAGATGTCTACTTAATGGTCTGGAAAAGAGTTTCGGTGTTTTTAAAAATAAGAGAGAAAGAAAGAGAGAACTAAAAGAACAGAACTCACTTCCACAAAACCTCAAAAACTTTTCTTTGATCAAGATATCTTCCCTTGTTGCCTTCCTGCCATATAGCATAAACCCATTTCATTCTTTCCATCATGTTAATAGCTTCCTGTCCTCTTGTCTTTGGTGTTTGCACAAGACTCTGGGGGGAATTAAATACAAGTAGTATGGAAGAGAAAAAATATGGATACATTATTTATAATTTACTGTCGCCTGAAATTTCATTCAAGGTCTACTTGTCTTTCAGAGACATGAATATAAATGAGGAAACAAATATTCCCCGTAGAGCAACAGAGACTTGGTGAAATGATCTTCTGAGAGGCAGGTTTCATTGTCTCTTTTAATACTATAAGAAGCAAACAAGACGCTCACTAAAGCTTGTCCTCAGAGACAGTGAACACTATAAAATAGGTTGTCTTGACCTTGAGGTTAAGCGAAGACAATCATTTGTGGAGGTGCCCAGAGATGAGTAATGAGAAGTTTTCTTTATTGCCTTTGCTCCAGTCCTATCCCACATCTAGGCTGAGCTGCTCTCTGGAGCTTTTCACAAAAACTCTGGGAGTCTACTCTAACACAAGCTACAGTTTTTGAAGCTGTAAAAGTTAGCAAAGATTGGCAAATCCTGGGTCCTGGGACGACAGATGTGGATCATGCAAATCCACATAATTATCACTTGGGAAGCCCAGTGACCACTGTCCACCGCTTTCTATTCTTACATACGCCACACTTCCGCCTCGACCAAAGTAGGGAAACAGAGGGCTTCTCTCTGCTCCACTACTTAGAAACATCTGGACTGCTGGCTTCATGGAAACAAGCAACGCCCCGCCCCCAAAGGAGAAGTCCACCTTCTCCTTCCCTTGATATCTGATTGGGTGGAAGGAGGCAGGACACTAAGCACTGCATCTGAACAAATCATTCCATAAGTCCAATGGGGATAGCTGGGTGGGTCTTAGAGGAACCATCTGAATCAACCATACCGTTCGGTGTATCTCCCATCACCAGTGTCAATCTCCAGCAAGATCTCTCTCTGTACCCGTACATTTATTTCCTCCTAGGCTCATCTCTTCTGCCTTCTACATGCAACCATTCTGAGGTGTTGAATCAGGGCCCTCTTGTTCCTATGTGTTTTTGAAAAATGTGTTCTTGGAAAAGTTTTGAGTAGAAATATTTTAAAGGTATGTAAACGGTATTGGGCTAGATAACTCATCCCTTGTTCCCCTGTTTTCTACTCAGTGCTAGTTTTAAGAGCCACCCATGTTGTATGTGCATCCAGTCTTTTGCTTCCAATTGTTACAAAATACTGCATGCTGTTCACCCATCTTTTTAACCTCCCAAGATGGACATCAGACTGTCTCCAACCTCCCACACTACAAATGGTGTTGCCGAGAGTACCTTGTATGTGTCCGCTTGTGGGTCAGTGAGGCAATATACCTTTGGGATATACACCCGGAAGAGGAATGACTGGGTCATGGGTATGTGTTTCCACTGTTTAATAGAGCATTGCTCTTTGAGATGGCTATGCTAGTCTACAACCCCTACAACAGGGCAGGAAAGCACCTGTTTCCTAATGACATGACATGACCCAACTTTGTAACTTCTGACAGTCTAATAGGCATAATTGATATTTCATTTTCTAGATGAATTTCTTTAAATAATAACAAGTTTGAGTTTATACATCTCATCTACGCTTGTTTGCCTTTCAGGTTGCCTTTTGCTGTAAATTGTCTGTTCACATCGTCTTTCTATCAGACTTCCTGTGCTAAATAAGTAATAGCTATCATTATTGGAGCTTTTGAAGTCTTTATGGCTTTCCCTGCCTGTGGGACACAAAGATACTCTTCTATACATACCTTTATTAGCTTTCTAGAGTTTTCTTATATTTAGTCTCTTTTCAATATTATAGTATTAAGTTAGGATGCAGTTTTCTTTGTCTTTGTATGTGAGCCAATTTCCTCAACATCATTTACTAAATAATCCATCTATT
Source organism: Mustela erminea (assembly GCF_009829155.1). Taxonomy (NCBI): domain Eukaryota; kingdom Metazoa; phylum Chordata; class Mammalia; order Carnivora; family Mustelidae; genus Mustela; species Mustela erminea. The sequence continues at coordinate 27,181,960 of NC_045630.1, forward strand.
CTCCATTAATTTGTGGTGTTTTACTGTTTATTAAGCTCCTATATATACATGAATGTATCTCCGAACTCTGAACTCATATTGTAGTCCATGGTCTATTTATCTGTTCTTTTGCCAACACTACATTGTGTTTTCATATCTGTTACTTAATATCTTAACATTAATCTCTCCATAACTGATAAAACAAAGAATTGGTTTACCTCACTTTTCATTTTTGAATTTGACATATCTCTTTGGTTACCTTTCTTTTTCATAGAATAAGTTTATCATGTTCCCCAAAAGAAATCTCAACTTGAGTTTAGACTGGAATTGCAATAAATGTATAAAGTAATTTGGGGACAACTGACATCTTTAGAATACTAAGTCATCCCTTCTAAAAATGGATCTCTTCTTTTATTCAAATCATCTTTGTGTTCTTTCATAGAATCTAAGTATTTCTCTATAATGTTATGCTCTTGGCTCATTTCTAAACATTTTATAATTTCTTATTGCTTGATGACTGGTATCGAACTTTAAAAATTATTTTCTAGTTGGTTATTGCTGATATGGGAAAATGCTATGGATTTTTGTATATTTTTGTATATTGATTCTATACCCAGCAATCCTGCTGAGCTCTTTTATTAACACAAATTATCTATTATTTTTAGGTAAATATTTTATATCATTTACAAATAATGATGGTTTTTATCTATGTATTTATAATCCTTATGCCTCTGATTTATTTAATTTTCTTTCCCTGTCACTTTAGCTGGGACCTCAAGAACTATGTTCAGCTGAACAGTGGTACTAGGTAACTTAGACTCATTCTCATTCTTAAAAAGAATGCTTAGTGGCAGCTTCATGTTGCATACTTTTTGCTAAGTCCTCATTTTTAGACCTCCTTTTGATGGGGAAAAGAAACAGTTATTTAAGCTTTTTTAAAATAAAATAAATGTGTAATTGGCTAATCTTAAATAAACCAGGATAATATTCGCTTAGATTTGAAGTTTAAAACATTTAAGTCACAGAATTTTCTCCTATTTGAAGCTAAGAGTTTTTATGATAAACTTTGTTGCTAAACATTATCCAATGGCTTTTTTCTGCATTGGTTGAGTTACTTATATAATGTTTATCTTTTATCTTAATAATGAGATGAAGTACATTAATAGATTTTGTTTTATATACATTTCTTTGCATTCCTAGGAGAAACTTCACTGAATGTGATTTTTTTTTAATGCATGGCTGGGTTTGATTAGCTAAAATTTCTTTTAGCCTATTTACATCTACAATCATAAGTGACATTGACCTATACATGTTTTCTTATGTATATACCTCCTTACTGAGTTTTTTGAAATTCGCGTTTCACTAGCTTCATCTAAAAGAAAAATCTGGGGGTGCCTGGGTGGCTCAGTGGGTTAAGCCGCTGCCTTCGGCTCAGGTCATGATCTCAGGGTCCTGGGATCGAGTCCCGCATCGGGTTCTCTGCTCAGCAGGGAGCCTGCTTCCCTCTCTCTCTCTCTGCCTGCCTCTCTGCCTCCTTGTGATCTCTGCCTGTCAAATAAATAAATAAATAAAATCTTTTTAATAATTAAATAAATGAATAAATAAAAGAAAAATCTGGGCAGTGTTCATGATTTTTTGTACTCTTTCTGGAATAACTTTCAGCAGAACTCATCACTAAAACGACCTGGGGATATTTGTTGTTGTTTTGGTTGTTTCTCTTTGTTTTAGGAACGTGAGATGTTTGACTGGTACTTCTACCAAGGTCTTGGCCAAGGTCTTGATTTCTAGCCAAGGTCTTGGTTTCTTCTTGCACCAGTTGTCACTCTTTCTAACCGTCTAGGAATTTATTTTGCCTGAGTCTTAAATTTTAATAGGATAAAATTCTTCAAGAGATTTTAATCTTTACTCTATCTGCAGCTCTTTTTCCTTTTTCATTTTATTATTGTCAGTTTCTCTCTTTATTTCCTAATCAGTCTTAATAATACTAATATTTTCAAAGAACCAGCTTTTAGACTGAAGATCCATGTTCATGTTTCTTTGTCCCTACTGATTTCTTAAATAGATCAGTAGGTCTCCCTACAGCAATCCAGGTACTTGAGCATGTTCTCAAACCCCTCTGGGCTCCCCTCACCCCTTCACTCACCTTCCCCCCGACAAACCCAGCTAAGATTTGGGCTGTGGTTTGCTATAAATTGGCTTTCTTTTTTTTCCTCTTCTCTTATGGTAGTCTTTTATTTAAGGCAAAAATAAGACATTTTACTCAAGTGTTTAATCACTCTTACTTTTTAGAACTTTAGCATTTGTTACTCTTCTGAATTGTGTTCTTACTCTAGATTTTCCATAAAGGATTTTGTAAGGCAAATCGTCATGAAATCTCATATGCTAGAGCATTTTTTAATCATACTCTCACATTTGAACTGCAGTGTGATCAGAGGTATAAAATGCCAGGTTCAAATACTTGTTTCCTTTGTATTTTAAAGTATTCAATTGTCTTTTTATATTCAATGTTGCCTCTGAGAATTCTGATGTCAGTCTGATCTGTGTTCCCCCTGGAGGTGGGCTACTCTTTCTAGAAGCTTTCAGAATGTTTTCTTTCTTTTTTACAGTCTTCCACTTCACTATATGTTTTGGGGTTTGTTTTTCTTTTTATCCTCAGTCTGACACTCTGAAAGCCCTGTAAATCAGAGGTGTTTTATCTTTAATTCTGAGACATTTATCTTCATTATTTCTTTAAACATTTCTTTGTTTTTATTTCCCCTTTTAGCACTTCTTTAGCTAGATGTTGGAATGTATATTCTCTCCTCCAAATCTCTTAACTTTGTCTTTATGTTTTCTTTTCTTTATCTTGACTTTTAGTCTTTTCAGAAAGTTCCTCAGTCTGATCATCCAGTTCACTTATTTGTGTTCAGCTGAATCTGAATCCCTCATTCATCCCATCCGTTCTGTTCTTACCTTCAACTATTACATTGTTCATGTCTAATAACTCTACTAACTATTCATAATTTTTGTTCTTTTTTCATATTGTTAATATCCTTCCTTCCTTACTTAAAAAAGTGACATATCAGGCTTAATTTAATCTTGGACCCTCTATTCTAATAATTCTGCGTCAGGTGATGGATGTCACGATGCTTGTGGTCTTTCTTTCTTGTTAGTCTTACTCTCTAATGACGGATACTCTGGCCTGTGGGCTCATGTGCCTTTGGAGTTATCAACTGCTATGTCTAATATGGGTATATTAGAGAAGAACAAAGTACATGTGAAAAGGTAGGTAATGATTAGTCCATGACAATATGAGGGAGAAGCAAAAACAGGTCTTCAAACTCTTTTCTAACCTACTCTCTCTTTCTCTTTTTGTACTGTTTTTGTCAGTTTTTCTGTATCAAGAAGGCTGGCCTTATTGAATAGGTTGGAAATATTCCCTCCACTTCCATTTTCTGGAAGAGATTGTGTAAAATTGGTGATATTCCTTTTTAAAGTGTTTGCTAGAATTAATAATGAAGCCATCAGGGCCTGAAGGTTCTTTTTCTAAGGGTCCTAACTACAGACCCAATTTCTTTAATAGTTATGATATTATTCAGGTTAACCATTCATCTTGGGTGACTTTTGGTAGATGGTGATTGTCAAGGAAATGGCCCAGTTCATCTAAGTTTTTAAATTTATTTACACATAATTGTTTATACTATTCAGGAGGACAGGGATAGGGGCAGTAAATTTCACCAAACATCAAACTGTCTGCCATAGGTTGTAGGATAGCATTGTGAATGTTATAGAAGGACTTTATATGTCACTATACACAGGATTCCATCTGGCCAGTTTTTAATTGCATTGTCCCAAATGTTTTCAGAAAATCTAATTTTAATTTCTCTTTTTATAATCATAGGGGTGGATATAGATCACATAGTATGGTACATTTAATAAATATTGATTGAGCATCTACCATGGGTCAAACACTGTCCTAAGTTCTGAGGATAAAATGCTGAATAAGATGAGCCAGATGCCCTCCCTCCTGAAACTTATATTCAAAGGGATGAGGCAATTGGGAATAGACAAAAGAAGGAAATAGGGTAAATTCAAATAGTGATAATATTATTAAAAAAAATAAACACTAATGGAAAAGGGATAGATACAAAGAGCTAACTTCTAGGACAATTTGTATGGGAGGAAGCATTTTCTGATTGTCACTTCCTTCCACTACCATAGACTCTGGCCTCAACTAGGATGATCAGGAAAGGCCTCCTTTTGAGCTGAGACATTTGAGCCAGGACTTGAATGATCAGAGTGAATCACACAAGAGGAGCATTCCAGACATAGTAGGACTAATTACCATACCCCAAAGGAGGAATAAGTTTGACATGTTCAGCAGACTAGAAAAGAGCCAGCCAGGGTGGGAAATACAAGGCATTGCCGGAGCATATAGGGCTTTGTAGGCCAAGGTAAGGCTTTCTGATTTTCCTCTAATTGCAAGAAGTCATTGCAATTGGAGCCATTGCATTGAAGAAGCCATTGGAGGGTTTTTGGCAAGGGAGAGATAGGATGAGATAGGATCACATCTACAGTATTAAAAAAAAAAAATCACTCTTCCAAAAAATGGATAGTGAATATAATTAGGGTCAGAATGGCAGGAAAAGACAAGGCAGGAAGTATTACCGTGACCCAACCCTCTTCCTGCCATGTCCAATCAAGAGCCAGAGGGAGGGGCCAGGCGGACAGCTGCCAGTCTGATCAACTAATGTGCCTTAGAACTAGGTCTCCTGATATAAATGAATCCAAGAAATAAGGCAAATTATGTCAGAATATTTTTCTATCATGGTATCTTCAGCTAATCTTTGAAAGGAAGATTCAGAAGTTTATTGCGTTTACCCATGGTGGGCAGAAGGCAGGTGGTCTACAGAACTCGAGAACCTTCCTCAGAAATGCTTCAAATAAAACCATCCAAATTGTCTATTGTTCAGCTGATTCTCCATTCCTATTACATCCTTAAAAGTTTTTGTCACCTCTCCACCCAGACTCTCTCATGAATGGGTCTTACCTCCAATCTTACCCCCATCGAATTCATTCTCCACCCCACAGGAAGAATAACCTTTCTAAAAACTTGAGCTTAAAGTCTATCAGTGACCTCTTCATTGTGTAGCCTGCCTGAGAAGGTTTAACTCCTTAAATGGAATGATGCCATCCCTGCTTACCTTCCTGAGGCTCTCCTTTACCCACCCAACCCAGCTTCGGGCTCACTCTGCAGTTTCCCAAAATAGGCCATGCTTTTTGTGCTGACTTGGGACACCCTTCCCCCACCAGTCTGTAGCTAACTTCTACAGATTACTTCTAACTTCCTAAAATAAGAAGTGCTTTCTGATTAGCGCTTGCTAATCCTGTCCCATGCCAAGCTCTGCCGCTCCCCCTACCCTCATCAGCACCAAATTTCACCACATGCCCACCTCCACATTTTTAATAGTTCCCTCTGTTTCTCTCTTTACCAGAGCACTTAGAACTTGGGGTTATAATTGTCTGTTTCTCCTACCAGAGTGTGAGCAATCTGAAAGGTGGGATTGTATCCTTTCATTTTTTTATATTATCTCTTAGCCCAGTATTCAGAACCCAACAGATGCCCCCCATATGTTTGTTGAATAAATAAATAAAAGAATAAACAGGTAAATGAATTAGAAGATGCTATTAAAGAGGCTAAAATGAGGTTTTCACAGCCCATGTGGGGTGAAAAAGTAACTTTGCCCTGTCCATGACCTCAAACTGCCCTCTACAAACCTGCAAGCAGAAACCCACTTCTGGGAAGAACAGCCTAAGCGCTGGTGACCAGAGGCAGTCAGTCACCTGTACTTCTGTGGAATAGCACACTTTGCTGTGTAGTTACACAGAGATGTGCACAGGCTGTCCTCAGAGGGAAATCCTGGCATCATGGCTTTGGTCCTGATGCTAAGGCCAGAAGAGAGGGCAGGAGGCAGATACTCTCCAAATCCATCAACTCTGGCCATTTTAAAGACTACATCCAAGAACACAAAACAAGTAAGAAACAGGGCAGGGACCGAAAAGTCTCTCCCTTCACTCCCAGCTGGCTGAGGGTAATCTGATTGTGCTGTGTGTCACGTAGCTCGCTTCACTCCACTCCACACTCAGCCTTCAGATGCCCAACACAAACCAATTTCTGAGCAATTCTTCCAGTGAGTGCCTCAGTCCTGTTGATCTCGCAATTACATCTAGACACACTTAACCACGAGACACTTCAGTGTACTGATCACTAGGCATTGCTTTCCTCTTAACCTGGCAATCACCACAGCTTGTGTTTAAACAACAACAACAAAAACAACAACAACAACAACAAAGCCTCTTTGTCAGGCCAGGCCCCAGTTACTGTACAAAAGGAAACAAAAGCCTTCCAGTTTTGCTCTTGGTCCTAAAATTTCTGCCTTCAGAAAAATTACTGAAATGATCTATGTTAGGGTGAAAGGTGAGTTTCTGATGATATTAGATGGTATAACATCCAGAGAGCTAGGGATGCCTAAAATCTGTCCCGACAATGTCCTATGAATATATGAAATCACAGTATATGCACAAGAAGCCCAGCAGAGTAAGAATCAGTACATTCTTTATTATTAGCTAAGCCAAGGTCTAAGAACTCTCAAAGCAGAATTTAATAGGAAAACTGGAACACAAGGTTTAAACTCAAGAATAAACAGAATCTCTTATTCCCTCACTTTACCGTGCCACCCTGTCTAAATCGTGGGACCAGTCTGCTCAAGACATGCCTACTGAGGGCACATGGGTGGCTCAGTCAGTTAAGTGTCTGACTCTTGATTTCAACTCAGGTCATGATCTCAGGGTTATGAGATGGAGCACCATGTTGGGCTTTTTTCTCCAGGGGAGTCTGCTTAAGGTGTTCTCCCTTCCCCCATGTTCCCTCATGGTCTCTCTCTCTCTTTTTTTCTCATAAATAAATAAATCTTTAAAATAAAAAATAAAAAGACATACCTACTGAGAAAGACAGAAAAGGAAAGAGAGAGAAGGAAATAAGGGAGGGCAGGAGAGACAGACAGACCAAGACATTCTGTCTAGAGTCACTAGAGCACAGGACCTAAGCAGAGAAAGCAGACCACCAGGCCCCTCAGGGACATAGTCTAGCTTACCAATTCCACCTCTTGGCCTCTCTGAGAAGAGGAAAATGTACCAGAGAAAGAGTGGGGTTCAAATCTAGCTGCTCTTCAGATTCATCTGGGGAGATCTGGTAAGACACTGATCCCCTGCTATCCCTCAACATTCTGACTTAGTTCATCTGCCACAGGACTCGGGAATCTGAATTTTAATAAAGTCCCCATTTGGGAATTAGTGAGCCTCTGCCTCCTCTCATCTGAGGAAAAGGAATAATGATCTATCGAGGACTTGTAGTGGGAGGCAAAACTCTGGTAATACTGAGGGCCGGAGAGGGGTTGAGAAGAGTTGTTCTATGGTAGATGTGTCTTCTCCAAGTGCCCGGGAGGTAAAAATCCCAGTTGTTGCTCCTGATATTCTACGCAGGCAAAATGTTTATTGATTGATTTTCCAATAATGCCACAGATTAAATCAAATCAAGAAACAACCAGGTGGCCTCCCAACTTGTCAAAGGTAAGACAAGTGTACCCAGCAACCATGCACCAGACCTGAACACATTTGGTGAGCTCCTCCACCAACCGGCCCAGTGTGGGGGCCCAAAAAGATGAAAACACAGCCCTTCCTTTCCCAGGGTATAGTCTGGGAGCTTCATCTCTCCAAACTTTTGACACCACTTAAATCCACTTTTTTCTTAAGTTTATTTTATTCCCATTTTCTGACTTAAAAAAACATGAATTCCTTTTTTTATATGACATTCTTTCAGGTATCTTAAAAGGTCTCCAGGGCAGGCCATCTCAATTACTATATTTGTTTTTCATAGGTTTACCTTTAAGACAACTAAATGTGTTTGAACCTTTTGAAAGTATCAATAACTTAAATATTAAATAATCATCAAGTTGAAGAAAATCGTAAAACATCATTTACTTACCTATTCTAAAGTTTGGTTTGGTTTGGTTTTGTAGATGTATTTGATTTTTTGTTTTGCTTATTGTTTGTTTTTAAAGATTTTATTTATTTATTTGTCAGAGTGAGAGAAAGAGGCAGGCAGAGGGATAAGCAGGCTCCCTACCGAGCAAGGAACCCAATGTGGGACTTGATCCCAGGACCCTGAGATCATGACCTGAGCTAAAGTCAGAAGCTTAACTGACTGAGCCACCCAGGCATCCCTTATAGGTATATTTGTTATAATTTGAGGCTTGGGGGAAGATGTTCTGTTGGGAACATCCTGGATACTGGGGGAAAAAAATTGTGAGTTCTGGCCCCTTTAAGGAGTTAAATCAATTAAGAAAAAAAACAGACTATTTAAGAATGAGCTAAAGCACAACAAAATTTTGTGCTGATCTCATAAAATGAGAAAGTCAGCCAATTAGAGTGGTTAAAGGAATGCAGACAGGCAGGTTGCTGCAGAGACCAGGTGGAGAAAAAGGCTTGGGAGCCAGGACATCATCATGGTGCTCCCAATGTAACAGGGAGAGGGAAGGAGCTCACTTCCACCTGTCCCCTGACACATAACTGTGACCACTAAGAATATGTGGGTTTAAGAATTCTGTCAGGCTCTAGGACGTGCTGCAGATGAAAGTTTAGAGCTTTCCTGCAGCTACTTTAGAAAACCAGTTTGGAGGATAAAGATGTGTAATTTGAACATAGAACTTTTTGAGGTAACTTTAACCTTTGGGATGCTTGTAAGAAAATAGAGACATCAATTAATTCCCTGCTGTATGGATAGATATAACTCCTGTAAACTGTATACATGTTATTCCTTGTTGAGCCAAGTGCAGGGAGCACTTGACTTGGGGTCTCAAAACTTGAGTTCAACTGACCTGTGGAAGCTGTGCGATCTTACTGAGTGTGGTTTCCTTTTATGCAAAATAGTGATCTGTCTGATCTATAACAATCTGCCTTTCTCTTAAAGTTTCTTGCAAGAATTAAATAGAAATAAAACACACCTTCTCTAGTACAATTTCTATAGAAATGTATTGTTACTCCCTGCTGCAACTGTGTCTGAAGTAGGCAGTGCCCTTGTTCTAAACTACCTTATGTGGGAGCAAACTTTGACCATCGTGTGGCAGCAAGCTGGACAGTCCCTGTGCTAGGAGTTCACAGATCTACTAAACCCTGACGACCTCTTCCTAAAACAGGATGCTTCGAAGATGATCTGTTGACCAGGGTGTTCAAGGAGGTCCACTTGCTCAGACCTCCCTCCCCCACAGCTGACTCCAAGCTGCCCTCCAGCGCACCTGTAGTGTGCCGGTATCACCACTAGGGGCCACTGTAGTGACTAACACGTGAGGTCCCTACAAGCCTCCTTCTAACAGCTATAGTTCAAGGGTGCAAAACAGAATCAACCTCATTTCATTGACCCTGAACATCACTGCATGCACAGGTCACCCAAACCATTTCTCCTTACATGGAAAGCTCTCCCTTTTATTTTCCACTCCTGCGGTCCAGAAATCAGTTCCAGTGGGATCTCTGCTTCTTGGCTTGCTTGCTAAGCATTAAAATTTGCCCCGAAGCTAAGCTCTTCAAGATACATGATTTGAGCTTCTCTTTTAGCTAATTAGATATTGTTCTACAAATTGGGCTGTTCTCTCTGAAAGATGATCAGCAATTTATTTCCCCTGCCCTTTCCTTAAACTTAAACTGAACTGTAAAACATGACCATTTGATTGTTTAGTCCAATCAGGAGATTGTTTTGGGCAAAGAATAGAGATCCATCTTCTTGCTAACTCCAAGCTTGTGTAGGCATTCCTTCATGCTGTTGTGAGGATGGTGGAAGGTTTTGCTTAATACCTGTCATCCCTTTGAAAGGTGGGCCCTACTGGGCTGCCTGGGTGCCTCAGTTAGGCATCCAACTCTTGATTTTGGTTCAGATCATGATCTTGGGGTCGTGATAGGGAGCCCCATATTGGGTTCTGCACTCAGAATGGAGTCTGCCTGAGATTCTTTCTCCCTCCTTTCATCAGAGTGTGCACACTCTCTCCCTCTCCAAAATAAATAAAATCTTAAAAAAAAAAAAAGGAAGAAAAAGAAAGTTGGGCCCTACGGTGATCTGTTGTGGCCCATGCATCTGTAATCATCACCTGAGTAACCCCACTAGCTACATTAACACATTTTCGCCCTTCATGGGGTGGGGTAGGGGATTTTTTTATTAGCCCCGTTTTACTGACAAGAAAACTGATACCCAGGGAAGTCAGGCCATTTGCCTAAAACCAAACAAATAGGTAAGGGAAGGAACCAGACTGTGAACCCAGATTCTTGGTCCTCAGATGCCCCAAAACTGTATATTGTTCGAGTAATCCAACATCAGTTAGAGGGGGGAACGCAGGATGATGTGGGGTCCCCACACAAGGCTTGAGGTCCAGTAAAGATTTCTTACAGCTCTTGATGAAGTACCACAAGGTACTTACAGCCTTGTCCAATCCAAGATGTCATTACACACTGTAGGTGAAAGGATCCTTTCTGGAAACTGCCTCTTTTCCTATGCAGGGGGTCGGGTGTTTCCTCATCCTCAAGACTGTGCCCAGCATTTGATGAATGGAGACACTCTGAGTGGGGTTTACACCATCTTCCTCAACGGAGAGCTAAGCCGGAAGTTACAGGTGTACTGCGACATGACCACCGATGGGGGTGGCTGGATTGTAAGTATCTGGGAATGTTCTCCACACTCACAAACATCCTCAGGGGCTGGTCCATCTGGCTTGGCATCTGTGGATCCAAATTTCACCATCCTCTGGCCAGTCTTCATCCATCCTTCACCCGTCCATGGCGGGGTTCGTCCTTACCTCTGGGCCCTTGCTTAGCAAGGCATTCACTGGCCAAGCACTGGAACGATTAAGCATATCGAGGCAGCAGTGGCCTGGCCCAGTGAAGGGGCCCCAGGAATACTGTTCCTTCTGTGACAATAGTTAATGCAGGAGGGTGCCAGGGAGAGGGACGAATGGCTCTGATAGGCCCAAGACTCTTGCCTGCTGAAGGCTGCAGCTGTAGTCAAGGAGCAGAGAGAGTGGGTCCTCTGCAGGAGGAGGTGAGCCTCGATGGGGAGCTCTATGAGATGACTGCATATGGGGGAGCCGATGAGCACGAATAGCCATCTCTAGTTACCAAGCCTACCCCTGTCACCATCTTCCCTGGCCTCCCTGGCTCTTCCCCAGAGCTGCCACAGCCTTCCAGTGCACCAGCAGTCAGGAAAATAAGAGCCTTCCTCCATAGCTAATAGGACAACACCAAAAGAAGAGAAAGAACAGTGTCCTAAATGACCCCAGCTAGCGGTGCAGCCCGCTGTGCGTACAGGAGAGTTCCCTCAGCCTGACCCTAAAGGAGCCCAGCATTCGCTCCGTCCCTGCATGCACACACAGCCCCCCGGCCCTCCCGCGGTTCCTCTCTAGCGCTATGAACACACAGCACTGGATTTTTCTTGGTGCAAAATGGATAGATTTTTAATGGAGTTAAATGGTGGCTGTGTTCGTAAGCTACTCTGGGGAGGCATTCTCTTTTATGTTTCTGACATATTTGTGCCTCCTTCTTAAAGCATAATTGGAAATTGAAACTGAGGCTGATGCATTGGAGGTTAAATGAAATTAGCACTTAAACAGCTCGGAAAAATGAATGATATGCAGTTGCTGTGCCTGCAATAGGATGGTGACAGCTACTAGCTGATGTGGGCCGGTCCTGTTCTTTTGGTGAGAAATGCTTTCTACTGCCCTCGGTGCTGCAAAAAGATTCTTTTGAGAGCCAAGCCTATTTCCCCTTGCCTAGTTGGGGGCTTGAGATGGATTCTGAATTCTTTCTGCATTGCAGGGGTGCAAATTAGTGTCAAAGACACACCCTGGCCTATTCTTCAGGGACCTCTGCACTTCCGGAGGAGAGCTCTGAGCATCTCTTACTACGAAAACAGCCATGTGGATACCGAGCTCAATGTTCCTGATCTGAGCATCTTTGTCCTGGCGGCTGGAAAACTCAGTTACAGCGATTTTACTCGTGGGGTTTATTTTCTTTAGCATCACGTTGTTTCCTCTCCTGTCTCCCCCACAGGTGTTCCAGAGACGGCAGAACGGCCAAACTGATTTTTTCCGCAAGTGGGCTGAGTACCGTGTAGGCTTCGGGAACCTAGAGGATGAGTTTTGGCTGGGTAATCCTCCTTCATGCTTTCCCTGGGAACCCTGCTCCGGGTCTTTGTCCACCTCCTTCCTTTCATCTGGGATGACCCGAAACGCCGTGTCCATTGAGAAGTTGACAGCTCGTGAATTGCTTTCAGTACCTCTTGCTCTGTTTGGCTCCGCTATTGATCTGTTTTTATCTTATTGTGGTGTTTTCCTCTTTGCTCTGTCTCTTCCCATCCTCATTAATAGTCTCTTATGCTGATGGGTCTTGACATGAGGCAACTACAGAGGAAGTGAGCTGCCTGGTGGGGGAGGGGGTGCAGGACACAGCCAGCTGGCCGGTCACCTCTCAGATGCTGGGCACCCGCCAGGCAGCCTGCAGGTCGGGAGAGAGAGGAGGCAGTCACCTTGCCCCAGCTCCCCGGAGGAATCTTATTGCCTGACTTGGCAAGGGAAGAGAAAAATGAAAACCGCCTTTGGGGTGTCCTGCCATCTCCCAGAGGTCTGACACAGGCAGGAGGTGCAGATTGAGAACGGAGCTGGTGTGAGAAGGTGAATATCCAGGAGGTGGCGGGAGTGCCAACCCCGGAAAGCAGTAAATGGATTACCTGTGTCTCGGCCTGGGTTAGATTTTCATAGTGAAACATACAGGGAGGCAGGGGGAAGGGCGCATGACTGACTTCTCTATTTGGGGTCTCCTCCCTCTATCCCCGTCCCTACGGCATCGGGGCCTCACTGTCTTTCTCCTGGACACTCACACGACAGCTCCCTACCTGACCTCCCTGCCTCCGGGACTACTCCATTGTCCACACGGTGGTCTTCCTCATGCCCGAAATCTGAGCTGTGGTTAACCGCATTTGTAATCCCTTTCAGTGACGCCTCATTGCCACCAGGAAAGCCAAACCCCTTCACTGAGGTACAAGACCCTTCCTAATCTACTTCTGGAGCCTGCTCCCCACCACTAAGTCCCCCACACCTCCCGCCTACACTCCCCCACACATGCCAGCACCCAGCTCCAAACATTCAGAATCATTAATGCTTCCTCTGCAAGGAATGCCCTCCCAGCCCACCATCCCCCTACCCTGTACATCTCGTTGCCTGTCTGTGTACATTCAGAGACCCAGATGCACTCCTCGTCCTCCACAGAACCTGTGCTGCCCAGTTTTCTCACCCTCTGCCTATGAGAGAATTGTCCACTCCCTCTTTTGTGGAGCCCAAAGCACAGTGTCCATTTTTCTTTCTGTCCCTCTTGACTGTACCATGGAAACTTCTTTCAGGACTAGGACCACATCTTGGCCATCTTTTAGTCCCCTTGCCTGTTATGGTGCCTGCGATGGTAGGTGCTTAAAGTGTAGGTACCGATAGGTCCATCAATGATAAGAATTTATCAAGTACCTATGAGAGGCTCAGAACTGTGTTGGCTGACGTAGGTAATGAAACTATAAGATAAGAACATTGAGAGAGAAGTCAAGTGCAGAGGAAGTATTTTTACCTTCTAGGAGTTGGCACACAGTTTGGGGGACAAGTACAATGCATGTAGATCAGGTGCCTGGCACACAGGGCTCGCATTCCCCAGCCCTCAGCCGCTGTGCACTGATTCCACGATTTTTGCCTTATCTGTGAAGTAGCTGATCTATCCTGCACTTACATTTTCTCTATATTGCTTGCTTTATTTAATTAAATCAACTGTTTTGTGAAAGAAACTTCATAGCATTTCCCAAAATGGAAAGCTAGTTATCATGTGCCGAAACAAAAAGGAGCCTTAAAAATTCATACAAGGAAAACAAAATAATATTAATATTATTAAATGACAGCTAACTATGCGGGCCCCAAGCCTGATGTTGCTGCCAGTGGTACAAATGAAGGTTAGCAAGCACTGGGTATTTTCACTGCCAAGTTCTGGAACCAAACTGAGACTGGGAGTTGAGGTTAGCATCTGAGTTAAGGTTTCTCCTTTAACTATTAAGAAAGAAATAGGATTTGGAAATAGCTTTCTCCCTATATGTTTAAGGTTATTTCGTCCTCATTCCCAGAGTATTTCTCCTATCATGAGAAATGCCATACTATGCTGAGAAACACTGTACCAACCAATGAACTATCTACGAGAAGGCACAGATACTCGGAGAGGGGAGGGGTCAGCTTTGTGGAGGAGGCTCTGGGCGATCCATGACTAAGAAGAATGCAGGACAGAAGGGGACAAGAAAAGAGGAAAGGCAGGGATTTTTCTGACATGTGCAAATGGGACAGGAAAGAAACCACCCAACCAGAGCAAAGACGCAAGGCAGGGAAAGAAGAAAATGAGGTTAGATGGGTTGAATAAAAGCACATTATGGTACCTAAAGCCAGGAAGGGAAGTCTTGACATAATGCCGTGGTAATAGGGAGCCAGTGAGGGCTGCTGAATCGAGGTTTGGCAGCAATACTCAGGTTCAGGGTAACTTTGGCCTATAATTTATATCCCAAGTTGGGTTCCCCAGAAGCAGAGCCAGAGACATTCTTTTTCAAGGGATTTATTGAGGGAGTGGCCTCAGGAGTAGGGGAGTGGAGGAAGCGAGACAGGGCAGAAGACACTATGCAAAAATGCAGTTTTGGTGAGAGGTTATCTTTGGTCTGATTCTCAGGGGAGGTCTGGAGCATGAATTGCTCCTCAGAGTTGGTCCCCAGTAGGACAAGAGGGATGGTCTTTCATACCCCCTACATGAGGCATTAATGTAGGTCTGCTTCAAGGCGTGGGGGAGGAAGAATATAGCTGCTAAGGGGAAGTAAATCCTGTTTGGTCAAAGGCAATTATCCAAGAAGGCAGCTGTGAGCTGTTAGCAGCCAACACATCTAGCAGCTGGGGGACATGCCCACCATTTACTAAGGGCATCCAGAGCAGGTACCCCCAGGATCTACTAGATCCACACAAACACAAGTCTAGGGCAGGTTGTGGGTCAGCAACCTGGCGAACAGCAAACAGCCCTCAGCCCTCAGTTTATACGCAAAATGAAGCTTTAAATCTCAAACAGGATAGGGAAGCAGAAGGATGCAGGTGGCCTTCAGCCAATAATAGCACCTGTGTGGATTTCAACCTCTTCTTCCACAATGAGATTAGCTTAAGTAATCTCTAAATTCCCTTCCATTGCCACAGTTCCTTTATTCTCATCATGGCTTCCTCTGATAAATATCAGATATGACAGCAAAGCAAGAGGACCCTGGTTCTGTATGCAGATAGAAATCAGGAAGACTCAGAGATCACCAGCAATGCAAGGTTCCAAGTCTGGACAGTTAGGTCAAAATCAAAAAGTCCCAGAGTCCAGCCAGCCAGAGCAAGTGGACAAGGGAATATATACGAGAAATATAAGAGAAAACATCACCCAAGGAAGATGTGAGCTCACAGAGGCATTGCATGTTACAAGAATCTATTAAACCAAGGTCCACAAAGCTTAGAGCCTAAAGGGAAGCAGCTGGGTGAAAATAACCACCCAGAAGACCAGTGCAGAGGGGGCAAAGCAAACTGTAGTGGGTGGGTTAAACAGAAAGGAACCGAAGTCAGAGGGCAAATGGCAATATCCCCTGACCTGGCTGTGGGAGCCCCAGGAGGGCTGTAGGCTGAGAAAGGGCAAGGCAGTACAATGCAGGGTGAACAGAATCCCTTTTGCAGGCTGCTAGGAGATGATAGGAGGTCTGGTTCTCCCGGGCCCCTAGTGCCCGTCCTGAATTCCCATCCTGAACTCCTCTGATCAGTGTTTCTACCTCTGGCTTCCTACGACTCTCACCAAACGATTCACATCCATGTAATACATCTTGTCATTTTCACCCAATGCCACGGTTTGGAGTGGAAGGTGGTAGGGGACAGGACCAGGAATCCTGAGGCTCAGGGTTTGTGTGCTACAGAGTCAAGACAGGATGTTAGGACCCCTGAGCTGACCTGGGGGCAGGGAGGGGGACACCCATCAGCAGACCAGGTCTTGTCTTTTTGCGGGAGGAGATTCTGGGTCTGGCAGGGTCTGTCTGATCAATGACCTGAGAAGGGCTGAGGACAAAAGCAATCCGGGTCCCCCTGCCCCTCTGCAACATCCATTGTGAGGCCACAGTCCCATTCAGCCCCATTTCCCCCCATTTCCCAAGCCGCTGGGATGGGGCCCCCTGCATCCTCCGCTCTTCTCCACAGGGCTGGACAACATACACAAGATCACGTCCCAGGGCCGCTACGAGCTGCGCGTGGACATGCGGGACGGCCAGGAGGCCGCCTTCGCCTCCTACGACAAGTTCTCAGTGGAGGACGGACGAAACCTGTATAAGCTGCGTCTCGGGGGCTACAACGGCACTGCAGGTACCCTGGCCACCAACCCCTCACCAAGACCCCAGCAGCACCCCCGGGGCGGTAAAGACCAGCGCCCCCGCGCGGTCAAGGCCTGAACTGCACCGGGCGGCGGCCACACCCGGAAACCTGTGAATTCCCTGCCAGCCAAAGAGCAGGGGCGGAGGAAGGGCTGGGAATCACTGGCGCTGGTCCCTTCTGTCCCCAACCACCCAGGTGACCTGAAACCAATGCCTCAGGATTTCAGTTTCCTCATCTGGAAAATCATAATAAGGCTTCCAGCCCTACTTCACAGAGTAGTCAGAAAAAGATGCAATCAATGCAGCAAAAGTACTTTAAAGTTTAAAAAAAAAAAAAAAGCACAGTGTGAGGGCAAAGCATTATTTTCCTTGTCTAGATTAATCAATATGGGCTCTTATCCAACGAGTGCATAATCATCTACTTTCTGGTGAGAAATTTCCTCCTGCAATGACATCCAGGAAAACCATCTTGCAACTAAGGGAAATAAAGCAGACCCCTCCATATTCTGAGGGGCCCCCTCCCCTCAGCAGTCATCATAACGCCTTTGTCAGGTGCAAGCAAGAGCCCTGGGAAGATCCTCCTCGACCACGTTTCTTCTCATTCCTCCACGAGAACCAAATACATGCTCGCATTTCCTGTATAGACATTTCGACTAAGCAGAACAAATGTGTCCATAAGCTCTGTTGCATTAATAGTTTGATTGGAATGTAATATCCCAATCTGTTTCTTAGGCTTTGCCAGTCTGTCTCCTAGGTTCTATTATAGCACATTTCATAAAAACCTGTTTTGCCAAACATTCTACTCTTTGGTACATGGAATTATTGGTCCTTTCATTAACTCCAGTGTAAGGGCTAAACGCTAGTCTGTAATTTTAGCAGCATTTTCATGACTCTTGGAATTAATAAGATCATCAAGGTGCTGCCCTTCTGGTTACTGCACCTGTCCAAGTATTTCTCTTCTCACCCAGGTATTGTTACTCCGCAGGAAGACGTGCTTCGTTCTTGTTCATTTGGAGATTGTTCCTGTCGGTGGTCAGTCAGGTCTGCCTGAGATGCCCCTCGTGGTGGCTCCAATTTACTACACTTTGGGCATAAAAGAGCCATTGAAATGGAGTGTATTAAACAAGATGTCAGACTAAATCATTTCAAAAAAAAAACCTGATACAATCAACTCCCTAAGATTAGAATCGGATAGAAAAGCAGTTCTTATTCTTCCCTCAGGAAGAAAACCAAGCTTTCCCCTTGCTCCCATGTTCCACCTTCCTCCCCCCTCTTCATCCACTCCAGTCCTCTGCTTCTCCCTGCCCGCCCCCTTGCCCCATGGGCCCAGCCATGCTGCCTTTACCACAGCTCTGTCTTGCTACCAGGCCCCATGGAGGGCAGGGCCATGGGACCACATTCTACTCTCATGTCTCCTAGGCAAACCCTGCCAGCAAATTGACCAATCATCATGAATTAATTGCAGTCCGACCCCTCTCTTCAAATATTCAGTTCATCTTCCTCAAATGATGAAAACCTGGGCTTATATGGGCTTCCCCCTTCTCTGGGTAACTCCACTCAGTGGTTGCTCTTTCTAGACCAGAAGGTCTCCAGTGGGGAAGAGCCCATCCTCTCCTTCTGGCATTCGCCATTGCCCAATTCCCCTGGCCTTTATCTTGACTTGTTGCTCATTTTATTGGTCCTACTGACAACTATCCGTCCTATGGCCTCCAATGCATATTCATCCCTTTCTCCTGTCCCCATTTCTCAAGGCTACAAAAATCTAGGTCTCTCATCAAGACTCTGACCAGAGTAGAACTGAAAACTCCAAAACAAGTTATCAATAAAAGGTTGTTGAGCAACCCCAAGAAGGTCATTGTGCAAGTTACAGGGACTCAAAACAAGCATAAGACATGGCCTCTGCAAGAATGAAACAGCTGTTTTTCAAAAAAGAACCATAAAAGAAATGATACTCACTTCTTGCTTACCAGGAGCTTATTGGCCTCGGAAGGAGTGACATCTGGCTTGGGTGGCAATAGCAAGGAAGGCAAACCCTGGAAGAGAAGTCACGGGAGGAGCAGTTACTGTGGAGGGAGGGCAGGCGTGGAGAGCCTGGCTCCCCAGGGCAGGGTGTGAGTTCAGAAGAAACAGAAAGAAGATTGGCAGAGTAAGGGCCCTAAAACCAAGGGAGCCATGGTAGGTCCTGAGTCTTCTGGATTTGGGGGTTTTAGGAAGATCAATGTGACAGCCTTAAACTGGATAAAGTAAATCTGAGTAAAGAACAGAGACCTGCTGGCAGCTGCTGCATTAATCCTGGTAGGAGATAATAGGAGACTTGACTAATGTCAGGAATTAAGAGAAAGGTATAAATCTGAACAGTGGTTTGAGAGAGAAAAACCAAGACTTGGATGATGCACTGAATATATGAGGTGGTATGAGGCAGAAATGAGAAGGGAAGCCAGATTGGGGGAGGAGATAAGGACCAATGCTGGGATCTATCCAAGACTGCAGCAGGCAACATCAGAGATGAAGTTGGAGAGCACTGTTGTAGGGCAGTAGTGGAGAGCAAATTCTAGATTACAGAAGGACGAGCTGGAGATGAGAATATAGGAGGTGGGCAGAGCAACAGAGTGACCCATGGTAAAGAAAGGGTCACTAGAAAATAGGATTAATCCAAGAAGTTTTAAAGCTAAAGGATGTGAATTTGATTTAGGATTAGAGGAGGTAACTATGCTAATAAATACATATTTTTATGTATATATATATATAAAGGTATATTATTATCTTTTTTTTCCTTTTTTCTTTTTCATGTACATATACATTATATATATACATGTACATATACATGATATGTATATATATATGTATTTGTATAATGTACATGTATATGTACATGAAAAAGAAAAAAGAAAAAAGAAAAAAAGAAGCTCTATTTTCTGCCTTCCTCTGGACCTGGAAGAAATGTGACTGAGTTTTATAGAGGCACCTGGGTGGCTCAGTCAGTTAAGTATCTGCCTTCAGCTCAGGTCATGGTCCCAGGATCCCGGGATCAAGCTCCACGTGGGGGGTCTCCCCACTTGGTGAGGAGTCTGCTTCTCCTTCTGCCTCTGCCCTTCCCCCGTGCTCAAGCTCATTCTCGTTCTCTCTCTCTCTCTCAAATAAATAAATAAAATCTTTGGGGCTGCCTGGGTGGCTCAGTGGGTTAAGCCTCTGCCTTCAGCTCAGGTCATGGTCTCAGGGTCCTGGAATCGAGTCCCATATTGGGCTCTCTGCTCGGTAGGGAGCCTGCTTCCTCCTCTCTCTCTCTCTACTTGTGATCTCTCTCTGTCAAATAAATAAAATCTTTAATAAATAAATAAATAAAATCTTTTAAAAAATGAGTTTCAGGTAGTAAGATTAGCTCTCAATGGACACAAAACTAGATTTCTTGGAGCCTGGGAAGAGCAGATGAAAGGATGGGACAGAAAGATGATATGTTCAGTTGGGGATCCAACTGACGTGAGGGAATCAGGCTTTCTCAGAGAATAAAGACCATCCCCTCAGAGTAAGCCATGGTGGGAAGCAGTGGAGGCATTCTTGGACATGATTAGGATTTTCTTATCATGCTTTCTCCTGTGGACAGGAACTTGAGCTTGCTGAGATCCTGTGGGGTTTTGGGTGAGGGTTGACCAAGCTTAAGAAACTGTGGAGAAGGCCAAGCTATGGATGCATGGTGGTAACCCAGACTGACTCAAGCCACCATGGCTCATCACTGGGTCCTCTGGGGATAAAGGAATCATGAATGTTGGTGCCCAGTGCAAGCCTAGAGGGAAAAGACAGGGGTGTGAAGTGGACTGAGTGGACAGAGCTCTCAGCATAAGGTCAGAGGAATGAGGAAATGAGAGGCAGAGAACAGCAAAGAAGCAGCTGACCCAGGGGGTAAGGTGGAGTAGGAGTTTCCTACAGCCCAGCTGAGGAAATGCGTGGGAACGAGATGAGTAATGGAAGGTCCCGTAAGGGCAGGCTAGGTGTGTTGGGAGTGGGTCAGATGTCCAGATAGTCCTGACAAAAGAGGAACAAATGAGATGGCCTTATGAAAGCATCTTTTTCTTTATAGGGGACTCCCTCAGCTATCATCAGGGACGCCCTTTCTCCACAGAGGACAGAGACAATGATGTTGCCGTTACCAACTGTGCCATGTCCTACAAGGGGGCCTGGTGGTATAAGAACTGCCATCGCACCAACCTCAATGGGAAATACGGAGAGTCCAGGCACAGTCAGGTAGGTGAAGCTGGCCGCCATCTTGAATGACTCAGGGCTGTGGAACCCACCGTCCCTTGGCTTTATGTGTTCGGTGCACAAGTTGGTCTTACATTTCCCTCTGTTAAAAAAATAAATTTAAATTTATTTTAATTAATTAAATTAAATTAAAAATTTAATTTAATTAATTTTAAATTTATTTTTAAAAATAAATAAATAAAAGTCAGTCTTGAGAATGGACTATCATGAAGAGGAAAGGAAGGCAGGTCCTGAGATAAGAGTGGGACAAAGCAGAAGCCAGAGGAGAGAAAAAAAAAGCATCTGGACTCAGAACTTAGAAGTCACGCAGAAAAGCCCTTGACTACCAGTACATTCCATTCATTTCATTTCCTCATCTTAGCCATTCCATGAAGAGCTTATCAAATTTAGGGACAGCTTCACAGACTGGACCTCATCTAAAGAAGGGTCCCAGGAAAGGAGAGATCAGAAAACCAGTGTCAACTGGACTAGGTTTCCCCCTTAGAGACTACAAGTCCACAGGCTGGGCTGGGAGATAGAGCAACCACATGGGACTTTCCCAGTTTTAGCACCCAAAGGCCAGCAGCCACGGAAGCCCCTCCCTCCTGAGCCAACCAAGATGGCTGGTCACCACAGGCAGAAATTACCTGGCTTTCCCCTCAGGAGAGAGCAGTCCAACACAATCATTCTCCACAAGATGCTCCTATACTATTGGGATTTTGAGATTCAGCACCAATAACCGATGCATGCAAATCTGAAAAGCCAAAAACATAAAGCTGGCAGTAAAACATAACCTGATGAACACTCTGACCACAGCACGCTTAAAAAGAAAAGCTGGAGAAAGACCCAGCTCCTTTGACCCTATCCGGAGCTGGACCACAGAGCTTCCCGTTAATGGAGAATGACTAATCCTCACCTTGGATTCCCCGCTCCTGGTGTTCTCCCTCTTTTCAAGCCTGGTGTTCTACCTGGGGGGCGGCAGGGACCTGACGTGCCTGTCTTCCTCCTTCCCAGGGGATCAACTGGTACCACTGGAAAGGCCACGAGTTCTCCATCCCTTTCGTGGAGATGAAGATGCGTCCCTACAGCCACCGTCTCACGGCGGGGAGGAAACGGCGGTCCTTGCAGTTCTGAGCCTTGGGCGGCCGCGGGCCAACTGACCTTTTCTGTCATTTGTTTGTATTTTATAATATGAAACAAGGGGTGGGGGTAAGAGTACTGTGCTTGGCAACGTGGGAAGGGTGTTGGAGGAAGCAGGATATAGCTGTTCGTGGTGTCTGCTGTCCCGGGCCTGGGCCTCGGTCTCCGTGCTCCCTCCCACCCAGTCACCCTTAACCTTCCCCTCCTTTCTCAGTGAGGAGGGAAAGTCTGGAATGTTTTAAAGAGACCAACTGAAAGGCAAGTCCTGGGGTCAGATAGCTACGGCACCAGGCCTTCTTGTCCTGGACACCTAGGAGCTGCCCTTCACTCCCAGGTAATCGTGCTCTGGTCACTGCCTTGGATGGTCAGGTTCTCACAGCAGCCCCTAGGAGAAGCCTCGAGAAGAGAGCTCTGCCAACAATGCCCCTTCAGAGGAAATAGATTAACCTCGCCCCGTCCCAACAACCCAAGTCCTTTTTAATGGGCCAAAGATTTTCATCTTCTGACACTCTTACCAGCCAAGTGTCCTATGACCTTTTAGAGCAGCGGTCTCCTTCCCAGCCCCAGTCAGCCCTGTGCCTCCGTCCATCCTACCCTTAGAGCCCCATGGCCCCACAAGCCCAAGGCATTGTCCACTCCTGGCCCTGGGCTACACAGTGGCTGTGTTCCCTAAGGGTCATAAGTCATTGCCCCTTCTCTTAGGTCAGTCAGACAGAACTCCTCTGTGGGCAAAAGTGGGAGATGGTTGTAGGTTGAGCACTTTGGGGTCAGACATTGAGGAAAGGACAAAAGTAGAAATCAGGGCATCTGCCATTTGAGATTACAGGTCCCGTGGGAAACACAGATCGTACCTAGCTCTATTTTCTTATCTCTGGTCCTATTTGTCATGGATTTTTTTTTCCCTGAGTTGCGAATGGAAGGCCTCATTTCTGTGTTCAGCCAAGCTCTCCTTAATGTGGGTGGCTTAATAAGGGTCAGAAGAAGAAGTTATATGACCAGCCAGCCGTTCCCCCGACTGATAATTCCTGGAAAGAGGTGAAATTCGGGGGAGGGGGGAGGAGCTGTTTTTGTTTTTTGCTCTTTTTTGGTCCTGTGGGAAATAGGAATGACCTCTGTAATGAGTTGACATCATGAGAAGCCTTTCTCCATCTTCTTTTATTATTCTGCCTCTGAGAGGAAAAATGAAAAATGCCAGAGGAAATTACATCTGGAAATCCAAAGGTGAATAGGGGACGACTGTGGGCCTACCTCCAATTTTATGAGATGTGCTCTCTTCACTACCATGATTTGATTTTTAAGCCCAAGAGAGCGCGAGGGTCTAGAAACCATGACCCTTTGGCTTCTCCAAACCCAATGTCAGCGGTAGCTATCCCTGCGGCATCTACCAAAAGCCACACCCAGCCCCCCAGCAGCCCCCCTCTGTTCCTCTTCCATTCCGCGAGGCCCCACTTCTGTTTTCTGTAACGCCCATGATTAGCCGAACCAGGACATCTTGCCCTGTCCCCAACCAGTTGCCGGAAGATCCTGAGAGTTGGCAGTTTCCTCATGGAAACAGCTATGTTCTAACCCAGCTCTGACTCCCAGGAGAGGACGGTCACTGGGGCTGCTGATCACACTTTATACAGATGACGTTGGCTGCCACTAGCCACAGGCACCCTTCCGCAGCGGGCCTCCAAGGCCTTGCCCACGCCTCTGTGACGCTGTGACTGACAAACCCGGGATGAGACATGGAAGACACGCTCAGGTCAGCATGGGCTTCCAAAGGAACTAGGAGAAGGAGGAAGAAAGAGAAACAGTCCTTTTAAGAAACATGTAAATTCCAGTGAGATTCGGCTAGGAGAGGGGGATACCAATGAAGAGTAGGGAGCACGCTTCGAGGAAGCTGGGGGCTAAGCTAGAGGCCGCCTCTGCCATGTTGTTCGCTCTGTGACCTCATCAGGGAGGTTGTTTTCTCTCTCCAGGCCTCAGTGTCCGCCCCTGTTGAATAGAAGCTTGGACTAGAATGGCTACCATCTTCCTTTCCGGTTTTGATAGTCAGTGATGCTGGTTTCTGATCTGGAAATCTAAGTAGAAATTGGCATTGATGAGGAAGCATGATTAAGTAAGGAAAATTCCCCCTGAAGTTCTGCTTCATGAGGGAGGGAGGAAGGGAGGAAGGAAGGAGAAAAGATTCAGAAGTCGTAAATGAAACACACACACACACACACACAGGAAAAAGCACTGCAGAAAAGGTAATGCCAAGTAAGAGGCCAAGTTCATTTTGCCTGTAAAAGCAGAGACTGAGGGCCTGAGTGGTACCAGCACAGCCTGCCTCCTCAAGGGAACTGAAACGAACAGAGATTATGATTCCTTGTGTGGTCAATTCAGGTGAAAGCCAGGAAGTATCAGTTGAAACCAAAACCCGCCTTTCATGACAACCATTTTACCCTATGGAACATTTTTATAAATATTATCAGCAACATTGACTGAATTCATTTCAAAAACGTTTAAAGCAAGAAAAGGACTTTAAAGATTAGCTCACCCAACCTCCTATAAAAGGATGTATAGATTCCTTTTACTAAGTTGAGTGTTTTTCTCATGAGCTTTTACCATCTTCAAGAGACACTGTGCCCGGTTCTCTCCCCAAAATCCACAATCAACTAAACTCAAAGCTTCTTAACTTTACTGATTCCTGCTTATCCTGTTCCTCCAAATTTGCTTTCTTCCCAAGGGTGGATCCGGCAAATGACATTCACAGAGCACTCGCCTACGCACACGTCTTTCCCTCAAGGGACTCCTGGAAATAGAAGTGGACCCTGCCCAGAGGCAATTTAAGTGCAGGATTAGGATTTAATCCCAATCCTAATCATAGGCATTTATAAGCAAACAAAACCTACCAATGACTACAACAGATCCACTGCCTAGATCCAAGATCCAGACAGTTTTTCCTTTTCTCATTTCCTCATCAGATAAATATAGTTCCCAAATGAGTAACTCAGGGTCTGCAGGGTTCTTTCTGGAAGGTGGGGGAGGGTGGGGGAGGGTCGTTGGGGGTGGAGACCAGAAATCTGTGGAAAATTCCTTCAGGCCTTTAGACTGGATTTTACTGGAGGAGGGAGACTTGCTAGGTGTGGCCACAAGGTGGCGATCACTCCCCCCCAGTCGTCGCAGGTAACTATGAAACCGGGTGGGGATTGAGCGCAGCAAGCCCCTAAGGGTTTCCGGGAGAACTCACACCAAACCAAGCTTGGGGAAAACCAGCCAACTGATTTGCACAAGGGATTGAATTGTTAAAGAACAACAACAAAAATGGCAGCAAGGAAATGCAGAACAAACTTCTATAAGTAGTTAAATCCCCCCCTACCCCTCAGCTACCAGCTCCCCCATGGGCTGCCCCTACCCCCGCAGGGGTAAGCCACCACCCCACCCAGTGCCCTGGAAACCAGCCAGCTCCCTGCACACTGAAAACTGTTATTTTAAAGACAAACCTGAAGAACCGAGGTTGCCAATGAGCTCAATGCCAAGCCAAACAACCCTAATCACATTTATACTTTTAAAATCCGGTCCCAGCACAGAGCCGTAGATTAAGGGACACTAGTTCATTATGGAATCGTTTCAAAGAGCTCTTTTCAAAGCATCAGATGAGAAAAAGTGGAACCTGTGAGCAGTATAGATGCGCCAAGCGGAAGAGGCTGTAACAGACAAGCCCATGACCCGGACTTGCAAGAATTCTGGGGCAAGAAAACACTTTTTTTCTTTCTCCTTCCTTCCTTCCTTCCTTCCTTCCTTCCTTCCTTCCTTCCTTCCTTCCTTCCTTCCTTTCTTTCTTTCTTTCTTTCTTTCTTTCTTTCTTTCTTTCTTTCTTTCTTTCTTAATTTTAACCTCTGCCCAGAATTTCAGGAAAGGTAGAACCACTTACTCAAGGTCCATGCTTACTTTCAATCACCTGACTCCCATTCAATCTCATTCCTACTGCCTTTTCTTTCCCTCCAAAGCAGAGACTCTACTTGTCTCTCACTGTCTAGTCCTAAAACTTTGAAAAGGAAAATTCAAACTTCGGTTTAGTTCCAAGAATCCCATAGAAGCTGGAATAATTTGTTCATGTGCTTCAAACTTGCCAAGGCCTCAGGACCTCGGAGGCCGTGTGGGGGAGGTCTGTGAAGTTTGGGAGTCTGCCTCTTCCACAAAGCACCAGATGCCCATAGCTGCAGACTCGGCTCCACCCAACCTCTCTGGGTGGCCCGTCTTTCTCCAAATAGCAGTGACAGAGAGGTCCCACTCTCAGGAAAGGCGAGACCTGGTGCTGGCTTCTGGGTGATTCCTGTAGCCTCTCTCTGGCTAGACCTCCAGGTCCTTTGGCCACATTCCCGAACATCTTTGACTGAATGCTCCCCCATGCTTTTGTGACTTCCACAGCCCCGCCCTACCCCACACAAGTGTGACCAAGCTTCCCTCAACTGTACTCCAGCATTTTGGCACCATGGGCCAAATTAGAATTCACAGACCACATGAGACCTCCAAAAGCAAGGAGGGAAAAAGCTCTAGTACACTTTAAGTGGGCGTGTGGTGTAGCTACAGGTCCATTTGAAAAAATGGCCCTGGTCCATCCTGATGACAGCCCCATTTGATACTCTGATGTCTGTTCTGTGTTCTTCAAGCTTTGAGAAATAGCAGGGAAGAAGAAAACATAAAATATAAAACCTTAAAAAATTAAATAACAAAATAAAAGAAAGGGATGGATGCTTGGAGACTGAAAGCAAGCCCTCTACCAATGGCCCATGGTAGAAGTACCGAGAACAAGGTCTAGGGACCTGTCTCAGTTCCTAGAGTTCTGGTCTCACCTCCCACCAGAGAGCTCCTGTCAGTTCACCCACTTCACTGGAGGAGAAACTAAGGCCCCACAGGCCTGTCACTGCAGAAAACGAGAAGCCGAAGGGCTGCCTTGGCTTGTTCAACCAGTCCTGCCTGGACCTTACTTATCCTTCACGGCACTTGCAAGTCTTATTTGTCATCTCCAGCATTTCTGATTAATTTTTCAAGGTCACCCCTTGCCTGAAGCATGACTTCATTGCACCTGCAGCACTTCATTGTCCAAATGTCCTTGGAAAACCTCACAGTCTTTGGACAGTGTTGCTGTTTTCTGCAGACCGGAAATCCTCCCTCCTTCCCAAGCTTAATAAGGCTACGGCAGAGCATCCAAATAACACAGGTCTTGTTCCTCAGACGAGCTCTGCCCCCTCTGTTAACTTGGCAAATCAGCTCTTCCTTGTCTGCTGCTGGGCTGATGCTAAATTTCCAGTTCAGAAATGTTTAACCCTTTTAGTCTCACTGAATCCGCCCTCCCAGGCATTGGCTCATTGGCAACATGGGCTCATGGAGGCAGAGCAAGATCCCAGGAGGCCTGGAACATCTAAGCCACAGAAAGGGTTTGGGCTCAGATGTGTGACCAGGAGGCAAGTGCACAGATGAGAACTATTGTTTTCTTCCCATTCCTGGTTTAGCCACTCCAGGGACACACTGTGTTGCTAACATCCTGCCATTGGACACTAATGTGTTCAAAAGACAAATATGGGGGACATACCTTCAGAGCAGAAGGGGATGGAAATCATCTAACCTGAGCCGCTCATGTCATACTTCTGGAAAGAGAAGCTCAAATATGTTAGGCAACTTGCCCAAGTTCACACAGCTAATTAGTAACAGAGCTGAGATCAGATCTGGCATAGGCCTTTTAATATTTCTATCCCCAACTGAAGACTAAGAGAAATGGTATTTACTATACTCCTACTACTTTTCAGATACTGTGCTAGGAGATTTACCTGTGTTACTTCATTAAATCCTCACCACAACCCTGACTCAAGTTTTACCATGAGGAAATGAAGGCACAGAAAGGTTTAATGACATGCCCAAAGTCACACAGGTACTAAGGAGAACCAGGATCAGAATCCCTCTGTCTAATTCTAAAGCCCTTGTTTCTGCCCCTTCAGGAGGCTGCTGCCCCTTCTATTTGTTTAGCCGAGTGGCCGCCATCTTGGATTTACAAAGGATTTGTATAAAGGGGCTGCTGATGCTACATCCCTCTATCTCTTAAGAAAAGGGAGTTCTTATGTTGTTTTCCGGAAATCCTCCAGAAACAGCCCGTCAGATCTTTCTCTTTTTTTCCCCTCTTTTTTTGTTTTTAATTGGGGAACCATAGTCAGAATCTACAGCAGGTTGGTAGCAGATTTAAAAAGACCAGGACACAAACATTATGACCCTAACCCTACTTCTTTGAGAATATAGTGGCCTCTTTCCCACCCAACATTAGAAGAGTAGGTAACTCCAGAGTCATTCTCAAACTGGGTGGACAGGTTGGCAAGACTGGGGGGAAGGAACATGGCACAGGTTCCTGGAGCACTGGTTTTACTCCAGAATTTAAGAAGAAAGGAGTTTTATCACTAATATATTGAAGCCAATACAGACAGTAACAAATGCAGAAATCGCATGAATTTTTAGGCTAAAACCAGCAGGCTGCACACTGATTGGACTCTTTCCTCCCAGACTTTCACGGGCTCCATGAGAGTATCCCTGTAGGGACACATCAGTGAGAAAATTGGGGAATGAGGCTAGAGGAAGACAGGAGTCTAGTGTTACTTATTTCCCTCTTCCAACCTGTCCCTACCTCCTCCGTGGGGACGTGTGTGTGTTGTCATGGGATCTCAGAGGACAGTTAGGGCACAATTGCCACAATGGAAGAATTTAGAAGGAAATTAGTCCTGGCAAATTGTATTTTTGGCTGCCAGGCCCAAACTCCAGAAATGAACCCCTTCCTCTTAATTGGATGCTGCTTAGCCATAAAGGAAATACATTTCCCTAGGAGAGAACATTTCATGGTCCTCGTCCATGTGGAGGCTGCTGGGGGAGCTGAGATGCCTCTGTGTTAGATGCAGTGGACACCGTTGTTTCTACAAAAATGTCTCCCCAGTAAGTGCCCCCTTACCAAGCCCCTTTCCCTGCCCATGCCCTCTAGACTCACACCATGGTCCCACAGACTCAAGGTTCAGAATCTAGATGCGTTACTGGTAACACAGTCTCTGCCTTCCTATCCTGTGCACACACACGGGCATCCAGTCGTTCTGACCTCAGAAATGCCCCCAGGCCTGCAGGAAGTCCCAGGTACCCTGAGAAAGTCCCTGGGACTTTAAGGAGCTGTTATGTTGGGCCCAGGCCGCTGAAACCCACCCTGGTGGTCTCTAGATTGTTGCTTTGAGAAATCATAAACACCGAATCCTCCAGTCCCCCCGAATTTGAGTTTGTCATTTTAACCTTTAACGGCCTTTTCAGGTAAAAAAAAAAATAACACTGACCAATGTACTGCCTTTGTAGCTACACTGTGCTTGGGAAAAGCATTTACTTAAAAGAAAGACTGGAAGAAAGGAAAAAAAAAAAAAAACAAGAAGAAAATGGAGTACACACTCCTTGGGCGATGTACACTTCCATGAACTGAGATAAAAGTAAAAGTAGAGGAAAGGAGAGGAGAAGCCAACGTTCCCTCTCCTTTCGTGGCACTGTAGCTCAAAGACAGGAATCTCCGCTTGTTAACCATTGTTAACTAGTATTTTTAGTCCTGATTGCTTTTAGCTTCTGTATAGTTCCTTTTTTAAACACATTTTCTATGCGTCAATAAAAGATCCGGAAGGAATGGTGTGCGCCCCTCGCCGCCCTCGATCCCGTTCTCGTTACAGCCGCACTGCCCCGACCTTCCTCTTCCCACCATCTACCCTTCCTCTCTCTGCCTCTCTCTCTCTCTTTCTTCCTGCTCAACCTCCCACCCACTCTGAATTCTTCACCTCACCCATTGCTTTTACCCTTAGAAGAGGTCCCTGACGGGTGCCAGCCTCTGCTGGATGCCCCAGCATCACCCAGACCACCCGGTCTGGTCTATGGTGTGGAGCCCTTGATTAAGCCACAAAGACTGACTCACTGTCCTATTCCCTGGACCCTGGAGTGCCCAGTGGTAGATGGATCTCCGAGGCTCTGGTGCCATCTATAGGCACTGGCAGAGAATATTTAATTGTCCTAACTTGCCCAGCCTGTCTATCCTCAGCTCAGACTCCAGCTCCTGGGACCCCCCCCCCCCGCCCCTCTCCCACACGCCCCCCCGCCCCTCTCCCACACGCCCCCCCGCCCTGCCTCTCAGACTTGGTCACCTGGGAAAGTGTTCTCCTGTTCCCTCCCTTGAAAATGAGCCCCCATGCACATTGTATGATCATCTCTCACCTCCAGATCATACAGGTAAGACCCGGCCAGGTAACAACCCAGAGAGCAGGGGAATGCGGGAAACTTCCATCCAGTTCATCTCCCCAAGTTCTCAAGGCAGAAGCTTAGAGGAAACAGTAACAGATCAGAATTGGGGACCTGAACCCAGACAAGTCCTGCCCCCGACCTTGGAGGGGGAGGGGCATTCCAGGAGACTACCTGAAGTGGGAGGGTTCCACCTGTCTGAATCTTATGACAATAGGAATTACCCAAGGGGGAAGGTGAGGAGGGAACACTACAAATCGGAGTGAGAGGGCACAGAAGAGCAAAACCTATAGGAGCAGGGCTGGGAATGGCGGAGTCTTCCCATGCACCCGGCTCCCCAGCGCCCTGGAAGGAGTCTGATGACAGAGCTTCCCCACCATGGAGAAACATGTCCCCATGTTAAAAAGGAGATAGAGAGAATACCTTTAAAGGGGACCTAGAGAGTACTTTAAAAACTTGGAAATAAATTTGTTTTTAAGTTCCAGTCCCCCCAGTATTTTCTAGGCTCCAACCATCCTGTTCCCAAGCCTAGGCCATGTGGGCAACAGGGACAAAAACCCCAGCCTCCAGCCATGCGACAGGCTTGCACCCAAGTCCCCACCCTGTGCCGGCAGTTTTGGAGCCTGTTCCCCGTGGCTCATTTCCTTTTCCCCACCATTTCCTAAAAAACATTTCTGTGGTGGCACCAAGAGAAGACCATTAAGAACAGCCCCATTTCCTGGTCTTCTTTGAAATAAGCCACCCCAGAAACCCACACCTCAGGACAGCATAACCTGAGGAGGGACCGTTGTAGTATGTAGGCAACGCCCACCGCCTGAAGCTCATCCTGTGTGTTATCTGGAAAACAGAAAGGATGTATACAGTGGAACTTAAAGGAATTTCAGTAATTAGTATTTATTCCTGAGGTGGCTGAATGCTAACATTATGTTCTAACTTAAATGAGTCTGATTCACCCATTGCTTAAGACCTCTGGGTGCATTTACAATGATCTGAACACAGATTTAATTATTGCTGTGTTATGGGAGCGAAGAACTGCCACGGGGAAAATTAAAAGTGGATTATTAAGCAAGAGAAATGTTAGCAGCATTAGTAATCAGTGCAATTACCAAGAACCCACACCTAAACACAGCAGCGTCTTCTCTCCCACGATGACCCCGGTGGCCCCGGGGATATGTGCCCCCTCAGCTACCTCTTTGGCCAGTCAGCAGAAAGACATCGTTAAGGAAGAAGGGCTCCTGGGACCTGTAGCTCCCCTCTCACATGCGGTGTGCACATGTCCGCCCCACTCCGCCACCCCGGCTTTCCAAGAATCCTAGAGAGAACGGGTGTTGAACTCATAAATCCACACATGACCATGTCTCTTGTCCCTCTTCCCTCATATCACAGTCTGAGTTCAGTGAGCACCTACCATGGATCCAGTCCAACCCTGGCTCTGGATGGACCGGGATGAGGGCCTGGCCCCTCCTTGAAGAGATGGAGTCTCTTTTTGCCTCATTCTGTTTCTATCCACTTGCCCCAAACTCCCTGCTCCCCAGCCCAGATGCTCCACACATATGTGGAGAAAGCCCTGTACGTCAGGCCTATTTTAAAACAGCCTAGGGTCAAATCTCCAGATGTATGTTTAGGTGTTCATGAGGAGCTGGGAGGAGGTATATAGTAAAAGAACTCAGTTAACTGGGATGAGGGTTGTCATTTCAATATTGACAATATTCTTTTTAAAACTCAGACACATTTCAAACACTTCAAATACTAGGGACAAATGGCAGTTAAGGAGCTCCTTGAGTCCAAAAAGCTAACAGAACCTTCTCAAAGGACTGATTACTACAGAATCTTCCTTGGCTGGGGGAGCAGAGAGGAGGGAGGGCATTCCAAAAGATTCTGGTACTTTTAGATGTTGATGTCCTTTAATGCCTGAAATGAGACTTGCTATGATCAGAGATCACAGCTCAGCACTCATTCATAGCTTGTGTGAAAGCTTTGGGTCTACTCTTCATGACAAACAATAAGCCCCTCGGAGGTTTCTGGGAAATGAGTATAAATTACAAGAAATGCAGTAACAATTATGAAAATTCAATATACAGGAAATTTAAAGATCCAAGAAAAACAGGGAGAACGATGAAGAAATGTGTAAATTACTTCTGGGCGTAGGCGGTACCCACCATGATTTGTGACCCACACTCCTTTTTTATGACTTTTTTTTTTCCCCATAAATAAAACTCACAGAGTAATAACCAAAACTTATATTTACAACCAAACCACAGAAACAATGACAACCTAAGGTTGCTCTCAAAGATAACTCAGCTGACTTAATTGACGCGGGAACTTGAGAGACCACTGAGGAAGTCAAGGAGGGACCACCTGCCCCCCTCTCCAACCCCTTCCCCCAACCGCATCTTGTACCATTTAGAGGCCTTGAGAGGTGGTCATGTAAATTTGGTCTTCAACATATTCTCCTCCAAAGAGCCTGAATTTTAACTCAGTTTGAACCATCCATGCTTGCTACAAGGCAGGGTTTTAATCCAAAAGTGCTGTTGGCATTTTGGTTGGCTGTCTTTGCTGTGGGAAACTGTGCTGTGCACTGCAGAGTCTTCAGCAGCATCCCTGGCTCCTCCCCACCGAATTCCAGGAGAACCACCACCATTCTACAAGTTGCAACAACGAAAGCATCTTCAAACACTGCCAAATGTAATTTTGCCCTGGGGGGCAAAATCTCCCTCCATGGAGAAGCACTGTTCATAGGGAGATTTATCACAAAAAGATGACTTCAATCCAGACGTCAACTGAAGCATCATTTTAAGAAGCTAATTCATTTCGGTCCAGAAGACAAAGGAGCCCCCCAGATGGAACACCGCTGTAGCTTTTCTACTGAATTTCCTTTTATGTAGTTTCTGTATATTTGAAGAGCATATATCTGTGTTTTATTTTGTTATTTGGTTGGAATCGCTCTGGATATTTTGGTGGGACAAGATTAGATACCAAGGTAGGGAGCAGAATTTTAAGATGGTGCTTACAGAAAATGAAAGTTTAACTCTGGTTTAATTTGTCATGGCTGTCCAGGACTTGATTAAGTTTCAAATCAAGGGTTACTTGTAAATTAGACCTTTTGGCTCTGTTGCTTCACCTGATGGACAATAATAAGTGGTATTGATTGTTTAAGATCTCCAAATACCTCACAATCTCTATGTCCTAAGATTTCTCAAGGGAAAAAAAATGAAGTCAAGGGAGTGAGGATATGTTAGGCACCAAAGATAAGAGGAAGGGAAAACTTTGTCTCAAACCTCTACCTTGGTTCAGGATTCTGATCACCTGAACAGGGAAAGACATTATCACTGCCCAGGCCCCCAGGAGAACGTGGATATCAAAGTCATGGGCTTAAGAGTGTTCCATGGTGTCAGGGAAAGCAAAGGGTTAACTTGAACCCTTCTCTCAACAAAAAAGAAAATTTTGGAGCAAAAGGAAAGGGGGCAAAAGAAGAAAAGAGATAGCCACCCATGAAAGAAACCTACTGCATTCTCGGCGTAGAGCAGAGAAGGACATTTGTCATTGAACCCCTTTACCCAGCTCACTCTCCCAAACAAGAAATCCCAATGCCCAGGAAGGGGGATGCAAAGAGGGATGCCACTTTTACTTCTAGCATTTTGAAGAAGTCACAAGGTCGATTTTTCTTTACTCTTGTCCCAGCCATGCCTATGGGGCATGAATTGGCCTAGTTTTGTGCTCAGAAAACACAGTCACATAGTAGATATTTTGATGCCAAAGGAGATATCCTGCTCTGGTTCATGATGGTTTTCATAACAGGGCCTTCTTCTAGACCAAGAGCCACAGAAGCAGATCAGAAAGCACCTCTTCCATTAGAGTCTGGCTGCAACCCATTATCAGATTTCCAGAACCACTTACTTCTCTTCCAAGACCAAGCCATTTTGAAAAGTCAAGCCCTCCAGCTGGATGGAGGAAAGAGCTTATTTTCTTTCCTGGGAGTAGGAGGGCATTGGGAAGGCATTGGAGGTGCCGCCGTGCGGGCATGTCTTCCTCTCACCTGGGAGCCCCTTGAGGGCAGAGCCTGGGTTCCCCGTCCCATTCCCAGCAGTTAGCTCAGTGCTCCACAGAGACCTAATGTAGACCTGATAAAAACTAAACTAAATCAGTCCTATCTTATGTCTGTGAAACAGACTCAGTTAACTACTTATGTTGAAATTTAGGATAGATTCCCTAAAACAGCATACTTGGAGACTCTCTGAAGACCAGAAGAGAGAATCCGGAACTTTAGGTCAAAGGCTTATGTGGCATTTCTGCCTACTTACTTGCACTGCCTGAGGAGAAGTCTTCCTGCCTTTCTGAAGCTTAGTGTTCTTTTCTTTAAAATGGGAATAAGAGGGGCGCCTGGGTGGCTCAGTAGGTTAAAGCCTCTGCCTTCGGCTCACGTCATGATCTCAGGGTCCTGGGATCAAGCCCCACATTGTGCTCTCTGCTCGACAAGGAGCCTGCTTCCTCCTCTCTCTCTGTCTGCTTCTCTGCCTACTTGTGATCTCTCTCTCTGTCAAATAAATAAATAAAAATTAAAAAAAATTTTTTTAAATGGGAATAAGAATAACGGTACTTCCTACTTCAGAGACCACTCTGAGAGGAAAAATGCAATGGGCAGAAAATGCTTTGAAATGGTGTCATCGCTATGGGGAATGGTGCTAATTTGGTGAAAGTTAAAGGATGTTGACAATCATCCTCCAATCTCAAATACCTTCCCAGCAATGTTATGACCTAAAATGTCACTAACCTGGTTCCCTGAAGCAACTTACTGTCTTTTAAAAAATGCCCTGGGCCAAGTAAGAGCATCAGCTGGCTATCGGGGATTAGCTGAGGGCTACCTGAGAGCAGGAAGGGGTCCGGGCGGGAGAGGAGACAGAGGAGAAACCCAAGAACAAAGCACAGAGGACACAGGAGTGTGGAACAAAGCAGCCCTGCTAAGGATAGCCCCATGGGTGACTCTTCTAGAAGAGAGGTGAAGAGGACCAGCTGTGTTGAAAGCCAGCCCAGTGTGCTCCAAAGCTGCAGGCTAAGGACAGAGTGGTTCCAGGCCATTCGCCCACCCTTCCCTGGGACATAGAATGGGGACCAGAGGAACCCTAGGGCACTCAGCAGCCAAGGCAGGGAAGCTTAGTAGCAGTCTTTCAGATGTTTGGGTGAAGACCCTGTATTTATCAAAACTCCCACCAGGACACCACACCTGTGGGTGAGGCCTTCTAGCTTCAGACATGAGCTCCTGGAGGCCCTGGCTTTTAATAGCATGAATGATGATTTCTAGGGAGGGGTCCTCTGTCTGGCTTCTAAGGAGCTGTGGACTTAACTTTTATTGAGTGGGGTGTCTGGGCCTGGAGCTGAACAGCTCAAGGGACAGAGAGGCTGAGCACAGCCAGCTGCACACCCTACAGTCCCCCTACGAGGGCCCACATACTTGTCCCACTTCTACATAAACATGAAACAAATGTTTAAAGAATGTTCCTTTGAAAAGACAATTACTGGGGAGCCTGGGTGGCTTAGTTGGTTGAGCAACTGCCTTCAGCTCAGGTCATGATCCAGGAGTCTCAGGATCGAGTCCCGCATCAGGATCCAGCTCCCTGGGGAATCTGCTTCTCCCTCTGACCTTCTCCATTCTTATGCTCTCTCTCACTTTCTTTCTCCCCCAAAAATAAATAAGACCTTTTTAAAAATTATTAGAAAAAGAAAAGACAATTATTCTGGATGTCCACATATCTCAACCCAGCCTGTCCTCATATGGGCCTGAAATCTCCCACCAACAGAATCTGGGTCTCCCAGAGAAAGCCCCCATCCCCACCCCAGCCCAGCTAGGAGCTGGGCACTTTCCTCTCCTCCAAATCCCTTCTAAGGACCTGAGATTGGAGGAAGAGCTTGTCACACCCAGCCCTGATTCTGTCTTGTACTCTAAGGGGCAAAGGACTCATAGCCACCTTCAGAGCCATTCACCTGTCCCAGGTCCTGGCCTTTAAAAAGAAGAGGAACAGAAAGGACCACATTCACACTTAGTGCTTGGCTCCTGGGGACCCAGACACATGGGCAGTTCATTGGGCCAATGGTTTTCACTCCAGTGGCATCATATGGACTGTGACAGATGTGCTGGGGCCCTGGAGCCTCTCGCCTGCAATTTTCCCCATCAAGGCATGACATTCACCCTGAAAGCAAGGGAACACCTCCTGTCTCAGAGCACCCAGGGTCAGAGAGCCCTGCCAGGTAGAGAGGAATCCATGTCTTTCAATGGGGCTTCTCACCCAAGTCACCCAGGCGTTCTTGCCCTAGAGCATTCCTTTACTCATCCATTCCTTTGTCCGAACGGTCCTTCATTCACACACTCACTGAACACCCCCCAGCAGTCTGCACTGTGCAGGGAACTGATGGAAGACCAGGGCAGCTGGAGCACAGATGGGTGGCTAGTGGGTACCACAGATGCAGCTGGGAAAGAGGGCACCTAATCAGACAGGGTTCTGCAGGCCACGTGTGAATTTGGATCTATTGTAAGAGTGGCGGGAAGCCACGGGAGGACTCTAAGCAGGAGAGCGAGATGACCATAGACACATTTAAAAGAGTTGGCTGTGGCTGTCCTGTAAATGGGGAGGGGAGGCGAAAGATCTGGGGGGAAATGCCAGGGTGGGTCAGATGGAAATGAGAATAACGTGGCCTCAAGTGACTTTGGTAAAATTGGAAAGGTAGATATATTCAGAGATGTTTGGGAATCAACGGACAGAAAATGAACGTGTGGATTTGGAACAATACACAGAATGGTCTATAGGATTCTGGGTGGCCCCACCAGTTGGGTGGGGACCACCCAGGAAGGGAAAGTCACTGAGAGCCAAGGGCAGGAACTGTGTTTTGAAGAGCAGCAGGAGACTCTCTGAGGTACTGAGCTGAGAGGGCAGGTGCGTGGGCAAGACTAACGTCCAAAGGAGAGCCTCAGGTAGAGCTCTCCTGGGATGGCGCACGCGGCTGGTTTCGCGGCTGTGTGACCTACCCAATGGCACAGGCCCCCACACTTCCAAGAGCCCCACCCTTCGCTTTAACGCTCTGCTGTCACCACCTTGGCATTTTTGAGCAAGAGGTCCCACGCTTTTATTCTGCATGAAGTTCAGAATTCTGCAACTGGTCCTGAACATATGATATCAATAAAGATGCCCATAGAAACTGACGCTACAGGCATGGATTCATGCATTCCTTGCATATGTCTTGAGCACTCGATAAAACAAGATAAATTAGTATAATATGGAGTGGGTGAGACCGTGATGAGCCTCTGAAGATAAATAAATAAAGGGGGAGGTGTCAGTCTGCTAGAGCTGCCGTGACAAAATACCACAAACTGGGTAGCTGAAACAATGGAAATTTATTTTGTCTCGGAGCTGGAAGCTAGACGTTCAAGGTCAAGGTGCTAGAAAATCCTGTTTCTGGTGAGGCCTCT
Source organism: Mustela erminea (assembly GCF_009829155.1). Classification (NCBI taxonomy): domain Eukaryota; kingdom Metazoa; phylum Chordata; class Mammalia; order Carnivora; family Mustelidae; genus Mustela; species Mustela erminea. The sequence goes on from NC_045630.1 coordinate 27,219,549, forward strand.
CTTCCTGACTCCAGACTGTCACTCTCTCACGTGACCTTTTCTCTGTGGGAACAGGGCAGGAGAGGGGAGAGGAAAAGAGCACCCAGGTGCCTCTTCTTAGAAGAACAATAATCCTGTTGGGTGACGGTCCTACCCTTAGGACCTCATTTCACCTTAGATTACCTCTTGAAGAGCCCTCTCTCCAACTATGATCATTCAGTGGGTTAGGCCTTCAACACGTGAATTTGGGGGGCAGGGGTGACAATTCTGTCCATGACCAGAGAGAGGGAATGCTGGGGGTAGAGCAGAGGCCAACAGCTCCCCACTTGTGTCTTCTTAGCCCACCTCTGAGGTCACCTGCGCCTTCCGTCACTCTTCCCGTTCATGTGGACAACATGTCACCTCAAGTGCCAATGCTGTTTTGCAAAAACGTTAAGGAATGAATACCCCCCAGAAGCAATCCTTAAATAACTAAGGAAAGGAGGTGATGGACATACCCCAGCTTCCTTGCTCCTAGTGTGACAGTTGGAGGTGCGCACCCCACATCGTCTCTCAGGGGCCTCTTGGTGCCCTCAGAGGAGGCCACTCACTGACCAGCTCGACCGGCTTTCAGCCCTCCCTACAGTGTTCCAGGCAGAAAGAAGGGCTAGTGAGAAGATGACCTCCAGCGGGAGCTTGCTCAAGTGCCAGGTGCACCAGCAGGAGGCTGGTTCGGACAGATCTGGATCCAGGGAGGGGGGCGGGAAAGGAGATCTGCTCCGTGGTAGGAGGCCCATGGAAAGAGGAGAGGCACGTGTATAATTCTGAACTTTCTCATAGTTCACATTACAACAAGTAAAATGGATTTAATAATATTTATTTAACCCAATATATCCAAAACACTGCTTTTCAACATGTAATCAATATAAAAGAAATTTGAAAGATACTAGATGCTTTTTTGATATTTATCTTCAAATTCTGGTATGCATTTTATACTTACCTAGCTTTTCAGGGGACCCACAGCATCCAAACTATTTTTCTAAGAATACCAAGATAATGTTTACCCTTTTTCATCGCATTGACTTTTGCGTCGATGATGGTAAACCTGCAACCACCTTATCACACATCAAGACAATGGCAATAAACCTTGCAACCATCACCGCATTTTATACTCACAATAAAACTAAGCCAATTTCACTTAAGAAGATCCTTGATGAAAAAGTACAAAATTATTAGTTCCTTATTACATCTTGACCCTGAGTGTATGTCTTTTTAATTATGTGTGAACAACTGGAAAAAATATTTAATGTATTTCTACAAGACTCTCGAGGACAGTCATTGTCTCCAGAAAAAGAATTCAGGCATTGTTTGAGTCACCAACTGAACTAGTAGCTTTTTTTCATAAAACACCATTTTTACTTGAAAGAACAACAGACAAACTATGGTTTTTTTGATATGGGCATTTGGCAGAAATTTCCTCAAAAACAAGCTAGGTGAACCTGTCATTTGGAGAAAAACAATTGACTTATTTGTGGCTAGTGATAAAATTTGAGCTCTCTACATAAAACAAAAAATTAAAAAAAAAAAAAAACTTGTATCTATCATGCTCAGCTTGACAGCTTCCCAATACTTAAGAACTTTCCTGATGAGACCAGTGGTGATGTTAAAAGATGTGATTTTTTTTAATTTTAATATAAAATGTCAAATCAGGAAGATCTATGTAACTCACCGAGTTACTGTTCACTTGCCTGTTATTTTTTCCATATTCTAGTAGGAAGCATTTGTCGGAATGTGCATTTAAAATACCTTGTTGCACTCTGTTGTTTTTCCACTCCCTCAATGGTGTCTTTGATTAAAGAGAGTTTCTGATTTCAATATAATCAAATTTATCATTCTTTCCCCTGATGGTTAGTGTTTGTTGGTCTTGTTTTCAGATTGGAAATATGAATGAATTCTCCCATGTTATTTGTGATTTTTACCTTTTGCATTTATGTTTTTCGTCTGCCTGGAATTTTTTATTAGGTAGAATTATATGAATTTGCTTATGTTTGACTATTTTTGACCTACAAAATGAAGGTTTTTATATGGTTCAATACAATATATGATGTGAGCCAGGAATATATTTTTATTTTTTTTCCAAATGAGTAATAACTTTTCCCAGGGCTATTTATTTAAAAGTTAACCTTGGGGGCGCCTGGGTGGCTCAGTGGGTTAAAGCCTCTGCCTTCAGCTCAGGTCATAATCCCAGGGTCCTAGGATTGAGCCCCGCATGGCATCCGGCTCCCTGCTCAGCAGGGAGCCTGCTTCCCTTCCTCTCTCTCTGGCTGCCTCTCTGCCTACTTGTGATCTCTGTCAATAAATAAATAAAATCTTTAAAAATAAATAAATAAATAAAAATAAAAGTTGACCTTGCCTACTGATCTGCTCATGCCACCTTGCAATGTAAGTCTTTTGGTCAATTCTGGCCCCAATACCACATTATCCTGATTCAAATAACATTGGTATCTCTAGGGCAAGACCTCTCTCACCTTATTCTTTTTCTTCAAGAGAGTTTGGTTATTCTTGACTCCTTGAACTTCCAAATAAATTTCAGAATCATTTTGTCAAGTTCCACTCTGGAAAAAAAAAAAAAAAAGTTTGTAATTTTTCTTGCAGTTGCATTGATTCTGTACATCAGTTTGGAAGAATAGGGCCTCTTCACAGTGTTGAGTCCTCCAGTCGATGAACACAGAATATCTCTCCATTTATTATATCTCCTTTAATCTCTCTCAATAAAAGATTGTTATTTTCTCTTAAGAGGTTTTACACATATTTTATTAGATTTACTGCCAAAGAAGCTTTTTGGGTCTGTGATGTTATTTTATCCTACCTCCAAACTAATACGCTAGCCAGTTCTTGTTGAATGCTAGTAGAAGACATGAAACTCCTGCAGAGATTAAAACTCTTATTTTCCACAGCAGGAAGTATGTGCATTTATTTTCCTTGATCCAAGTCCCATGAAGGAGTCCAGATGGATTCTAGCCACACTTAGAGTGGGTTTGCTTTATAGCTAAGGATCACTGAGCTTGGGAAATCCATTATTTAATTCCAAGTACTAAACAAGCTTCCTCTTTGTCCCAGAGGAAGACATTACTTCCTGCCTCAAGATTTCTTGGTGCAAAAACAACCTTAAGATAAGACCCACGTAAACAGTTGTCAGGGCCTTGCATTCTTGGCATACCCAGCAAGACATACAGCAGAATGAAAGCCTCATGGAGGAGTATCTCCCAATAGCACTTCACATAACCTTGCAAAAATGACGGTTTCTAACTGTTTGCTGCTGACATTTAAAAAAAAAAAAATAGTTGAATTTTGTTTCTTAACGCTCTACCTAGCAATTTTACTAAACTCATTAATTGCAATAATTTACCCACGGATTCCATAGAATTTCCCACATACAAAAACATATCATCTTTGAAAAATGAAATGTTGTTTCTTTTGATCCAGAACTTATCTCTCTTATTCCTTTTCTTTTTCCTGCTTTATTTCACTAGCCAAAATGTTTCACTGGTTTAACAGAGCAATGTTGAAAGAAATAATACTGGCACTCTTATCTCATGCTTTATCTCAAAAAGAAAGCGTATAATGTTTCACTATTATAAACAATGCTTTCTCTAATCCACTTCCTCTTTTTTGCAAACATCCTTGATTAAATTAAATAATTCCTTTCTGTTCCCAGGTTGCTAAATGTTGATAATAATTAGATGACTTTTTTTCTGCAATTATTACATCATTTCTCTTCATTTATCTAGTAATGTTAGAACAAATTAAATTTTCTGATGTTAAAACTTTGCATTGTTGAAATAAACCCAACTCTGTCACAATATGTTATCAATTTTATACTCTTAAATTTCATTAGCCCTTCTTTTTACTTGTGTTGGCATTTTAGGTATAAACTTCTCTTCAAGTACTTACTTTAGCTTCATCACACACTTTGATTTGGAATATTTTTTATTATTATTCAGTTAAAAACATTCTCTAATTTCCATAAACATTTCTTCTTTGAACTAAGGATTATTTAGCAGTGTGTTTTTTAATACTTAATACATACTTTTAATATGATTTATCATTGATTTGTAGCTTAATCAGATTGTTCTGGAAAGACCCAATCTACATTATTCAGCCTTTCTTTTCTTTTTTTTTTTTTCCTTAAAGATTTTATTTATCTATTTTGAGAGAGAGAGAGAGAAAGCACACGAGAGGGGAGAGGGGCAGGCAGAAAGAGAAGCAGACTCCCCACTGAGCAGGGAGCCCGGTGCGGGACTCAATCCCAGGATTCCAGGATCATGACCTGAGTTGAAGGCCGTTGTTTAACCAACTGAGCCACCAGGCACCCTTATTCAGCCTTTCAAAATTTGTTTGGGTTTGTTTTATGACTCAAAATACAGCCATTTTTTTTTGTAACTATACTATATATTTTGAAAAAAATGCATATACTAGTCAAGTCATTGATACATGCCCATTTTTAAATCAAATTTTTTCATCATGTTCAAATATTCTATATTTCTACTGATGTCTTTATCTGCTTGTTCAATCAGTTACTGAAAGAGGGATATTAAAATGATCCACTATAATTGTGGATTTGTTAATTTCTCCTTGGAGTTATCAATTTTGGCTTGAATATTTAGAAGTTCTCTTGTTAGGTGCATATAATTATAAATTTTGATATCTTTTTGTGGACCTGAATTTTTTTTAATGAAGTGAAACTCTTTCTCACTAGTAAGGATTTTGGTTGAAAATTTATATATTTTCTGTCCTTTAACTACATCAGCTTCCCTTTGATTAGATTTTACTTAATATATCTTTTTTCACTTGTTTCCTTTCACCCTTTCACTATCCTTAAATTTTAGATGTTTCTTTTATAAATAATATATAGTTGGGGCACCTGGGTGGCTCAGATGGTTAAGAATCTGCCTTCAGCTCAGCTCATGACCCCGGGGTCCTGGGATCGAGTCCTACTCGGGCTCTCTGCTCAGTAGGGAGCCTGCTTCTACCTCTGCCTCTCTCTCACTCTCTCTCTCATGAATAAATAAATAAAATTGTTTTTAAAAAATAACATAGAGTTGGATTTTTTTTCCAGTACATAATCAGTTTTTTTTTTATTTTTATAAACATATAATATAATCTCCAGGGGTACAGGTCTGTGAATCACCAGGTTTACACACTTCACAGCGTAGAGTTGGATTTTTTAAAAGATTTATTTATTTCAGAGAGTGGGGGCACAGAGGGAGAGGGAGAGAGAGGGTCTCCAGCAGACTCCTCGCTGAGCATAGAGCCCATCACAGGGCTCCATCTCACAACCCTGAGGTCACAACTTAAGTCAATGACAAGTCAGATGCTTAACCAACTGCACCACTGAGATGCTCCTGCAGTTGGGTTTTCTATTTCATCCAAACAGACCTTTTTTTTTTTTCTTAAATCTTTTTCCTAACTCTTTTTTTCTTTTTCTTTTTTTCCTATAGCACATATTCCTTTTTAAAGTTATTATTAATGGACTTTAGTTTTTAAAACAGTTTTAGATTTACAGAAAAGTTGCAAAGATAATGCAAAGTGTTCCATATATCCCACACTCAATTGTCCCTATTATTAATGTCTTAGGTTGATACAGTACATATATTATACTTAATGAACAAATATTGGTAAATTATTATTAACTAAAGCCAGATTTGCTTCATTTTTAGCTAACATCTTTTCTCTGTTTCAGGATTCTATCCAGTGATACCACATTACGGAGGATCCTCAATTTTCCTTTGTTCTCTTGGTTGTGATGGTTTCTCACACTTTCCTTGTTTTTGATGACCTTGACAGTCTTGAGAAGTACTGGTCTAGCATTTTGTATAATGTTCCTCAATTGGGATTTCTCAGATGTTTTTTCCATGATTAGACTGGGGTACTTTGTTTAAGAGAGGAATACCACAGAGGTTAAGTGTCAATTTCATTACATCAGATCAAGGGTACATATTATCAACATGACTTATCACTGTTGATTTTGACCTTGATCACTTGACTGATAACTTGATAAGGCTTATCAGTTTTTTCCATCACAAAGTTGCTCTTTTGCCCCCATCCATGGCACATACCTTAGTGCCACTTTGCCCCCATCTGTACCATATCTTTTGGAAGGAAGTCACTATATACCGGCCACACTTAAAGAATGGAGTTATACTGGGGCACATGAGTGGCTCAGTGGGTTAAAGCCTCTGCCTTTGGCTCAGGTCATGATCCCAGGGTCCTGGGATTGAGCCCCACATTGGGCTCTCTGCTCAGCCAGAAGCCTGCTTCCTCCTCTCAATCTCTCTCTCTCTCTCTGCCTACCTCTCTGCATACTTGTGATCTCTGTCAAATAAATAAATAAAGTCTTTAAAAAAAAAAAGAATGGAGTTATATGTCACCTCCTTGAGAGTACCTACATAAATTCGTTGAATTTTTTTTTCATGCATAAGAAAATTCTCTTCTCTTCCACTTATTTATTTATTCCATGATTTATTTATATCAATATGGACTCATGGATATTTGTTTTATAGTTTAGGTTTTAAACCAACACTATTTTGTGGCTCAAACTCCTCTAGCTTTAGCCATTGGAAGCCCTTTTAGTAGTTCTGTGCTCCTTTGATTTGCCTACATCAGTATGAGGTATTTATTTGTTTGTGACTTGTTTTCTGAACATTTCCTTACTTTCTGACACTATTAGATGTTCTAGACTCATCTTGGGTATTTCCTGCCCCAATCCTGGAATCAGCCATTTCTCCAAGTTCTGTTTATGGGCTAATAGAATTACAATCCAAGATCTGGGCACTATGTGTGTTTATTACTACTATGTGTCATTGCTCTTGGACTCTCTCAGCTGGCAAAGCAAAGAAATTTACATGTGTATATTAACTACTGTTAATTGTATGTAAGCATTTGATCTATATTGTTAGACATGAGTTCCTACTGATGTCTCCAACTCTAATCCATTACCATAAGGATGACAGTAGCATCTCCCCAACTGTGAGAAACCAAGCTGCCTGCCACCATCTGCCATCATTTACTTAATTGTTCAGTCCAATATACATGCATGACAGTACCACAACTGCTAGTCTGCGGATGTGTGGGTGGCTCAGTTGGTTGAGCATCTGTCTTTGACTCAGGTCATGATCCCAGGGTCCTGGGATTGAGTACCGCATTAGGCTCCTTGCTCCGTGGGGAGCCTGCTTCTGCCTCTGCCTCTGCCTCTCCCCCCTGCTGTTCTCTCTCTCTCTCTAATAAATGAATAAATAATCTTAAAAAAAAAAAAAAAAGAATCGCTAGCCTGTACCTCCATGGGAAGCAACTAGTTGGTAAACCAGAGTTTAATGTGATGCTCAGCTACTTTTGCATTTGGTCTCACAGATGCTATCATTTCCAAGGGTACTTGGTTCAGCACCTTTTCCCCATTCCTCTTTAGTGAGGTCTTTTAAAGTACATTTGTGATACAGTTAGAATCTATTGCCATAGTTTGGGTTTTTCCCTGGGACTCCTAAATGATATTTTCTAATTTGCATGCATTAAGGTTCAGTGTTTATGTTTTGAAGTTTATGTTTTTCAGTTGCATGGATGTACCAGTTTGTTTATCCATTCACTTATTGAAGGACTTCTTGGTTACTTCCACTTTGGGGTAATTATGAATAGAGCTCTTATAAACATTTGTGTGCAGGCTTTTCTTGTGCATATAAGTTTTTGCTCAACTAGGTGAAAACATAAGAATGTGAATGCTGTGTACAGTAAGACTGTTTAGCTTGGTAAGAAACCACCAAACTGTCTTCCAAAGTGGCTGTCCTATTTTGCATCCCCACCAACAATGAATGAGTTCCTGTTCTTCTGAATCTTAGCCAGTATTTGAAAATGTCATTTTTTTTAATTTTGGCCTCTCTCATGTGTGTGTAGTGGTATCTCACTGTTTCTTAAATTGCACTTTCCTCAAGACAAATAATGTTGAGTTTTCATATGCTTACTTGCCATCTCTTTTTTTTTTTTAAGATTTTATTTATTTATTAGAGAGAGAGAGAAAGAGATCACAAGTAGGCAGAGAGGCAGGCAGAGAGAGGCGGGAAGCAGGCTCCCCGCTGAGCAGCGAGTCCGATGCAGAACTCCATCCCAATATCCTGAGATCATGACCTGAGCCAAAAGCAGAGGCTTTACCCACTGAGCCACCCAGGTGTCCCCTTACTTGCTATCTCTTGATCTTCTTTGGTGAGGTGTCTATTTAGATTTTTTTGCCCATTTTTTAATGGGTTTGTGTATTTTCTTATTGTTGAGTTTTACATGTTCTTTGTATATTTTTACTTCTTTTTACATTTAATGAAATTACTAATATATTTTTGCATGTAATCCTTCACTTTATTTAGTACTTTCTATTTTTGTTCTCCTTCTCTTGTTTCTCATATTTTTTGGTTTTGTTTTGTTTGTTTGTTTGTTTTTTACTTAGGTTTCTTCACCCTCTCATTTTTCTTCCACTAGTTCTGCCATTGTACATTATATTTTATTCTTTCAGTAACTTGCATAGAAATTAAACATGCATGCTAATTTATCAAAGTCTAAGTTTAAACAATACCTTTACTCTTTGTCTAGACAGCATAAGGACTTTGTAACACTTTAATGTCATTTACCATCCTCCAGACTTACTATGTTAATTAAGTAGTTTATCTTTATGTTATTTTAGAAAACACATGGCATAAGATGTTAGTGAGCTTGTTTTACATAGTAAATGAGTATTTGGATTTATCCTGTATTTGCCACTTTTTCATTCTTATTCTCCTTGACTGCAAGCCTTCCATCCAGGAATTTGCTTGCTGCAATTTGCTTGCAGCTCATCCTTTAAATTTTCCTTTATAGAGGGTCCTCCTGTAGCAAATTCTCTTGGGTTTTGGTTTTCTGAAAAATGTGTTTATTTTGTTCTTACTCCTGAAATAGCCTTTCCTGGGGGGCAGAATTCTAGGTTAATAGTAATTTTTTTTCTTAACACCTTGAAGATTTGAGTTCAGGTTTCTGTTGTTGTGGTTGTTGAATCAGCTATCTGACTACTGCTCTCCTACAGGTAATCTTTTTCCCCACTCCGGTTGCCTTTAAGATTTTTCTTTGTTGTTGATGGCCCACAGTTTCACTACAATGCACCAGATGTGCATTTTTATTTATTCTCCTTGTGATGTGCAGGAATTTTTTAATCTGCGGATTTTAGTCTCTAACAGTTATAAAGAATTCTCATCTATTTTCTCTCTGAACATTTTCCATATCCCATTCTCACCTCGCCTTCTAAATTCCAATGAAATTTTTGTTAGATCTTCACATTCTGTTCTCCATGGCTCTCGATATCTTTTTCATATTTTCATTTCGTATGTGTGTCTCTATGCTACATTTTGGATAATTTATTTGCCCTATCTTCAAGTTCACTCATTTTCCCTTTACCTCTGTCTAACTTGATGTTAAACTCACCTACTGAATTTTTTAATTTTATTATTATAATTGTCATTACAATAAATTATATTTGGTTTTGCTCAAATCTGTGTTAAATTCATTTAAAAGGAGGCCATTATACTGAGGTGCCTCTAATGCCATGCTGGTCTATGCTAGCAAACTAAAATCTAAGCCTGGCAATGCCTTAAGGTTACAAAATCAGAATACCAAGGACAACCATCACAAACAGTCAACTGGGCTTTAAGCTATACCACACAGTAATTTCCTTACTTTTCTTCCGCACTTTTACTATGTAAGTCCTGCCCTGGCTTCTCTCAGCAGAGCACTTCTAACCACTTTTGTATTGGTGCTGCTAGATTTGAATTGATTTTGCACACACACACACACACACACACCTTAAAATTTTTAACATACCTCATTTTATCTCTTAACATCTACTTAGACCCTCATTGTAGATGCAAAACTAAATGTCCCCTACAGACATTTTGCTTGTCTTCTATTTCTTTAAAAATAATAATCATATTTACTTTGGGTTATGAGGTTGATAATTATGATACCAGAAACCTGTGCAGATCGATTTCTTCTAGCTGTGTATGTAGTAATTGTTCATTGTTAGCTGCTCTTTTCCTTTTCCCTTTCCATGTGAGAATTCTTTAAAGTCTTGGCTGGAAGTAGATTTCTTCAGAGAGGATCTGTGCTTGCTTCTTCCAGATGATTGGGGCATTGCCATTCTGGGACTACTTCAAAATCTGACTTGAAGTCTGACCACCCACATTGCTAGAATTTGACTTACATGTCCACACATAGGTCTTCTTAAGATTTTAATTATTAGGGAGTGATTTGGACTTTTTAAAAAAATCCTGTTTTGTCTTTTTTTTTAAGCAACTTGTCTTGAAATTTCCTGTTGTGGAAGAGGTGTGGTAGGGTTTGGTTCTGGCTCACACTGATGTTGACACTTAGCATGTCACTGAACGTGTCCCCTTTCTTTCTTTGTTTTTCTCTCTCTCTTTCTTTTTCTCTCTGCCCTCTCTCTGTTACACACACACACACACACACACACAAACAGGCATTTGTCCTATATAAAACTATAAAAATTGAAGTTCAAGTTCATCAGGTTCAGCAATAGCCCTCAGCATAAAATTCTTACTTACTTCTCTTGGGTCCTCCTTTCCCTTAGATGTTGGGCTGATAAATCCTTGCTGCTATATTTTGCCTGTTCTCCAATGTTTTCAAGAAGATTTTTTAAATATACATTAACTAGCATTTTTCATTTTTATTAGCAGGAAGAGTGTTCCAAGTGCCTTGCCATGATATTACCAGAAACAAAGCTATGCATTTTCTGAAAATGCAAGTTTGCAACAGGGAGATAATTCAGATTGAATTCCTACGAAACAGGACAATGCAGAGAATTGTGGCTTGACAATTTTTCAAAGGAAACTTAGAGAAATCTGATAGTAATTGCTTGTATATACACATTTCTACCAAACTAGAAGTCTGGTAGAGATTACAGGTTCAACCTCTGTCAGTGAGGACCAGCAAAATGAGTTCTTCTCTAAGGAAACAGATTTTATTAATTCTACAAATATTTATAGCACAACCATTCTACATCCTGCGGGTATAGCCGTAAAAAAACCAACAAGTCCCTGTCTTCCCTGAATATAAATTCAAAAGGAGATTCATGCCTGTGCCTTTCTCAATACCGTGTTCTAAACAGCAGAGTTATGTAGCACAGTTGGAATATAGCTATCAGTGAGTGTCATATTTCCTGGGGCCAACTCAGCAGGTGAAAAAAGATAATAAAGTGAAAAGTGTTTTTTTTTTTCCTTTAATAGCCAGTGCTCCACCGATGATCCACTACTTTTCTTTTCTGTTTTAAGTCTCTTAAAATCTCTGCCCTTTCCGAACGGGGCATAAATGCGAACAAAAAGAATATTGCGTGTCCATTTGCATGACAAACCCTGCTGCAGTTGGCCTGTTGCACTTGAATTTCTAACTTTGAGAAAAATCCAATTTTCTTCCTTCTTTTATAAGTCTATGTCAAATCACTGTGGGAGGCCTTAGCCTTAAGTTTGGGGAGTGGATGAGAAGTTGGCTATGCTCTTTAGACAGTTGGAAATGCCCAAATAAATGTAGTTTATTTCAGAATTAGAAGGTCTTGGTCCTAATTTCAAGTTCCAATAGCCTGTTTCTATCAGAATATACAAAGCATAGACCAAATAGCAAGACTTGGTCTGCTAGCTCAGGGCAGGGGTTCCCACATTCCTGCCTGCTGGATGATCTCAGGTTCACACTTACAGACCCCAGCGACAAAAGGAGGGAAGCTTCCTCCATGTGAAATCTTGCTCTCAAAGTCCCTATGATACAACGTAGAAGAATAAAGCAAAGCACAAAAGTTCATGTGCCCTATGAATAGAATTACAGAGAACACTTGCATGAGCAAAAAAGAGCCAAAGACAGCGTTTTATAGCATATGAACCACAAAGTCTTTTGAAAACTTCCCAGGAGGGAAAAATGTAATTGTTTATCTCTTTCTTGAATCTTCTTGAAGTGAATTCCTATACTAAGGACTTTGAGATATTAAATACTGAAGTAAAGAAAACTGTGTAATATTATCAGAACATTTTCCAAATTTCCAAAAGCATCTGATGATGGGGACTTTTTCTGTCCACATGACCTCTACTGTCCATGGAAACACTATGGGAAAGTGTCCTGAGGGAATCACAAGGTCATTGTTTTTGTGTTCAAATTAGGATTTATGGGTAACTTTTCCCTCCTTTTCAAACATTTTGCAATCTAAATTGTTTGATCCTTTCACTTGTTTATTTATTTTGGTGTCAAGCTTCTTAGTTTTTATGCTGGATGATTGGGGGCAGAAAGGGAATTATTGAAGGCTATTGGGTTTATTCATGGAGGCTTCAGGAGAATCTGAATTGGGTTTAAAAGCCTCCATGCAAGAAAAATATCCAAAATTCTCTCAGAACTGATTCTGTGAACCTGTAGTTGTTGCTGCCACTGGACAGAGAGGAAACAGCTCATCCCACTGACAACACTGACACAGGAGGCTGGCCCATCTTCTTGGAACCATTATCACCATGGATCTGGAAACTGGATCTAATTCCACTGGAGCCATTAGCCCCCTAATATAGTGTCTACACAGCCCCAGCTCTTTTGGATTCTTAGCTTCCAATCAAAGTCCTCTCTGGATAAACCTGATCCATGAGTCGTTAATCATATGACCAGGGTTTGCTGTAAGGAAAGATGAAATGGTACCTAGTTTTTATGGAAAGAAGAGGACTCAACTGTTTGCCCAGATGGGGAGTGTCTCAAAGATAAATGGGGATGGGGGGACTTGAGCAAGCAGCCAAAGTCAATGACAAATGCCCTCTACCCCAAGTATTTTTTAATCGCCCCAACTTTCTCACTTCATATTCAAATATACTTTGTTCTCCTACACACATTCCATCTCCATTATCTAGTACAATTTTCACTATGAATATGAAAAGTTTCAGAAGCTAATCCACAAATACCCAAGACTCTCCATCAAGCTATAATAGGATGTTATTTAATGAGCCAAGCTCACTCAAAGCCATGGAGCTGCTACTATTGGCAATGACCATAGGTTTGAAAGTTTTGACCAAAACCTCCTACGTGCATTGTTGTTGTTGTTGTTGTTGTTTTGTATGTCCACTTCACCACACCCTCCCCCAAGGAGCCCTTCAGAGCTTGACTATACACATATACATTTTTAAAGGAAATTCTTTTGATTTCCCATGACACTGGAATAAAAATGTACCCTCATCCTACCTTCTCCCTTACCTGCACAACTCAGCTGGTTGGGTCAGTGTTGTAAAGATGGAGAACATCCTCCCCAGGAAGTTCTTTTTTTTTTTTTTTTAAGATTTTATTTATTTATTTGACAGAGAGAGAGAGGGATCACAAGTAGGCAGAGAGGCAGGCAGAGGTAGGGAGGGGGAAGCAGGCTCCCTGCTGAGCAGAGAGTCTGATATAGGTCTCGATCCCAGGACCCTGAGATCATGACCTGAGCTGAGGGCAGAGGCTTTAACCCACTGAGCCACCCAGGTGCCCCCATAAAAATAAGTTTCTTTAGCCTTTTTACCTTGTACTGGAGCTATTGGGACACAGGAACCATCCGTTTGATTCTACTGCAAGCTTCTGGAGGGTGCAATCCATATCTGCTCCTTACTTTTATCTCTACAACACTTAGGATGGTGGTAAATATTTGTTTGAATGAATGAATGAATGAATGAATGATAAATATTTGGAGCAGCAATGCTGTATCACCAGAGGCTCCAGAGACAAATCGACACCATCCATTCATATTATAGGAAAGCTTTTACTTTTCTAGGTGAAAAGTTCTTGGCTCCTGCTAAGAAATTACTTGAAGAACAATATAATTCAACACACTTTTCCCTGATCAGTTTCAGCAGTTCATCCCACTTAAGGTTTCACATTTAAAAAAACATAAAAATAACTAATCTAAAGAATGCAATAATAAGATTGGCCAGGGCCCATGAATCCCTAGAAATGTTCCCACAAAGTCATTGTAAAAACTCAATGTTGTGTGTCTAAGTGGTCTGCTGGGTGAAAACACAGTTCCCTCCCAGGAGATGGGACTTGGGGCATGAATCAAGTTTCAGCTTGGGTTAGAGCAGTGGACGTTAAGAAATAACAGGTTTCAGCTGACCAGTTCCTGGGCCCCAGGTACACTGCAGACTAGCATCTGAATACCACTACGCCAGTAAAACTTCTCTAAGGTTGCTGACAACTCCCTTGTAGGGAAAACCAACAGCCTCTTTATTGTCCTTATTTCACATAACCTTTAAGCTGCTTTTGGCACCCAAATCCACCTGCTCCTTTGAATCTCTTCTTTGTAGCTTCTGGATTCTCCTGGGACATTCATTACTATTCCAGTTGCCCCTTCTTAGCCTCCTTGCTGTAGCCTCTTGCTCTGCCCATCTCTAATCTGTTAGTGTCCTCTAGTGGTTATCCTTGGCCCTCGTCCAATTTCATCTAATTCTTTGACAATGACTCCAAATCTTCATTCCCCATTCTACTGACCTAGCCCTTCTTAGTAGGCTTCTACAAGGGCATTAAGGCTTAGTGCCTTTAGGCATCCACTGTGTATAATTAATTACCTTCTCTCCTATGTATCTAGAATGAAGAGTACCTATCAACCATCTTGGTGGAGAACTGAGGAAATAATCACTTGGATCATTTTCTGTAGGGCTTAATGCTCAAGAACTCTTACCTAGGCTGGTTGGTGCTGGTCCCATAGAGCCAACTGCCGAGGTGGCATCTCCACTTGGCTGTTTCACAGGAGCTTCAAAAGCCACACTTCAACAATAAACCTGTTGTTCCCTCATACTTCTTCTTCTCTTGTTTTTCCTAACTTGATAAAGACCATCATTATATTACTAATTCTTGGTTTTTCTATTTTTAGACATAACCTATTGATTTCCTACTTTGGAAGATGAATCTCTCACACATGCCTGCTCCCAACATACACTTTCCATCCCTCTATCCTATTTGTAATTTAGAATTTTAGTAGCATAAGTATGCTGTGTTTATATTACTATAACTATGTAAACACATTTCATAACTGAGCCATGTAATACATTATAATGACTTTTCCTTTATGGCACAACCTCCTGTTTTTCCAGCGTTAATAGTTGTTTTTCATTTGTTTGTTTATTTGCTTGGATTTCTATGGACATACGCTTAATTTTTTCTGTGTACTTATCTGTAATTCAGCTTCAGAGTCTCCTCCAAATGTGTAAACATCCTTAATAAACTAGACTTCCTACAAATTTTACTCCCTTGAAGGAAGTGCCTATAGATGAACTTGTGGTCATCTTCATTATTGATATCTCACTGGGCTCCCCATGGAATCCCTGATGTCAGTTTCTTTCTTTCTTTCTTTCTTTCTTTCTTTCTTTCTTTTCTTTTCTTTCTTTCTTTTCTTTTCTTTTCTTTTCTTTCCTTTTCTTTTCTTTCTAAGTAGGCTCCATGCCCAGTATAGAGCCCAGCTTGAGGCTTAAGTTCATGATTCTGAGATTAAGACCTGAGCTGAGACCCAGAGTTAGACTCTGGGGACGCCTGGGTGTCTCAGTCAGTTAAGCATCTGCCTTTGGCTCAGGTCATGATCCCAGGGTCCTGGGATTGAGCCCCACATTGGGCTCTCTGCTCAGTGAAGAGCCTGCTTCTCCCTTTCCCTCTGCCCCTTCCCCCTCTCCCCACACCCCCACCTTCGCTCACGCTTGCACGCGCTCTCTCTCTCTCACTCTCCCTCTATCTCAAATAACTAAAGAAACAAATCTTAAAAAAAAAAAAAAAACTGAGACCCCCAGGTGTCCCAATGTCAGTACCCTGAAATCATTTTTCTTCACTTGGTCACATTTTCAGAGAAGGCCCTTCCCATCTCTCTCCTGAAAGATGAAAATAAAGTTGTCAAAAATAAAAGATATAGTTGTCAAAATTTCAAGAGCTTGATAGGAGATCGAAGACTGGCGCTCACATATCTCGGTATGGAAACTCTCACTAATTCATCGTATGTTTAATATGCTGTCCCCATACTCGAGTCTCTATGGTATCAACTTTACCCCTCAAGAGAATAATCTTCTGGTTTCCTGTAAGAGTGGAGGTGGGAAATCATCTTCTTACACAGATGGAGAAATTATTTGAGGGTCCAGCTCTTTCTTTAAAATAATTCGAAATGATTCTTCTGGTTTTAGATCCTCCTTTACCTCTACTTCCGGAGTGTCCATTAACCCTGATTCCTAAGATCTGGGGAAGGAAATCTTTGGTTTAAATCATCTTCCTACTTGGTTTTCCTCACTGCTTACTTAAGATTAGAATTCCACTTTCTCTAATCTGCTAAATCAATAGCCACTCTTCCATATATTGCCTGGCTTCTAAAATGTTGTTACTGTTGTGTTTCTCCTGTTCTGTTTGTTCTTAGACTTTACTTATTTATAAAAATCCCATTATCATCCCTTTGACAGAGTTTTCTCAGGGAGAGATATAATGCATTATCTTCTTGAAATAAAAACCCCTTGGCCTTTTAATTCGGTCACTTGCTACACTTGCAAACACACTCACTTATGGTTTTTCAAATGTACTACTCTCTGTCTCAGTTTCTCTCTCTCTCTCTCTCTCTCTCTCACACACACACCTTTATGTGACTCTCTGCCCTAGAATGGCTTTCTCGCTCTCCTTGCCCCATGTCTCTCTGAAGAACTTCTGCTCATCCATCCCTTCTCCACAGTTTTCACCTCCACCAGGACATGTCCCAGACCCCCTCCTATAATTCTATATCTCCCTGGATATCTCCCTCCCACAGCTACTTATCTTCCCTGATAATAACTGCTCACTCACTTTTCTGTCCTGCCCACTGGACTGCAAAGCACACTCACAGATCTCTCACAAGAACTTCTTCCTCCAGGGACGCTTCTGGCAGAAGGAAAGACTATAAGAGATGTTCCCCTAAGGCAGTGTTCCAAACCAAGAGAAGCCTTCATTTTTTTTTTAATGGACTAAACCATTCCTTTTTTAATGGTCTAAACCATTAAAAATTACTATTATTATTAATAATAATAATTATAATTATAAAAGTCTCTCTCTTACTTTCCTAGAATAGTTCTCAAACTTGGACCAGAAATTAACTACCCTAGAAATTATGTTTAGTACTTTGTAGTCAAAGCACTTTAGCACTCATCAATTAATTATGATAATTTACCATCATTAGCCAGCTAATTAAATTTGAAACTGAAGCTCAGAGGAGAAACACCAATTTAGAAATATCACTCCAGGCAGATGTCCATAGGCCCAGCTCCTCATTCCTTGACCTTCTGCTAAAAACAGTGGGCTCCGGACTGGAACGAGGCCGAGCAACCATTTCATAGGTTCCTCTTTCTCATTGTGTGACCCAAGCCCAGCGCTTCTCCTCTCCTCTCTGGAGCTTAGACAGCAAACATCCTGGGATTATGCTTCCAAGTAACATACTCCACAGAATCACAACATTTCTTATTTTCAGGTGGTAACAAGAGGCTGTCTCTAACACACACACAAAATGCAGAATATCTCTGGCTCCCATTCTTGTAACAAAAGGGGGGATAAAATGGCTGGAGCTGGAAACCATGCAACTCTTGCAGGGTTTGGAGGCTGCTTAAAAACTGTTCTTGTTGGGGGGGGTGGGGAGAGGATGAAAACAATGGAATGGAAGAAGGCCTTTTAGGAACCTCTCCTTGAGGAACTAGGAGTCTCATAATACAGTACAGTCAGCCTCCCAGGTTTATTGCTCTTCCATACATCAGAGTCATGACCTTTCACTTGAAATCTGTGGAGCTCTCCCCTTCTCAGTGCAAAGGAAAGGGGAGGGGAAAATTACCTGGTGTGCTGTACCCCACTTAAGCACTGATGTCACTGGAAACACTCTCCTGGAATGTTTTCCCCAAAAAAAGTCTGATGAGCCCCTTTCTGCTTGTCATGAGATGCTGAACTCGTATTTTTTAACAATCTCCCCCACCCCGAAACTGTAACCAGCCTAGCTTTTCTCATGTTCCCTTAGAAGAAAGGGAAGGTACAAATGTCTCAGGATGCATAGATTTTCCTAGAAACACCAACATTCTCATTGCAGATGGTTTATGATGGAGCCTGGTTATGATTACATATCATGGACAATTAGTAAAGATAACAGTAATGACAGTAACAACAATTTTCAGGTGCTTTCACAGTTTATAAGAGAGCTTTTGAATACATAATGAAGTAATTATTTTATTATCTCCATTTTTACAAGGAATAAAATTCTTGTAGAGAAAGTGGCTTGCCCAAAGTAACAAAGCTACTTGATGATATAGCTGAGATTCCAATCCTGGTCATCTGATGCCAGTTTAGACGAGCTATTCTTAGTTTGTTTCTATCCACTGGGGGACTCTCCACTGCAAATAAAAGAAAGTCAAGCTAAAAATCCAAAGGAAGAGCAGTCCTGGGTTTGGTTGAATCAGTGGCTCAGTGACATCATCACAGACCAAGGTTCTTTTCATTTCTCTCCTCTGCTACCCTCATTGTGTCAAACATCATCCCCTCGTAGTTTCAAGATGTTCCCACAGTTCTAGGCATCACCTGTGTAAACAGAGTCCAGAGAAAGAAAAGAGGCTATGGTTGTAACACATCCCTTTTTAAAAGTAGAAACAACTTCCCCTCACAACTCATTGGCCACAATTGCATCACATGCCCTTATCTCAACTTGCCAATCACTTGACAAATGATAGACACCATCCTGATTAGCTTAGACCAATCAAGATACAATACTGTAAGTCTGAGAAAGAGTCCAGTCTCTGCTGAAGAACATGAACTCTTAGAGGAGGATAAGAAAATCTGTCAGCAAAGAAGAAAAGGGAAATGTTCTGGGATTGGCAATGAGTAATAATCTCCAACCAATATGGCAGATTATTTTCTAAAACATCTTACTATGAAATAACAGAACAAAGCATCTGGTAATCTTATACACATAATTGGTATGTAAGGTTAATGGACTATGAGAAAAATGTCAAAATCCATTATGGTTAAATACATATAGTGCTAGATAGACACACTGTAAAGGAAACTCCACTGACTAAAAGTGAAGAGACCTGAGTTCTAATCTAGTTTTCACTTACTAGCTGGTGGTCTTAACCTGCCTAATCTTAGCTTCTTATTTCACACTGGCTAACCATGCCTGTCTCTATCTACCCCACAGATTTTTTCGTAATATAAATGGTTTACTAAATCATTATTGTCATTAAACTAAAGTAATTTTCCAATGAATATCTGACTGAAGGAAGATTTCTGGTTTTGAAGGCACACTGAGTGCTCATCACACTGGAACCTTCCCACCCTCTCCTCCTGCCCCAACCCCAAGTTCTCAGAAAAACCTTGATCTTGTGGATCCTCCCCGCTGGTGCCTGGCCCTAAACTGAGAACCAGGTTGTCAGTCAGTCAGTACCTGGGCTGCTTTTCTGAATTCTCTGTAATGTACACATTTAAGCCCACCACTTGTCTTTGCATTCTAGAGAAGCTGGGTGGCGCAGGAAGGAGGGTCAGTGATCATAGTGACAATATGTTCTCCAGATGAATCCAGGGGACGCAGAGGGAACTAAAAGAAACTAACAGTCATCCAGCTTTTTTTTCCCTTTGGATTATGAAGGATGCTCCATCAAGCACCTTCACCTCTCACCAGAGTCCTGAATATCTCTCCATTGCTCTTCTCTCTCTTCTCACATCTTTTGGACAGAGATCTGTTCTCTTACCCCTCTTACTCACTGAGTCATTAGGTCAAATTTCATTGCTAGGTCCATTCTACTGACATGTAGTAAAGAAGAACATGGCTTTCTTATTTACTACAGTAATTCTGGCCATTGCTTTACCTTCATTCCTATAATTTAAGGGTTTTGGCTGATTGCCTGTGAAAGAGCACATAATAAAACCATGTTTGATTGAACTGGAAGAAACACGGAGATTATCTAGACCCTTGTTACACAAAGTGTGATCTGCAGATCAGCAACATGCCATAACCTAAAAGCTTATTAGAAATGTAGGATCTCAGGCCTGTCCCTGACCTACTGAACCGGAATCCACATTTTAACAAAATCTTCAGGTGGTTCATATGCAGATTGATGTTTGGGAAGTGCTGATCTAGATCAACTAACTACCTCATTTCATGGAGAAGTCAAGTGACTTCTTTAAGGTCTCATACCAAATTAGTAGCTGCACTGGGGTGGATCTCAGTTACCCTGATTACTAAAACTACCTCTCAAATACCATTGATTCATTTGTACTTAGTTCCTTTATCCAGCTCTCATTTCTATATATGTTAGTAGGCATTGACATAAAGGTATGTCAGCTTTTGGCATTCAAATTTCCTTTTACCCAGTCCTACCATTTTTGATAACATAGCTTCAGAGTTTTCTGCAGCCTTCTTAGATCTCATTTCTTCACTTAATTAATTCACTAGGGCCTGCTTTGTTCTAAAATAATGACATGAGCCGAGTTTCTCTTTAATGTTTTGCTACTCACCTCTTCCTTTCCCATCCCCTTTTTAGGACTCCATCAACTGGATGGGCAACTAGTCTACCTACTAATATTTTATTTAAAAATCTTGTACCTACATCTAAAATGAAAATAATCTAAAGTTTTCTTTCTATTTCAGTTCTTGGTGAAGATCTTGAGATTAAAATCATGGTTGCTTTGTAAAGTGAATTGGGGAGCTCAATCATTGATTGTTGATTTAAAGACCTGTAGGTCTCCTAATGAAGGATTTGGTGGGTCCTACTCTATGGCTCATCTGTATTTTGGACATTTTTACAAGATTATCCTATTTGAAGGATCATAACTATTTAGAATCAAAAGCTGAGTAATGTTTTCTTACACAAAATATACTGCCACATTTGCACTTTTGAGATTTGATCTCTCTTGAGCAACTTGGGGCAAGGATAAAAGGACGGCGAAGGGGAAATATCCCCCTTA
Organism: Mustela erminea; assembly: GCF_009829155.1. NCBI lineage: Eukaryota > Metazoa > Chordata > Mammalia > Carnivora > Mustelidae > Mustela > Mustela erminea. Next base: position 27,240,501 of record NC_045630.1, read on the forward strand.
CTCCTCTCACTTCATCCCTCATGACCCCCATCCTGAAACATATAATCTCATGTTTTTGTAAAGCTATTGCTTCCAAGTATGATACTTCCATTAGTGTTCTCCAATTCCTTTTATCTCATATGAAGCAGCTAAGGAAACCTGGCCTAAGGGTCTTAGACTCCAGTGCAGTGTTTTCTTGGGATTTTTCCATTTCCTTGCCCTGAAAGTAGGGAAAGAGCATTTGGACAGCTGATAGTCATGCTCAGGTCATCTGACAAGGCACATGTTGGCATGCAAGGGAGCATCTATGGGTGACTCTGAGGCCCTCCCTGATCTGGAAAAATGTGGTCATGATTCATGTTTCTACAGCAAATGACAAGAGGAAGAATAGAGTCTGCCACTTATTAGCAAGTGCCCCTGCTGTCCTTGTCCTGACACACTATATTTCCCAGTTTAGAATTCTCTCTCAACCTCAGGAGCAGCCTGCATTTAGAAGCTTCTGGGTAGCAAAGAAAAACCTAAAATTTTATCACTACCACTCCTGCCCCCTCAGTTTGCTTTGAGAAATCTTTGTGGTTGGACAGAATATGCAGGAAGTCTGAAGAATCTTAAAATGTATTGCTCAAAGACAAATGTTTCCCTATCCTGATTAACAGGTCAGGTAGGTAATTGCTTCTGTAATGTGGTCTGAAGACATTAATCAACAAAAGGTCTGTCTAACCTCGTACATTTTCTTCTCTCTGACCTGAAATTCTGCCATTAATTTGCTGATAGAAGGGCCCTCCTTCTCTTTCTATGTTCAGGGATGGAGGGTACACAAGACAATACATCTAAATTCATGTATTCCAGTGTTCCCAGGACTAAACTTGCTCTAAATTTTTCATGTAGGTTCAGGAGGATAGAGGGTAAGGAGAGTAAGCATCAGAAAGATAGAAATATTTTTTTAAAAGATTTTTATTTATTTGACAGAGAGAGAGAAAGAGAGAACAAGAGAGGGAACACAAGCAGGGGGAGTGGGGGAGAGAGAAGCAGTCTTCCTGCTGAGCAGGAAGCCTGATGCAGGACTCCGTCCCAGGATCCTGGGATTATGACCTGAGCCAAAGGCAGACACTTAACGACTGAGCCACACAGGTGCCCCTAGAAATATTTTTAAACTGGAAAATTCTCCTATCCTAATGCAGTGCTCTGTAAATCCAGGAAGAAGCAAAGTTTGCAATCTCTCTCAGCCTCCTCCAACTGTAAGAATCTCCTTCTCTTAAGGAGTCATCTCCCTTCCCCCATCAACTGAGTGGGAGAATAGGGAGGTATAGGGAAAAAAAAAAGAAAAGCAGTGAGCAACATCCTCTGTGATAGCCCAAAAGTAAACATAGCAGTTTATTTACATGCATGTTAATTTTATATAAGAAATCCCAGAATCATGCTGTTTTTACTATTTCCTACGCGTTTATCCGTGGAGAAATCCTTCTATTATTCCAGCACCAGAGGAGTGACAAAACAATTTGAGAATTACAATAGGATGTGAAATACGGGAACAGTGACAAGGTGGTCTCAGAGGTACCCGTAGGCACAGTTGTTAGTTCACTCCTCAAGTTCTGAGTCAAAGCTACAGAGGGAGTCTACACAGACAGTTTCAGGAGACTGAACTCCCTAGAGGATATGTTTTTTCATCCATTTACTCACTCAACAAATATTAAGGAACCTGTACTATGTGTCAGGAATCCCTACTATAGGCTGGTCACTGGCAGCCCAAATATTAATAAGACTGCTCTTGACAGGTGTAAGAACATTCTATCATAATGTGGTTAAACTATAGTGATAGAAATGGCAGAATCTAATAGTAGAATTAAGACATGGCATCCAGTTTACAGAATTAGCTAAGCAAAAGGCTGTGTGTGTGTTGAGAAATAACAAGGCATACATTTGGAACAAATCAATCATTCTGTTGCTGGAGAATAAATTGTGAGGTGGATGCCAGGAGACAACCTGTAGAACCCACCCAGCAGAGCAGCAAGGGTCACTCATGAAGAACCCCGTGTGCTACATTAAGGAATGTGCACTTTGCTCTGTAAATGAAAAATGGAAGGCCATAAGCAGAATTCAGTCAAAGGCATATCATAGCCAAACTTATTTATGAAGATACAGCTCTCTGCCAGCTTTGTAGAGGATGAAGAGGTATGCAATGAATTGGAGGAGGTAGGGACAGCTATCAGGAAGTCATAGTTGTGGTTACAAGAGAGGTGATAGGGTCTGAACTAGGGGAGTTGCTGTAGGAATGAAGAAGCAAGGATAGGACTGAGAGCTATGTAGGAAGCAAAAGCAACCACATTTGGTAGTAGATTGAGTAGGGAGAAGGAAAAAAAGGGAGATGTTCAGGATGGCCCTCAGATGTCTTACTGAATTGGTTAGTAAATTGTGGGGCCACCATATCTAGAGAGAAAATATAGGAGGAAGGAAGTTTGGACTCAGAACAACCACGTTGGGTTGGGGAGGGGGTCTCTGAGTGGCATCTAGGTATAGTTTCTAACAAGTCACTCAACAGAAGGATATGCAGGTCAAGCAGAGGGTTGAGATTTGGGAGTTAATAGCAGCAAGGTGATGATTTAAACCATAATTTTGGATCCAGACAGAATGTGAAGAATGAGAAGAGAGCTGAACCAATGGCATAACTTTATGGAACACCAAAATGTCAGAAGCATCAGGAGAGAAGACTGTCCAACTGCAAAAGATCTAGAGGAAAAAAATCATAAAAAAAACCAGAAAAGTGAGGCCATATGCAAGCCAAAATACTAAAGAGATTCAATAACTTGCATCAAATTCACTAAAATATAGCAAAATGTGATATCTTAAACATCTCATTGGATGTGGAGGTTAAGAAATCACTGGTAAATTTAACTAGACCATCTGAATGGAAATGATGGAGCCAAAAGCCAAGCTGAGTGACATGAAAAGAAATGGGAAGTGGAGAAGTAGAGACAGAAAGTATAGCCCACTTATAGAAGAAGATGTGGATTCAAGAAAAGATTTTAACATTGGAGGAAACTTGAGCAAGTTGGTAGACTTAGAGGGGGGAAAAGAAGACACAGAATGGGGGGTGATAAATCATGTGACAAATTCCAGAAAAGGCAGTAGACAACAGGATCAAGAGCACCAGTGGAGAGATTGACCTTGAAATGAGAAGAGAACCTTCCAGAACTAGAAGGGAGTATAATATCTGCAATGTTTTTTGCTGCAAAAATCAGAAAATACAACCAAAAGAATCTTAAACAGTAAGGAAACATTATTTTATCAAGATGTCAACAAACAATCCTAAAATTTGTATGGAACCAGAAGAGACCCCAAATTGCTAAGGAAATGTTGAAAAAGAAAAATAAAACTGGGGTCATCACGTTGCCTGATTCTAAGCTTTACTACAAAGCTGTGATCACCAAGACAGCATGGTACTGGTATAAAAACAGACACATAGACCAGTGGAACCGAGCAGAGAGCCCAGATATGGACCCTCAACTCTATGGTCAAATAATCTTCAACAAAGCAGGAAAGAATATACAGTGGAAAAAAGTCTCTTCAATAAATGGTGCTGGGAAAATTGGACAGCTATATGTAGAATGAAACTCGACCATTCTCTTACACCGTACACAAAGATAAACTCGAAATGGATAAAAGACCTCAATATGAGACAGGAATCCATCAGAATCTTAGAGGAGAACATAAGCAGTAACCTCTTCGATATCAGCCACAGCAACTTCTTTCAAGATATGTCTCCAAAGGCAAAGAAAACAAAAGCGAAAATGAACTTTTGGGACTTCATCAAGATCAAAAGTTTCTGCACAGCAAAGGAAACTGGCAACAAAAAAAAGAGGCAACCCATGAAATGGGAGAAGATATTTGCAAATGACAGACAAAGGTTGATATCCAGGATCTATAAAGAACTTCTCAAACTCAACACACACAAAACAGATAATCATATCCAAAAATGGGCAGAAGATATGAACAGACACTTCTCCAGTGAAGACATACAAATGGCTATCAGACACATGAAAAAATGTTCATCATCACTAGCCATCAGGGAGATTCAAATTAAAACCACATTGAGATACCACCTTACACCAGTTAGAATGGCCAAAATTAGCAAGACAGGAAACAACGTGTGTTGGAGAGGTTGTGGAGAAAGGGGAACCCTCTTACACTGTTGGTGGGAATGCAAGTTGGCACAGTCACTTTGGAAAACAGTGTTGAGATTGCTTAAGAAATTAAAAATAGAGCTTCCCTATGACCCTGCAATTGCACTATTGGGTATTTACCCCACAGATACAGATGTAGTGAAAAGAAGGGCCACCTGTACCCCAATGTTCATAGTAGCAATGGCCACAGTCATCAAACTGTGGAAAGAACCAAGATGCCCTTCAATGGATGAATGGATAAAGAAGATATGGTCCATATATACTATGGAATATTGTGCTTCCATCAGAAAGGATGAATACCCAAATTTGTATCAACATGGACAGGACTGGAAGAGATTATGCTGAGTGAAATAAGTCAAGCAGAGAGAGTCAATTATCATATGGTTTCACCTATTTGTGGAGCATAAGGAATAACACGGAGGTCATGGGAAGATGGAGCGGAGAAGTGAGTTGGGGGAAATCAGAGGGAAGATGAGCCATGAGAGACTGAGGGCTCTGAGAAACAAACTGAGGGTTTTGGAGGGGAGGGGGCAAAGGATTGGGTGAGTCTGGTGATAGATATTATGAAGGGCACGTATTACGTGGAGCACTGGGTGTGGTGCATAAATAATGAATTCTGGAACACTGAAAAGAAATTAAAAAAAAAAAAAAAGATGTCAAGGAGCAGGATAGTTATAGGAAATGCTGCTAATTTAGTGACTTAACAACATCATTAAGGACCCAAGCTCTCTCCAGGTTTCTGCACTGGCATCCTCAACACACCAGCTAATACCCACCATGGTCAAAAGATTACAGCAGTATCTCCAGACTACAGTGTTCCACAGAACAATATCCAAAGGCCAGGAAAAAAAACTCTTCCTTAAGCTCCATTTCGAGCAGGAGAAAAATTTTCCCAGAAGCCCCTCCACAGACTTCCATTCAATGGCCAGAATTTTTTCACATGGCTAAGCCAATACTGAAAAAGGAAGTGAAATAGTCAAAATTAGGTTAGGCTAATTATGATTCAACCACTTGGGCTAGATAAGAGCCCAACCACCCTGAAGAACACGGCCATCAAATACCTGTAAAAATCAGGGTTCTGTTATCAAGAAAGAATGGGTGAGCACAGTTGTTGGGTAGGCAACCAAAAGTGTCTGCCACAGTATGGATAAATGTAGAAAAGTTTGTGTCCAAGGGATAGAGGTTATGCTTAATTTCCTTAGTTTTTTCGACTATTGCTGATAGTAAAGGAACAAAGTTTAAGCACGAAGTTTGAGGAAATAGGTAGGATTTGAAAGTCACTGAGGAAATGAGAAAAAGAGTTGACTAAAGACAAAAGATTAAGAAATAGTGCTAAGGGACAAGCTGAGATGAGAGACTATGAACTCTTCAACATGCCGACCAACATGTGTATATATACTCAAGTACAAGAACAAAGAAGCTAGAGAGTAATAGTACCATTGGCTCTAAGTTGGGATTTTATGGATGATAAGATAGAAAAATAAAGGATGGAAACCAAAGATTCTTATGAAAGAGTGGTTCAGATCTCTGTATAACCCATGGGATCTCGGTTGTATAGAAGAAAAGGGGAGTCATAAAGTTTCAGATAAACAGCAAGAAAATGATGTGGTTAAGAAACAGAATATGAATATGAGGCCAAAGTTTAATGGGAAAGATAGTGTGAGAACAGGACGTTGTAACCAGAGAATAGGATACAACGGTGTTGCCCAAGCAAGACTGGTTGAAGAAAAGAGAGATAAAAGGCGTTGGAGTTAACAATGTCCAGGAGTTTGAAGACTGGGTTGCTGGACTGGATGTGTAACAAGTGCTCCAATATCCTAAGATTGCGTATGAAATAAATGAGAGTGACTGACAAGCATCCCAAAATCATCAGTGACGGAAAGAAATTAACCAGACCTGGAGGCAAAGAACATGGTATAAGTGGGTGGTATGACCTGGAAGGGAAAAGAGCTTCTACCTGAAGATTGATGAGGACTGTCTGGATGTTGATGTGAAAGCCGGGAGAACAGCAACCTTTTTTCTAGGAAGAATCCTGCATGGAATTTAGAAGTATGATCAGTTGCTATTGGTGGAAACTGAAGACAAAATTGAGACTCTGAGGAGATTCAGATATCAGTTAAAAAAAGGAGGTTGAGGGGTCTTCTGAAATCTCTCTGGGGAATCAGAGGAATATATATTAACAACAGAAGCAGGGTAGATGTCACTAACACCCCCCAAGGAATGCTCAGGGCCTTGATAGGAAGAAATGACAGCCTGATTCAACTCTATATCCATTTCAGTTAAGTTTAGGGTTCCTCCATTTATTGAGGGAGGATTTCACTGTGGCTAAGACTTTTTACTTTATAAAACATTAACAGTATCATTACTAATGCAAGGAAACCTTCTTATGCCAGAGCAAATAAAAAATAAAGGTGTGAGTTTAGATAGGAGACAACGTGGCTCTGAGCAGGAATTTGTATGTTTCTGCTAAGCTGGCTCCTGCGCGCTCACACTCTCTGTCTTTCTTCATTTGCATTTCTGGTTTCTTTTCTCATTATGGTCACTATTTACTTGACAGATGATAGCAGGCCAGCTGAGGGTGGAGTACCATTAGCATATAAACAAGATTTTAAAATAGCTGGAACAGAGAAGGACTTTAGAGCCTGCTAATCCTCGGAGTCTTGACCTCAGAATAATCAGGAGAAAGTGTACTTGGGCAATTCTCAGCCAGCTTTAAGAATGTCCCTGCCTTGCCTTGGGTGACCTAGGGTGAGTCATCATTTAACTTGGCTGCAAGCTGCCGCCACACTGGCTCTTTTTTTTTTTTTTTTTTAAGATTTTATTTATTTAATAGAGAGAGATGACAAGTAAGCACAGAGAGAGAGAAAGAGAGAGGAGAAAGAGAGAGAGAGAGGAGGAAGCAGGCTCTCCGCCGGGCAGAGAGCTCGATGCGGGACTTGATCCCAGAACTTTGAGATCATGACCTGAGCTGAAGGCAGAGGCTTAACCCACTGAGCCACCCAGGTGCCCCACACTGGCTCTTTTATTTAGCTCTATTATTCTAAAAAGATTTAGTGGCAAATACGTAGTACTTGAAGGAAATGTGGAACAGTGTAAAAAGTGAAGACTTTAAACTCAGACAAATCTAGATTTGAATTCCAGCTGCCAGACCTAGCTTGATCTCCCTTAGCAAGTCACTTAAACTCTGAATAGAAGTCTTCACTTAAGGGAAGTCAGCTGTGGGTCAATTTCTCTACGTACATCACCAAATTATTAGCAATATTACCTGCCTCCTGGGGTCAGCTACCCCCCAGTGAAACAGTCTGAGCCCCTACCTAACACGCTAAATTAGAGAATTCTAGTATCCTTTCCAGGATTTACAAGGTGTGCGCAAATGTTCTTCAAACTCCTGTAGTCAGCTCATTCCTTACCTCTCCTCACCACCTCCCTCCCAATATGCTGTCCCCTCTCCTTTTCCAGTGAGAACTAGACAGGTCTCCTCCCCCCTGAGGTCTCCATACAGCACCAACACAAAGCTTTTCCTGGAGGGTTAGGGCAAATGGAGGCAATTAAGGAAAAGGAAGCCAACTGAGTAGAACATTACACATCAGGCAAGTTGGCAGCCCTGCTGACCCCATCCTGAGCTTGTCCTACGGCGGCCGCGGATCTGGGACCTCAACCTTCCATTGGGAGCTTTCCCTCCTCCTGTCTGTCCTCTGAGTTCCAGGGCCAAAAATCAAACATTTTCTGTTACTTCATGATGTAGGGAACTTCCAGGTCCTGTTGGTCTCACCTCATCCCTCTGCACTTTGCCTTCAGTGGCCGCGAAGGCCACTTTAATGTGAGTTTCTACCCTGGGCTCCACCCCAAGTAACACAAAGAGACAGCTTGAAAGAGAAGCTTTGAAATAGCAATTGTTCTTTTACATGTTCCAGATCACAGGTCTGCTCAGAGATCCCGCTCCGGTAAGTAGCTCCTATAAGTGGGAAGGAAGGGAAAAATTATTCTCCCCACTCTCCATCCTTGCAAACTTCTGGGTCCTGGGGTTCTGGGGTTGTATCTTCCAGTTACACATGTATCACCCAAGACATGTGTTATTATACCCATTCTATAGATGAGGAAGTTTAAGCTTAGAGAATTAAAACTATTTTCCCAGGTTCACAAGCTAAGAAGTAATTGAGTGAAGGTTACAAGTCAATGTTTGGAGAGCTGGCCCCTCTTGGAAACCAGTCTTCATGCAAAAGCTCAGTTAGCTTGGGACCTCCATGGGGAAAGTCCATGGGACTATGAGGAAGCCCCATCTGTCATGTGAAGAGAGAGAAAAGCCTCACAGAGGAGCATGAAGGAACCAGACATGTGAACAAAGCCTTCTCAGACCTCCCAGTCCATTTTAGGCACCAGCTGAATGCAGACGAGTAAAGGACCCCAAACAACATCGCATGGAACAGAACCATCTGGCCAAACCCTAACTGAGTTCTTTACCATTCCCATTTTGAAACCTAAAAGGTTAAAAGCCTTTGGGAGGCCCCAATAAGGAAGGTGGGTCACTCAGAAATCAAACTGCTTTCTCACAAATTCCTCCTGAAGAATCTACCAGAGCAGTGGCCAAAAATACATAGCTTTTGCAGGAATGCCCAGAGGTAAAGCAGATTCTGGCTGAAAACTGTCCCAAACCACAGTTTGAAATTTCAGGGGGAAAAAACCCTAATTATGTCTCTGTCTATCCATTTCATAGTTACATTGTATATGTGGGTCTATGTACCTATGCTTAACGTCCTCTACATGGACACTGCTAAGAACTGTGGAAGGTAGCCAAGTAGTACTCTGTAAAGGAGAGACTACTGACTCCACATCAAAGAAAGCAATTTTCCTAACTTCCATAACTTGAGAAATGGCATCATACATTCATTTATGTAAGATTTGTTCATGAAGCATCCACTTTGTGCCACAGTTCTAGGCCCAGTGGATTCCACCACAAAAAAGGGCAGCCATGGCCCTGCTCATGAGGAAGTTCAACTCTAATGCCAGGAAGACAGGCAACAAATAAGGAAACAATTCAATAAAACAAAAAAGGGGGGGTGAGGCATGGTAATAGTAAGAATTATGAAGAAAACGAAGTATGAGGCAGGGGTAGAGCATGACAGGGGGTGGGTAGGGAGGAGGCAGGGCGTAGCAGGGAGCAGTGTCTACTTTCAAGGTTTTCTCTGAAGGAGTGACTTTTGTGCAGCAAAGACTTAAATAAATAAAGCAAAGGAACTGTGTGGAGAAATAGAGGAAGAATGTTCCAGGAGCGGGGGAAAGCATGTGTAAAAGACTTGAGGGAGAAAGAGGCTTGGACTCCACAGGACAGAGCAAGTGGGCAGTGTGGCTAGAGGGAAGAGGGGAAGGAGGAGACTGGAGAGGTGAATGGATCACATGGTGGAGACCTTCGTATCACAGAGGGGAGCGTGGATTTTATTCTAGCATGCTGTGGGAAAGCATCGGAAGACTCTGAGCATTCATGCTGGCCTGGTATATGACAAATAGGCTCTGGAAGGAAAAGCAGAAAAGCACAGAGGAGCTGCTGGAAGGTTACTGTGATTGTCTGAAAGAGCAATGATAGTGGCCTGCACCTCAGTGGGAAGAAACGATAAGATTGTGTTTTGAAGGTAGAGTACCTCAATTACACATACACAATTATCATTCAGATCAAGCTCCTCAGCTCTGGGATTTGGAAGCATTTCCATTTTTTAAACTGACGACTGAAGGAGCTGGCTGGGTACTTCATCAATGCCCTGGAAGGCAATGTTTGGCATTCCAAGCCTGCCCCCTGAGTTCAGAGACACCCAAATCACCAGGACAGCTCTTGGGCAAGGAGACAAGTGGATTTTATTTGACCCCAAAGGGAAGCTCCATATAACCATGTGCCAGTCATGACTCTTGCTTCTCTGCCTAGGCAGAAGGATTGGATAACTTTCCAATCAGTCACACAGCTACCCAATGGATTTGTCCTATCTTCCAACTTGCAGAAGATCTTCAAGGACACATTCCTTGGAAAACAACACAATTGAACTTTTCATAGCCTGACCAATACTCCTTCACATGCGGAACGAGTTTTGGGGAAAGAAGAGGACCAATTTGCCTAAGAAACTCAGTGTCTTCTGGGAAGAAACCTAGACTCCCACAACTTTTCCCCCAAGATTTAAAATGAGAGAGGGGCTTCTCAGTGGCACAGTTGGTTAAGCATTGATTCTTCGTTTCTGTTCAGGTCATGATCTCAGAGTCTCAAGATGGAGCCTTGCATTAGGCTCCTGGAGTCTGCTTAAGACTCTCTCTCCCTCTCCTTCTGTCCCTTCCCCTCCAAGTGCTCTCTCCCTAAATAAACAAATACATCTTTTATTTTTTTTTTAAGATTTCATTTATTTATTTGAGAGACAGAGATCACAAGTAGGCAGAGAGGCAGGCAGAGAGAGAGGAGGAAGCAGGCTCCCCGCCGAGCAGAGAGCCCGATGCAGGGCTAGATCCCAGGACCCCGGAACCGTGACCCAAGTCGAAGGCAGAGGCTTTAACCCACTGAGCCACCCAGGTACCCCTAAACAAATAAATCTTAAAATTAAAATAAAACAAGGGAAAACGGCAGTAGCCCTCACCATGTTTCTTTGGCAAAAGATGATTCCAAGTCCCCAAAGACACCAAAGCAAAGGAACACCATGCTAGGGACCCAGGCTCATGTAGGAGCCCAAGATTCATGGGGCTGGACCAGTTCTGGCGTAGCACATGGCTGAGGCAGAAGGAGCCTTGTGGCACAGTCTCCAAAGCCATGGTAGTACTTGGGAATGATGCTTGGGAGTAGAATGTGAACTTAGAGAGCTGTGATTTTGGAGCTTAAGCATGCCATTCCTCGACAGTAGTGACAATAGTCAAGACCTGTAAAGACAGAAGAGCACTGGCAACTAGTTGTCAACAGTGGTGCCACGTGGCAGTGAGACAAACAAACAGCATGGCACAGATCAGATGCTGCCTTACCACCACCTATCTTGAAAACATCTCCGGATCCCTTTGGGCAACATGAGCCCCTGGTCTTCGTGGACAAGAAAGAGGGCCCCAAGATGAGATGCTGTGTTTCTCGGAGGCGCCTGGGTGGCTCAGTCAGTTAAGCAGCTGCATTTGGTTAAGGTCACCATCTTAGGGTCCGGGATCAAGTCCCTCATTGGGCTCCCTGCTCAACAGTGACCCTGCTTCCACCCCTCTCCCCTGCTCCTTCTCTCTCTCTCTTAAAGAAATAAAATCTTATTAAAAAAAAAAAAAAAGGATGAGATCTTGTACCTCTTTAAAATAAGACTAGATGAGAACCCTGGTGATTAACTGAGGTAACAAAAAGCACCATGTACTTGGTAATGGACATACATGTGGCACAGGGTGTGGCATACCATGTATGTGGTAACGCATGCATATGTATACCTAACACAGAGGGTTAGAACATACTGACCAACAATCATAAAAATGTGGCACCCACTAAATGTACCTAAAGGGAAATGGGTGCTTTTATTTACCTTTTTTCAATTGTATTTATTTGCAAATTTTCTACAATGAGCCATACATTACTTTCTCTAAAAAAAAACTAAAGCAAATATAAAGAAGAGACTATTCAGTCTACACTCCTCACTCTGCCAGACAAGTGCCCCCCAGTGGTGACCCCAGGAACTTCTAATCCATGTTGACTTCCGGCTGTTTTGGTGGCCCCTGTGGACCACCAGAGTGGTGATTCCTGGGCCGGTGAGCAGCCAGAGCCCACCATCCCCTCAGCAGAAACACGAGCCAGACTGTCTTCTGACTGAAGGGAGCTTCCCCAGGATGGAACAGGATGAGTGTCACGTCCTATCCCCACCTCCTGTCGCTGGTCAGGGCTCCCTCCACAGTCCAGGTGTGGCCCCGTGAGGTGACCACACCGGGATGTCCGGCGGGATCTCCCGCACAGATTCTCTGCTCCCACGTGTGTATTTTACATAGAGTTTCACTTCAGGCACCAGGTATCACACCCACAGAGCAACAGTTAGACCTTCTGTCGTGTGATTTGCATGCCACAGACATTTATACGTTCTACCTTCACAGGGTCACAGCTCTGATCTGAAGGCTGAGGGGGACACAAAGATAACCCCAACTCTGCCTTCAATGACCCCCACCCCCTGAACAGAGGGAGAACAGGAAACCTAGAAGAGCCTCTGACACAGGTAGAACACGCTGTTAACATAGAGATAGACAGGTAAACTCGTGACTGACTTCCTCCCACGCCAACCACAACTACCTCTTCCCTCTGGCACCGGGTCCTGCCTTCAGGCTTCTCTCAGGGAAGCCCCTTGCATCCATTCCCACTACTTCTGCAACCGTTCTGTTCTCACCAAGACTCACTTACCAGGCTCAAACAGCCTTTCTTTCAATCCATTCTGTTGCCAGAAGGATATTTCAAAAATCCATGTTTTCTCCCTCTCTTCATTAAAAACAGGCAACTGACTTCCTGCTAAGGGGTCTTAGCTCTCTGGCACGGCATTCAGTGCCTTGCCTACTACAACCTATCATCCCAGGCCAAGCTCTCTCTATTGCTTTTTCTTCCTGCCTCCGGTCCCCCAGCAAACGCCTATAGCCGTCTGCCCCCTGCCCCACCTCCCCCGCCCCAGCAGGCACACCCAGACCACTAACAACACTAGACTTACCAGCACTCCTCCAATACAAAACAGGAAGATCCCTTTCCTTCACTCTCCTTGGCAGTGTTCTAGTCATTCTTCAAAGCACAATTTAAATGTCTCCTTTTCCATAGAGCCTTCTTCAGACCTCAAGTGAGAATTAATCCTACCTGGGATCACAATAGCTCTTGGCTTATATCTTCTTTATTGGACTCATCATACCATGCTTTGCCATCCTCCACTTAACCTTGGGCTCCTGGAAGACAAGTGTCACATGTCACTCCCCTTTGTATCCCTCACAGTAAAGAACCAGCATACAGTGGATACGTGTTTGCTACCTATTGAATGAAGAAGAAAGTCATTCTTTTCTGTTTTCAATACAAAAAACCATATATATATATATATATATATATATGAAACATCACTGTTCAGGCAATAGTCCTCAGAACGTACACGGTTATGAAGTACTAATTGGTCCAAGAATTAACATCCTGATATAAATCTTCACAATTTAATTTTTTTTTACAATTTAATTTTGTTCACTGAATTTACATACATTGATATCTGTCTCCTTCTTCCTGTAAACACACACTCACACACACACACACACACACACACTACTGATTCTGTCATCTCCCAAAAGAATCCAGACTAGTACACCATCCACTCTCCACAGGCCAGAAAAATTAGCAACTCCTGCTGGTTCAGAGGGCCTGGCCTGGGTGGATAATTCGCATCAACCCAGTACAGTTATTCATACAGGAACACTTTTTCCCAAGCCCTTGGTGTTTCTTCCAAATGGAGGGACATCCATCAGTGTGACACTCCTGGCCCTCTCCACTCCCCACTGGGGAGTTAATGGTGGAACCAGAGGAACCACACAGAGCCGCCCAGCCCCTTCCTCATCTTCTAGTTCCTCCTGTCTTTTTCCACTCTTAGTCTGACCTGGGAAAATGTCCAGCTGTGTCCGTAACAGGGTAGGCAAGTCTGCACAATTCTGTGCTCACTTTGTTTCTCGCTAGAAGCTGCACTGTCCAACTTAACCTCTAACAGTAATGAGGGTGATTCTTTCCCCCCATTCTTACTGTTCTGTTTCCTAGGCAGAACCCCTAACAGAGAAGGTTACGGCTAATGCACACAACTTGGCTTCATAGCTTCTACGGTGTATCCACTTAGAGAATAAGGCCACGGGGAGTCCTTGGACATCTCCTAAGGGGCCTGGAGTGACAGAGCTGAAGCAGCCTTGAGGTTGCTAGTCCAGCCTCTCCTGGTATTTGGGGGGGATTCCTATACTTGCTGCTGCCTGCGCGAGTTCACATGGACCTGAAAACTTCTGCACTCCGTCCTGGTATGCGAGTGCAAGGTGAAACGACTTGGGGGGCTGTTGTAATCCCGCTGATAGAGGATCCCAGATGCCCACCCACGTAAGTTCCACCAACTAGTTCGGACAATTATTTCTCAGGAGCTGTCTCACCTGGGCTCTGTCGACTTTGAGATCAGCTACCACCCCGCTCAGGCAGAGCCCTTCGGTGACGTCCTCCCCATCCCACCAGGCGCTCAGCTACCTGCGGCCAGATATGGAAGAGAATGCTTCCCCTCCCCGCATGGTGTTACCAAGTGTCTCAGGACTCCTGAAGCAGAAACGTTCCCAGCCAGTGCCTTGTGCTGTTCATGTGAACTCTTTCCATTTGTTCTTCCAGCTAATTCCCTGTCTCCCTAAGGCAGGTGGGCCGGGGCTGGGACAGATTTGCAAGACAGATGCTGGGTCCATACTGTACCCTTCAGAAGCATAAAACCCTGTTACCAGGTCAAAATTGTGATGCTTGGTTCCCACTTTTATAGGACGAGGAGTATTCTGGGAGGTTCCTGAATCCCTGGCGGAAACACTGGGCCTATTTTCCAGAGATGCCCAGACATGTCTGAATTCCAGTGTTGGGGGCAGGGCACCCCTAAGGCAGTTACGGTGCTGCCCTCGATGAGCAGGGTCCTCCAAATCTCGTTTGCTGGCCAACCCACTTCCAAATCTGACCTCTGGGCTCCTCTCCTCTGTCTCTCCGTCTCTGTCTCTCTCTCTACTTTACTCGCCCAAAACTAGGAGGAGGTGTGCAAGGCCTGAGTTGTAAAGGAAGGCCCAGGCATGAGTCAGCCTGGGGATATTTTCCCTCTGCCTCCCAAGCAGATGATGTATTTTATACTTTGCCAGTCCTCGGCAGACTCGAGACCTTTAGCCTGTGCCATGTGCATTCACCTCCCTTGTGAAGGAAACCTTCCAGCACAGAGCGAGCCCCTGGCCATGGGCAGTCCTGCAGCCTGAACTCCGTCCAGGTGGCCGCCATGTCTGTGGGGTGGGGACAGAGAGTGGGTGAGGTGGGCGGTGCTCCTGCCCTTTTGGCCTTGGCCAGAGAGAGGCCCTCTCCCTACAGCAGCTCTAGTGGCAGGCTCCGCTTGTAGGGAAATTCCCTGCACGGAAGCCCCGTCCTGTCTGCCAGCTCGAGCCAGCTCACTTCCTTCCCTGCAGCTCATTTTCTAGGGAGGGCACAGAGGAGAAAGGCTGTGGGGGAACAGGGTGTTTAGGGCACAGAGAGTCAGGAAGGGTTTCGTTCTCTTCCAAAAAAGGACTGAGCCTGCAGAGCCTGGGAACTTCCCTTCCCAAGCAGGGGTGCGGAGGATAGAGTCATGGATGCTGGAACTGGGGCCCGGATCATGCCTCCTCCAGACCATAAGAGGCCTCTGATGCATTAACCTCCTTCCTCCTTCTAGAATATATGTGGCCAATGGTGTGGCTGCAGATTCCGGGGAAGGCAGCGCGAAAGCCTACTGGACCCTCCCCCTGTCTGAGGGTCCAAGAGACATACGCCAAGAGACGTACCTGGCAGGATGCTTCCAGAGGGACCCCAGAGAGTCCAAGGGGACCTTAGGACGAGGGGCGCTGCTGGTGTGAGGTCTGGGGTTACCCTTTCCCCAACACCCTGCCCAGCTGTCTCCCCCATTTTGACCAAAACAAAATGTCAAGTGATGGGGAGGATATTTGTTAGTCTGTAAACATGCTTATATGAGAAATGTCACATAGATTTATTTACTTTCACTGACTCTGACTCCAGTCCCGTGGGAAATCCAACCAACGTTACCACAGCTCCCACACCCTCCCCAGAATTGTGCAAAGGGCCCCAGGGATGCTTCTGCTGCCCTAAATAGTCAAGAGGCCCCTGGTTACTGGTTACAGCACTGTGCCCTCTACAAGACCCTTTGAATCTAACTTTGCTGTGACTAGAAGAGGGAGACTAAAAGTCCGATCCCCCTGGGGCCTGGGTTTTGTCCCTGGGGTCTTGCACCATCCCCTCCAAAACCTTGCCAGCATCCCAGAGACAGTGGCAGGGGTTCCCACTCTTGGAGGGGCTCTCTGGTTACCACTGCCTTCCCAGAGAAAAGGAGCCTCTCCCTCTGTCCTCTCAAAGGTCCTCACACCCAAGAAGCCCCACATGGTGTCTGTGACCTCAGCCTGGAAGCTGGCAGGGCAAGTAATATCTGAGATAATGATTTATTTGACTATCACAGTATTTTTAATTTTTTTTAATTGTTGCCACATTAGAGGATGACACTTAAAATGTGGATTTCTGACTCTTCTTGAAAAACCAAAAACATGGCAAAGGAGGCCCATTTGATGGGCCATTTCCTGAACACCTGTTAGGTTCCAGGTGCTACTCTGGGTCCTGGAGCTAAAAGGGTGAACAGACAGATGAGGTGCAGGTTTTCAGGGGGCTTACATTCTATTTAATGCTGGGGACATAGAAATAAGCATTGACACAGAAATAAGCAAATAACGTGGGGGGGGGGGACGCTGATGAGAAACCAGCTACAAACCAGTGATAAACAAGATCCTTTCCAACAATGATGAGGACCAAGAAGAAAATACACCAAGGTGTTAGTGGGGAGACCGAGAGCTCATTTAAACTGTGAGCTCATGGCAGCTTCTCCACGGAGGTGTCGTTTGAGCTAAGACCTAAGTGACAAGAAGGAGTCTGGCCCACAGAGATCTATAGGAAGAGCAAGCCAGGCAAGGGGAGACACCAAGTACCAAAGCCCCATGCTGGGTGTAGACTCGACTTCTAGGAGTGACGGACAAAATGCCAGTGGGGCTGTTTGGTTGACATCCAAGCTGTGGTCGAGGGCTTAAGTTCAAGGAAAGAAGGACAATGAGGTTTGAAAGCCTTTGCAGAGGAGAGAAGGAAGTGCTGGAACAGAACAGGAAGTCGTGCGGCAGGTTGGATCTAAGGAGAAGGGGGCCAACTAGGGATACTCCCACCATGAGGAAGCATGGCCAGTGGATTCTAGAAGCACTGGCATTGGATACGGAGTTTTAAGCTTCCCTTTTATGGGTTATAATTTTCTTGTGGTAGCATCAGGTCCTTGGAAAAATTATCTACTCACTATTGCCCTGAATCTGCTGGTTTTTTTTTGGAGATACAGTGTAGGCTGTGTTCTTGTTTGGAGGGCTAGACCACACAGAGCCCTAGAGTAGGGGTTCCAAGGCAAAGGTGATCATCGGAACAAGTCTAAGTTAGGAGGAACTGTATGAAACCGAAATGACTCTAGGGACATGGGAACATTTTTTGATGATTTTCAGAAACATATGGGGGGACAGGAGTCTTGAGACTCTGACCATGGCAGTGACTACTAATGGCTGGAAAGCATCTCGAAAGAGAAAAGGAACTAAGCAAATGAATGAAATTTAGATCATATTTGGAAGACCAGAATTGGATCTCTGACCCAAAATGCAAACCCTTCTTTCAAGAGTTCCCTTGGCTGTTCTCAAACCTGCAGTCAATCATTAGACTCCCCAAAGCAATGAGCAGAACAGCAGCATGTCCCCGCTCCTACTGGGCCACGTGGCTCTTGCTGAAGGCACCCCCGGAAGGAGGGTCGTCCTGTGGCCAAGCTTGCTTGGAAGGCCTGACTCATCTCCCCGATACAATGCCACAATGCCGGGGTAAAGAGGCAGAGGAAAGCATGGCCCATGGGCCCCCTGGAAGGCCTGGTGAGGGAAGGGGGATGGGCAGGATGACGTCCCATCTAGTAGCACAGTCCACGGGTTGTGGTCTAGGGGCGTGGGATGCATCAGTGATTCCTGTCCTAGTGGAGCTGATATTCTAGCAGGGGAAAAGAGATAATAAATAATAAAAGCACAGCAAGAAAGTCAATGACACAGTATGGTGGGAAGAGAAAGTGCTTTAGAAAGAAAATGTGGAACGAGACGAGGGAGATCAGGAGTATTAGGAAGAGGGGCCATTGCACGTTTAACATGGTGGTCAGACTTAGGTGACATTTGAGCACAAACTGCCAAGAGGTGAGGGAGAGGAACACTCTTGGCAGAGGGAAGGGCCAGCGCCAAGGTCCCAAGATGGGAGTGCGCCTGATGTGTTTCAAGAACAGAGCCCAGTGTGGCTGGGCTGTCGGAGGGAGCACAGGGTAATGTAGGAGCCCCTGGGATAAAGAGGTGATACAGGCCAAGTCACACAGGGCTGAGCCACTGTTAGAACTTGGAACCCACCGGCTGAACAGAAACCACCGATAGCGCCATTTCAGGGAGTGGGGAGGCGCTGCTCATTTTCGTCTCTGAGCACCTGGCCTATTCCCTGTCCCTAGCAAGTCCTTGTTGCGTGACTCACCGCATATGAAATGCGCGCTTTAGGATGGCCCTGTGCACGGGTCAGTGCTGAGTCATCACGACGGCCCCTCTTCGCCGGGCCCCACAGCTTCCATGCCCCCTCGGGCCCTGCAACATCCCTGATACAGTATCAGCCACCGCCCAAAGCCGCGTCCTTATCTGCCCTAAAGGGACATGTCACATGCTTCCAGAGACCACATTACATAAAATGCTTGGAGAAAAAAGGCTGGGAATGCAGGTCAGTGTGACCTAATGAAAGGAGCCAGCGGGTCAGCCTTACTCCCAGGCCCGCCATCCCTGACTCCGCCATTTACGGCTCCGCTCTCTGCAGCCTGGCCCCTCCCCCCTCTCCCCTCTCCCCCCACTACACCTTCCCTCAAACCCCTATTCTCCCCCCCCGCCCCGCTCCTTGCCCTTCTTCCCTTTTGCCTCATCTTCTCCCCTGCCCTCCGACCTTCTCCCCTGCCCTCCGACCTTCTCCGCACCCCTCCCCTCCCCTTCTCTCCTGAGTCTCTCGCTTCTCTCCCTGAGTTCTTTCAAGGAGCACTAAAGATTTCCTCAGGAAGGAATTCCAGCACAGAGGCAAGACAGGCAGGAGGCCCACTAACAAGCAGGGGAGGTCGGCCTACTCGCTCCCCTCTCCTGTGATACAGCGAGTCGGCATACCCGATGTTTCCCAGGGCCAGGCCGTGCCAGGCAGCAATGGAGTAAAGAAAGGAGGGGCCGCAGCCCTGCCGAGGCCCTACACCTACCCCAACCCCAACAGATGGGGCAGCTCGGGTCTGCCTGTTCTTGGGGACCTTTCTCCCAGGAAAGAGCAGAGCGACGCCTCCAGGCTTCTGGGCTCTCCACCAGGGAACTGGATGTGACTGCACAGGGGAACGCTATAATGAAGCTTTGCAAATGCTTCTCAAATGATCAGATCCCGCCAAAATCTTGCTTAAACTCTCAGGGTTACAGGAACCAGCCTCACGTTTACTGGAAGAGCTCTTGCTGCCCTTCACTGACTCTATCCTTGGGCACTTGCCAGCCTCACAAAGCAGAGAGCAGCCCTCACCTGCCAGCCCTACAAATGCCCCCACCCCTACCCCCTCCCCTGTCCCTCCCCAGACCCAAAGAGCACAAACAAAGCCGATGAATACACAGGTGCTCCAGAAAAAGAAACACTTTAGACGAATGACCTTGGCTCCAAGGTCAGCAGGGTCAGCATGCTCCTTAAAATACACATCTGTCTGAATCAAAGCCCCATTTTCAATCCCAGGGGAAAATCTAATGCCTGCCTTGAGATCTCTGCAAATCACAAGGGAATCTATTCTCCTCACTCACCTCAGGCTCCAATTTCCTGCCCTCGACGAATTCTCATACTCCGGTCTCCATAATTCTGCATCTTCTTAACCCAACCCTATCTTCTTGCTTAAAAAGCAATTATTTTTACAAGCATTGCACATTAGCCGGATTTTTACTGATGGTTTGTAGGTCACGAGGACTGGGTTACATGTGCTCACCGCTCAGCAAGCCACCTCCCATCTGATACTAGATGGGCCATTTTTGGAACATTCTCTAGGGATTTCTCCCTGGCTGTGCCTTCGTGGGCAGCACCAAGGCCCCTCTCGCCTTCTCTCCTCCAGGAATTCTTCCTACTCCTCCCGCAGGGCAGAGTGGCTCCCTCCCATCTGGGTTTGCCACGGAAGGGAGACCTGCTGGCTCTTTTGGGAATGTCAGTTTTCAGAGACGCTTGCTTTAAGTGGTGATCCTTTTTCTTTGTCTCGCCATGAAAATCCTAACTTTAATTCCAATTCATTGGCAAGCAAAGGAGAGGTCTTCTATTTCCCTTTATAAGCTCACCTCCTAATTGGTAGCATTCTCTGCCTACCGCCCTGGAGGCCTGAGCCTCCAGTTCCATTCATGGCTAAATAAATAGATGCTGCCACCTTGGAACTCCACTGTTCCCCCCTCTACCGCCCACTGCCCCCCCAACAGCACCTGCACACTGGTGCTTATAAATAACATAAGTAATGTCTTGACCATTACCACCTTATAAACACTATAGATGCCTATGTCGCCAAGTGACCTTAGCCAAGGGGCTTAACCCGGGTGCTAGGAGACCCCGAAGAAGCCAGGCACAGCTGCAGAACGTCTATGAAGCCCCTAAAACTGCATGCAGCCATGTGCATTCTTCTGCAGATAGGGTTTGTAACTTTAAGAAGATATTTCCCCGCCAAAACGTTTTAACCATCTCAGATGGACTGTGAACAGGACTGAGATCTGTTTCAACAATGCAGGCTGAGGGGCTAAAGCCTCCTCAAACCAGGTCACTATCTAATTGGCAGTTTGGGAAAGAGGCAAAATCATTACAAAAAGACGTACGTCTTCAAAAATCGTTGCTCTGGGAGTTGTTAAAAAAAATCAACAGGAGTTAAGGAGCAGGGAAAATAAAAATACAAATTGTTGTGGGGTTTGTTTTTTTTTTTTGGAGAGTTTTTAAAGATGTGATTCGATAAGCTGATGCCTCAGAGCTAATGCCTTTTCACAGACATCTACAAAGTAATTCTGAAACAGATATGTTTACTCCTGTATTTCACATTTTGAGGAGTCTGATTTTATAATCTTAAATATTAACCATAAAAACAAAGATGAATCGGATACATAGATTTATTGTATTCATTGTGGAGCAGCTTTGCTCAGATAAAAGAACTGCAACAAATGAGCCCAAAGTTAAGGATGGATGGAAGCCTGGAGCCAATTAAAACTAAATGGGAAAGAGATTTAAGTCTGAAAATTGAAGATAAGGGTTGGCAATTATCCTGCCATCTAACCAAACTCACAACAGCTACTGTTCTGGATGATTTGATGTATTTTTAATTATCATACCAAGCATTTGACTCTTGTTAGAAAAATAAAATTGACCATAAAAAAAAAAAAAATCAGCTCTTTCCCCGCATAATTCAGACAGAGAAATCTCCCTTTCTGCCCACACGGTGCATCTCTATAGAGGCACAGTGGTGGGGTGCTGTTAAAATAGTACCATCCATCACAGAGAGAGTGCTCCCCATCGCCTGATCTGTGTTTACCTCCTATTAATTCTCCATTGAATGTGGAAATGTTTAGTTTTGCCTCATTTACATTGTTAATGGTCTTACACTAGATTATAAGGAACAGTTGAAACAGAAGGCCTTGAGAGTGCCACAGAGCTGAAAAGCTTTCGCGGAACTTACCCAATGGAAGACAATACCGCCCTTAGGTTCCAGGCAAGGGGACCCCTAGGCTAGACCTACGTGCACTTCACACACGCGCTTAGGAAGATCCCGTGAACACCTCTCGCGCTTGGGATCTGGTGCTCGGGAAAGGTATAGAGTAACCGGCAATCCCAAACATCTAACTCTTCTTTCGAGCCTCCTTCAGCCCCAGGGAAATATTTCACATCTCTTGTCCCCGTCACCTGCTTCTGAATGCCATGAAGGTTCTTGGGTTTCATCCTGCAGACATTGAGCCTTGGGGAGAATTTGAGGAACAGAGGCATTTAGGTATAAGAGAGGAGACAAATTAACCTGTCAGATCCTTCCTCATGGTGTAAATGCAATAGTTGGTGCATACCCAATGATTGTTTCCTGGTAAGTGCCAGGTGTCTCTTATCTTCCCCCTCTTTGTATTCTAATTTAAGGTTCCAGAAGTATTCACAAATGATAGCGGTGCTGGCAACAGATGCAGCTAGCAGCTGAGGAACATCGTGCAGTATTAAATAAATCCTATTACCCTCAAATTTGTGTGTATGATTGAAGCGTGAAACCAGTATTTATACTGGTAACTAAAAGAATATTGAATGTTAAAGCTAGACATTGTTTTGTTTTGGTAAAAATACTTTTAAATATTGAATTACATTTCAAGAAATTCCAATTAAGATTCAACTTTATTGAAAATATTTACATGTAATATTTCTTAAGGGAACCTAGAGTAGACATACTTTGACATGTCCATTCTTTCCATTAGGTACAGCTAAAACCCTGAATGTTATGTGTAAAATGAAGATCAGAAGACTCTGAAGGGCAAAGAGAAGGCAGACTGGGGAGAGATGTCAGAATCCAAGGAATGACAGTGATCAGTGCCTTGGATTATGTTTTTGCCTCATATATTCCAGACTTGGAGCTAAACAACCCAGCAACTCAGAAGCCCCAACAGGCAGACAAAACAAGTGCCAACAGAGCCAGCTCTTTCACCAAAGGAACAGGAAAGCAACAGACTCGCAGACTGGAATCTCGTTAGACTATCACCACTCCAGCCCAGCCAGACTCCATCAAAAAATAGCTGTGGCCCCATCCATGCCAGAAAATTCCAAGTGGGA
The DNA here is from genome assembly GCF_009829155.1 of Mustela erminea. Taxonomy (NCBI): domain Eukaryota; kingdom Metazoa; phylum Chordata; class Mammalia; order Carnivora; family Mustelidae; genus Mustela; species Mustela erminea. The sequence continues at coordinate 27,263,304 of NC_045630.1, forward strand.
ACCTAAACTTCCCCTTCATGAGACCATAATGAGGTGCCCCCAAGACGCCCGGTGGTGTCGGAGAAAGTCCAATATGATGCCTGGACCCTCATCCTCAGTGGCCAGTAATGAGCTCCCCACACCCCATGGTGTTTATAGAGTCCACATTGAGAGCCTGAACTTCTGCCCCCCTCCAACAAAAATAAGAAGCCCCTCTCCTTCCCCTCTGGAAGGAGGCCTAGTGGGAATCAGGACTTTCACCAGCACCCAGTAGTAACAAAACCACCTTAACTGTACAGTGCGTAGGGGCCAGAACTCCCACCTCCACCTGGTGGTAACAAAAATAAGGCACCTCCAAGGTCAGTGGTCAACAAAGATCAGGTGGGGAACCTAGACTTCTACCTCACCTTATAGTCATAATGTGATGACTGCCCAAAAAAAGACAGCAAAATGGGTTTACATAAAATCTAGAATCGCAGAACATAATGGGAAAATGTTCAAGTTTCATTTGAAAATCATTTATCCTATCAACAACCAGGAAGAGCTCAAACTGAATGAAAAATATACAAATAATAGAGCCAAGATTCAGATGAAAGACCTGGTAGAGTTACCCGACAAAGACTTTCAGGCACAGCCATGAAAAGGTGCTACAGTGAGCAATTACAAAGAGCATGAAATAAATAAAAATATAAAAATATATAAAAAGCCTGGGGCGCCTGGGTGGCTCAGTGGATTAAGCTGCTGCCTTCAGCTCAGGTCATGATCTCAGTGTCCTGGGATCGAGCCCCTCATCGGGGAGCCTGCTTCCCCTTCTCTCCCTGCCTGACTCTCTGCCTACTTGTGATCTCTCTCTCTGTCAAATAAATAAATAAAATCTTTAAAAAAAAAAAAAATATATATATATATATAAAGAGAAGATGGCAACAACGAAATAAAATCAAAATGGAATTCTAAAATACACTCACGTAAACCACAGGAAGGCAGGGAAAAGGAAACAGAAAAAAAAAAGAATGAAAAAACAAAAAAGACTTCAATAAATAAATAACCTATATAATAAATAAATAAATAACCTCCTTTAAATAACATACTAAATGTTGATGATCCATTTGTCTTTCTCCATCTGACTGACTTCACCTAATTCAAGCCTTCTAGGTCCATCCATGTTGTTGCAAATGACAAGATCTCATTCTCTTTATGGCTGAGTAATATTCCACTGTGTATATTTATGTGTGTGTATCTATGTGTATGTATGTATATATATATCATATATATGTGTGTGTGTATATATATATATATATATATATATGTATATATATCACATCTTCTTTTTCCATTCATCTATCGATGGACACTTGGGTTGCTTCCATAGTTTGGCTGTTGTAAAGGATGCTTCAATAAACATAGCATGCGTGACCTAGTAGTGGAATTACTGGATCATATGGTATTTCTATTTTTAATGCTTTGAGGAATTTCTGTACTGTTTTTCACAGTGGTTGCACCAATTTGCATTCCCACCAACAGTGCACAAGTGTTCATTTTTCTCCTGGCCAACACTTGTTACTTCTTACCTTTTGACATTAGCCATCGTGACTGGAGTGAGGTGATAATCTCATTGCAGTTTTGATTTGCATTTCCCTGAGGATTAGTGATGTTGAGCACCTTTTCATGTGTCTGTTGGCCATCCCAATGTTTCCTTTGGAAAACAGTCTATTTAGGTCCTCTGGCCATTTTTTAATTGGATCTAGAGCGAGGCAAAGAATTCTTGACTTTACACCCAAAGCACTATCCAAAAAAGGATAAAATAATAAATTTCCAGGGATTAAGGAGTGAGTGGGGGAGAAGTGTATGGTTATTAAAGGTCAACATGAGGAATTCTTGTGGTGATGGGAAAGTTCTTTATTTTAACTGTATCAGTGTTAATATCTTGGTTGTGAAATTGTACCAGTCTTATAAGATAGTACCATTAGAGGAAACTGGGTAAAGGGGACATGGGATGTCTCCGTCTTACCTTTTATAATTGCATGTGAATCTACAATTATCTCAAAATAAAAATTTAGTTGAAAATTTACATTCAGGGGTACCTGGGTGGCTCAGTCAGTTAAGCATTTGACTCTTGATTTTGGCTCAGGTTATGATCTTAGGGTGGTGAGATCCAGGTCAAGCTCCACCTTCAGGGAAGAGTCTCCTTGAGATTCTCTCTATCCCTCTCCCTCTGCTTCTCTTCCCACTTATGCACACACACACACACACACACACACACACACACACTCTCTCTCTCTCTCTCTCTCTCTCTGAAATAAATGAATAAATAAAATCTTTAAAAAACATTCATAACTATTTTCATTATTTGCAATTTGGTTTTTTCTTTTAAATTTATTATGTAATTGTAAATGCTTTAAAAAAACTTTTCTAGTAACATATATGAAAAATAATATTAAATGTTCACTTTCAAACATTTACATTCATTGATAACTTAAATGAAAACACACTCAAATGTCAGCCCTTGTTTAAAAAAAAAAAATCTTTCCATGGCTTTCCAAGGTCTATAAAATAAGAACTCCTTACTTTAGCATTCCTGGCCACTTTTCTTCCATCAATCTTTGCCCATCAACCTGGACTCATCCTCTACTGCTCCCCACTTGCCCCCACCCCTCTCTCCAACATTTACGTATGTAAAGTTCCTTACTGTGTCTTGCTGTTTCGTGTTTTGTTTTTTTTTTTAATTTGGCTCACTGTGCTCCCCCCAAAGACCTTCACAGCTTTCAAAACATCAATACTTTATATCCTTCAAGATTCAGCTAAATCCATCTCCTCTAGGAATTCTTGCTTATTCCTCCCTTAAGCCCAGGACAGAGAGATTTGCCCTCCCTCTGCAGTCACACTGTATATTGTACATCTCTCTTGGTATCTAACTTTCAGCTGCTTACACTTCTTTTTCCCTCTTCTGGTCTGTGAGCCCCTGGAGGATAACCACATTTGCATTTTCAATGCCTCAAATAGCGCCTGACACATAGGAGATGGTCAAGCAGATGTTTATAGAATGAATGGCTGAATACCCAGCTCACATGACTCCCCTATTCTGTTGGTTTCCTTGTTCTCCCTTTTTCTCATCTTTCCCCCCAATAAAATTCATTACTTATTCTTCTGAAGTCCTTTAGACTTTGTTTGTAAAACTAATATGGAATAAATACATGATCTTGTAGTCAGTTGTGTGGAAGCTCACTTAAGGGTCCTCAAGGATGGGGATTTTTCAGACACACTTTAGATAGCTCAAAGAGCTCAAAATTGATTGGTAAACAAATTGCTCAATTGGTTGAATGAAAGAATGACCTCGGAATACCTTGTAAATTACACAGTGTCGACTTTTGGGGGTTTTTGTGCTTTACTTTGCTCCAGGGAGAAACAGAGAGAGAGAGAACAGAAAGATCCATGAAAACCATATAAAAAGCACAAACAAAAAAAGAATGATTTTGTGGTTGGTATCATGAACATCACTGTCCAGTTTTGAGTCTGGGGTTAAGTCTTGTAAATTTCTCTTTGGAACTGATGGAAGGAGGGAGGGTGAGAATCATCATTCCTCGCTTCTTAGGGAGGAACCCCAGTTTGAATCCTGTTGTTCATGTATAGAGAAGAAAGAGACACAAAGACATACCAAAATCATTAACAGGCACGTTTTGGTTTTATGTACAGTCCCAGCTTTGAGGAATTTACAACTGTAATCGTTCCAAGTGTTTCCATTTAGGGTAATTTAACGAATTAAGAAAATAGTGCATAGAAAACAGTATGGGCGTTAGCCAAGACAGGCTGGAATTCAAGCCCTGGATTCAACCTCTGCCAATGATACCTGCTTGCCCTCTCTGAATCTGTTTCCTTAGCCATAAAGTGAGATAGCAGACCACCTACACATGGGACAGGTGTGAGGATCAAGTAAGATAATATATGTAGACCATGGAGCACAATTCCTGCCACATAGTAGGCCAGTAAATTATGACTGTCTCGTTCCCCATCAGAAGCACCAATCTCAAGATTATGAACTTCCAAACACCTTCAAGTGAAATATTTTTCTCATTTAGACTGCAGTATTAGAAGCCAAAGTTATAACACCAGGAGAATCCTTAAGGAAAATATGAAGTGTGTTAAAAATGCTAGATACCCTGCAGGGCTCTCAATAAATACTTATTGACTGACAAATGTATTGTCAGAGCATAAAAATCACAGATAAGGGAAGAGGTAACAACATAAAAAGGTAATTTGGAATCAGCACAGGATAATGATTATACTTCAATAAGTATTTTATTTCTTAAAAGCAATAGTAAAGGAAACTGGAAATCATTTTTAAAAAATCAGGTTTTCTTTTACAACCTCAAGTTTATATGAATGCCTACGGGCACAGGACCCAAAATGCTGGTATCTTACTGGAAAAATTGGAAGCAGAAGTGCTCCAGGCATCAAGGGGCATGTGTATTATGGCATCCATTGTCATGCCTTTCTACATGACCCAGAGAGCAGGAGACCCAGTTGTCCCACGGACCTGTGACTGAAGCACCTGCTAGAAGACTTTCTAGACCATCATCACCCTGTAAGACAGAGTTCACCTAACAAGTATTTACTGGGTTTTATTATATGCCAAGAACCATGCTGGCCTCAGGAACACTGAATAAATGGATCACAATCCCTGTCCTCAAGAAAAGAGGTAGATACATAAATAAATAATTTCAAGTGAAGAGTGACCGGCTATCCTTGACGTATGTCTGAGGACATATGATAGCACAAAGAAAGGAGTGGACCATTTAAGCTGAAGGATTAAGGAAATATTTCTCAGAAGAAATAACAATTGAGCTGGACCTTAAAGGATAAGATGTTTGCCATGCCAACAGAAGGTAAGGGCAGTCCAAGCAGGGGGATCCCTTGGACAAAGTTTCAAAGTCCAAAGTAAGGGGCAAAATCAGGAAATTCAGGGCAGTTCCATAAGAACTGGGTCATTTATAAGCCATACATAATTTAGGTATATATAATACTTACATGTATAAGATATCTTACTATCTTTGTGAAATTGGCAACAAATAATTATGCCTGTTTTGTTGATGCGTATACCATGAACTTATACTCCCTATTCCATGAACTCATCAGGTCCACTATATATATATATATATATATGCACACACACACACACACACACCTAATATGTATTAATTTATTTTTAGAGAGTGGGGGAGCGCCAAAGGGAGAGAAAGAGAGAGAATCCCAAGGAGGCTCCATGCCCAGCACAGAGCCCAATGCAAGACTCCATCTCACAACCTTGAGATCATGACCTGAACTGAAATCAAGAGTCAGACACCTAACCTACTGAGCCACCAAGGCGCCCAGTTCACCTAATATTTTTTTTTTAAGATTTTGTTTATTTATTTGACAGAGATCACAAGTAGGCAGAGAGGTGAGGAAGCAGGCTGCCCGTGGAGCAGAAAGCCAAACTCGGTGCTCAATCCCTGGAGCCTAGGATCATGACCTGAGCCAAAGGCAGCGGCTTCAACTCACTGAGCCACCCAGGCACCCCTCACCTAATATTTTTAAATTGAATATCTGTGCTTGTTCTTGGTTATAGGTCATTAAATGGCCCTTAGTCGCTGATGCCTTACTCTTTATAGGTTCTTGAATTTCTATGAAACCAGCCACCCACAATTATGGAAGTCTTGGGGAGAGATGGGAAGGAAGGAAGCTGAAGGGTAAAGAGACACAGCTTCCCAGTGTGGACATCTCAGTGATCTGACAAAATAACCCAACATCCTGGAGAAATAAATATTCGCCATGGTCAGAAATAGGATAGGACTGTGAGAAGTAAATGCATCAACCACATACATTATGAAACCTAAGCCATAGGTTCTTGATCGCACGGTATGAAAATAGAAAATTTCCATCACAATAAACAATAAAAACAAAAAATTAAACAACAACAAACAAAGACAAGACATGCCAATTTGTGGCAAGACCCAGGACACCCAAGGCTTTTGCACTACGACAGATCACCCAATTTATGCTACAGAAATAGCTGATCATGCTGCCCGCGGGCCTCCACTGCAGGAATCCCTAAATGCTCTCAGTGTGTTTTCCCACTGAACCTGAGATAAGGGCATAAGGTGAGGTCAACGAATAAAGTGAAAGTGTGTGTTGCACAGCTGAAAAGAGTGCTTTTTAGGCATCATCGAAATGGCCCTGTGGTTGCGTTAAAATTGCCACTTCAAAATGTCATCTACCCAATTTCATATCTCATGCCTGCCAGAAATGCTTATGTGACCTTTCCTAAGGTCACATAATTTCTCTAGGCTTCTAATTCCTCTCCTGTGAAATGAAGACTTGGACTGGATAACCTCCAAATCAATTCCCACGCTGACAGTTCATAATTCTGACTTTCTTTTTACCCCACCTCTAGTTATCCCAAGTCTCTATCTGTGCTCGCAGCCAATTGTCTTAGGCAGCAGGGATGTGAGCCCGGTCCCCCAAGGCACCTGGGTGGATTCTTGGCCCAGCACAGTTCAGCTGAAATGCCCCCATGGGCCTGTCTGGGCAGTGTCTTTGCCCCCCACCTCGGACAAACATGTGCTAGATGTAAAGCTGAGAGACGATGGTGTCAGTTCCCAAATTGTTAAGTTGAAGCTCAAGATTTACCTTGCCCACTGTGGTTTCATTTCCTGCCCGGAAACAGAACTCGATGCTGCCGATGGGGCCTAAGATGATAAGTGTTTCTGAGACAGGTTCTGCGTTCAGCATGGTTTCCTTTGCTGTGACATACTGGTAACCACCACAGAACCTTCTCTTTGTGGGATCAGGCAGAAAGCACAATTTGGATGGACTTCTCCTTGGATTTCCTGCTTACTGATAAAGTGAGTATGAAGTGTAACCCGGAGTTTTGGTATGAGGTGGAACCCCGTCCCTCGGCAGTCGTTCCCAACCTCGTGGTATTTACAGGATAGGGAAAGAACAGCCCCCCACCCAAGGGTTCCAGCCAGGAGGCGACAGGCGTGAGGAGCACAGGTGCACTGAGCACCCCTCCAGGAGGCCCACAGAGTTGCCCCAGGCAGAGCCAACCCTTAGCACAGCAACACCGGGGGACAGCCTTCCACGGAGGCAGGGAGTTCTGTCTGTATATTTGTAAGGGCATATGAGACAGTGTTCAAAAGCAACAAGTATGAGACCAGAGACCCAAGCTCAAGTTCCATTTCTGCCCCTTACCACCTCTGACCTCAGCAATCCAAGACTCAGCTTCCTCATCCATGAAACGAAGATAATGGTGGAATCTAATGATCAAGGTCATTGTGAGGATTAAATAAGACAATGAATGGAAAGCAGTGAGATGTGGTAGCACACAGTAAGCAATAAGGGGCTAGCACATAGGGCTCTGCTGAGTCATACTTGAGCCTGAGACGGAAGGAAAACTCAGTACGACTGAACTTGTCTTTATTTGAAATCTTGATAGTTTGTGCATCATGAAGTTTTTGCATTGCTCAATTTAAAAAGAAATATCACATTAAAGAATTGTTTATCTTGGTTGTTGAGGGTTTCTTGCCATCCCCTAAATCTTGCACATGCCTACAAACTCAGGAAATGTTGCTTGTTATCACTTTACATCATCATACAATGACTGCACAGCACAATTTAGTACTTAATTATCCAATGTGTCCTATTAGCCATTGTTCCAAGTGCTTATGTCCTGTTTCTCCAACTAATTTGTACCCTTATTAAGGGCAGAAATGATGACATATGTCTTTTATGCCCAACACTGCTCAGTACATAAGAGATTCAAGTAAGTACATGTGAGTGCTTGCTTATAGCCTATGGTACACAATTCACCACTCTGCTGGGCTCAAATTCTGTCCTGTGCTCAAAGATTTTGTTCCATGATCCTTGCAGCCAGGGACGACATCTGACATTATCTTTTGCCATGTCTGGCACAAAGATGGGAGGAAAAAATCAAAGAACAGGCACGAGCTTGGAGTTTATCTCATCCCACCTGCTCACTTCACGGGTAAATTATTTGACGCCCAAAGAAGTAGAATGATGTGGCCAAACCAATCAGTGATAGCACTGGGATGAGAATTCTGTTCTCCTGGGCTTTTTCCACTCTGATACTTTGTGAATTTCCTTTTATGTCTCTATTCCTTTCAGCACCAAGCGCAGAGCTTTGCATGTGGGAAAAATTCAGTAAATGGTGTAGATTATTGATTCCTAGACTTGAGTAATCTTTGCTTAAAGGGGGAGTACAGAGTCACTGACTGGGAAAGCATAAGTGTATTTAACAACTCTTCCCAGCCCCTGGCTCAGTACAGCAAGGTGGTTAAGAGAATACTGGGTTCAGAGTTAGACAGCTCTGAGTCTTGTCCTGCCTTCACTATGTGGCTCCAGATAAAATGAAGTTTCTTAACTTCCTTTTCCTCATCCAAAGTATGAATATAATGGTACTTACCTCACAGAGCTGTGGAAAAATTACACAAAACAAGACACGTAAAGGAGCTGACAGACTGCCTAACATAGGAAGTGCTCAACTAATAGGAGCAATTATCACTATTCTAAAAATAAGCTCTAAGACTTAGGCGGGCTGGGCAGATGGATAATGTTATATGCATCAGTGTACAATATACTCCTATTCTTATATTATGGTGGATTAAAGTTTGGGAATTGGGCAGCTAAATCATCAGTTGAGCATTCAGGATTATGCTAAATGTATCCCATAAAGCCTCATAAATAACTCTAATACCCATTGTATTCTGTGGTATCTCAATTCCATAGCAGCATGACAAGAACTCGACCGCCCCCCCCACGCCTTGCCCCTACCAACATCCCAGCTCCTAAAATTTCACAGAGTTCCAAAAGCACCAGGAGCCCAAACCAGCAGATGATAAAAAGGGACCTATCATAGACTCAACAGTACCTCACAGTGATGCCATTTTTAGTTCCACTGCAAAAGAAAACAAACTATATTAGTAAGGATGCCTGATCAATAAGCAGAAGCCTAAATATAGTAAAGACATTCTGCGACTTGAAATGTTGCCGGCTCACACCCACGACTATCAACAATGGTCAGAATAACACGGGAAGCCAACCGCACAATTCGCTTCACACAATACCTCTCCGACATTTGCTGTCTTTTCCCCTCAGCACACAGCAAAGACTCTGAGCCCAAACCTCCACGACTTCACAGGAAGATGTGAGGTAGAAGTCTCTGTGAAAAGCAACTGTGTTTTAGTACTTAGAATCTGGGGGGAGGAAACGGACTTGAATACCTCAAATTTCCAATCTAAGACCACAGTATTTTACATCTGGGCCGAAGCTTTATTCCGAAATCCTCACACCGCTTCAAACTTGTCTGGCATTACTATCCCAAGGAAGCCACTAAGGGCGCATAGAAACCACAAAACTTACGGCACTTTGGTAGGAAAAATGAGGGAAGATATAAGGAAAACCATTTCCATCCTGCTTCAAACCCTCCATGGGCACATTGAAAGTTCTCTTAAAATTCAAGCAGGGTGATACCCTAAATAGGATTCTAAAGCAAACAAACAAACAAGGACATTAGTGGGTAAACTGCTGGTAAAACCCAAAGATTCCATAGATGAGTGAATAGTATACTATCCACGCTAATTTCTTAATTTTTACAAACACACTACAATTAACATCAGATGTCCACATTAGGGGAAACTGAGTAAAAGTATTTATCTTTGAGATCCTTCTGTAAATCTAAAATTATTCTAGAGATTTTTCCAACACTTTATTTTTGAAGTAGCAAAATAATAATAATAATAATAGTAAGTCAAGATTTCATCGCTGAAGAGCTTTCGTTTGATGGGTGGGAAGGCAAAGGATCATTATTCTTTCCCCCGGGAAAGGTCTATTAAAAAGAAAAAACCTCCAGCCTTTGACTAGAGATCAACCAAAAGATGGCAACCAATTCCTTTTCCCCTGAAGGTAACGCGTTGGGAAGGCAAAGAGAGCTGGCTGCTCTAAGATTCAGGCTGTCCAGTCTCTAAAATGGAGAAAACAGCTTCTCTCTCAAGTGTCCCTGTGGGGAATAAAGGACACAATGGATGCAGAGCCCGTGACACGTGTCAGGAGGTGGGGGAGGGGCATTGAGTTCCCTTTGCCCCTTCTCAGGACAGCCCCACAGGCAGGGCCTGTCAGCCTCCTCTGGGGGGAAAGAAGGGCTCCTCTGTCTTGGCCACCAGACAGGGCTCCCTGTGTTGCTGGCCTCTGGAGAACCTGCCAGATGGCTGAGCACCTGTTCAGCGAGCTGCAGTCTCTCCCTCTGCCGGCCTTCTAGAAAGCAGCTTGCACTCTGCTGGGCTCCTCTCCAGCCCTCTGGGAGTAGCTCTGTCCTTGTGCCACTTTCTAAAGCACAGCCCTCTGTGGGGATAGGGAAACAGGACAGCCTATCCCTTAGTTACCAGTTTGTTTTTTGGGTAGAGTGAGAAGGGAGACAATGATCCAGGAGCTGAGGCTGGAGGACCCAGCCCCCACCCCACAGAGTGTCACAAAGCTATGTCACCTGGAAGTTCATTTCTACAGCAGCCTTCCCTCCCCTGGTCTTGACTCAACTTTAAGTTTATCCATGTTGACTCGCCGTCACTTGCTTCCAGGAAATGCTTAAATTAACTAGACCTTGTACTGTGTGACCCCGCAGAGCCCCTCCGTTCTTCCTGGCATTGTCTGCTCTTGCAGATCGAGAAGTGGTGAAGGTCCCAAGCTTTTATGTTCTACCTCCATACGTTGCGAATTTCTTAAATAATCTCTATTCCAAATATCTGGGTTTATTATCCTAGCAACCATCTAAATGTCCCAGAAATCTGAAATGTTTCAGTGTGTATTCTCTCCCAATGGCCTCTTCTACCCAGAGGCGGCCGCTTGTTCCTACCACGCCCTGGCTTCCTTCAGAAGCATACCCAGTGGTGAAGGTCCCTGTTGGGTATGTGGGTATTATCAAGGACATTCCTCATGCTTTTTGGCCACTTTAGCATCTGAACCCTTTCTGTGTTTGGGGAGTCCCTCTCCCTATAATGCAGAGCTGGTCTACGGAGGTGAGCGATGATAGACATTGGCTTACTAACCTCCGCACTGCCGAAGGAATGACCGACCATGAACTAGGCTCCACCAATCACCTCCATCTAGTCCAAACTTGAAATTGGAAATTCATGGTATGTAAGAGCAGGAGTCACACAGAATCCGTTTTGACAATGCAGACAGCTCCATCCAGTTGACTGACGTACCAGTGACACCAGACCCGGGGGCATTTTCCAGCTTTGACTGTTGTGTGACCTGGGGACAAGCCTCGGCACCTGCGTTAGTAGGAGCGGCACGGGGTCTTCAGGAGACCAACCAGTTCTCCTGCACAATCTGGGTCGTTCCCCTGGCCACAGAGCCCCTGAGTCTGGCCCTTTTGACCTTCCTGGAAATTCTACAAGCCAGAGCCTATGAACTGGGATTCATGGGTCAGCAACCTGCGCAGTCACACAGGGCCCCAGGCTCAGCATGGTCTCCTGCTTGGTTTAATTCTCTGTTGTCCGTCTTCCAATTCCTAACATTTTGACAAAAAGACCTCATATTTTCATTTGGCGCGGGGCCCTGGAAGTTATGTAGCCAATCCTGCTGTAAGCTATCTAATGTGCTTTAGGTCAGGGAGTTCTTAACCTTTTGTGTGCCTGGTAAAGCCTATGAAGTATATGGAGAACGTTTTGGTTTTTTTAAGATTTTATCTATTTATTTGAAAGAGAGAGAGAACACAAGCAGGGGAAGGGGCAGGAGGGGGAGGGAGGAGCAGATTCCCCACTGAGTATAGAGCTCAGCCTCACCCGGGAGTCTGGAGTCTCCCCTGCCCCAGGGGTAGATGATCCTGAGTTCAGGACCTGAGCTGAAGTCAGAAGTGTAACCAACTGAGCCACCCAGGCATCCCAAGAATGTTTTTAAAATGCGCAAAATACAACAGCCAACAATCCTGAAATATAGTTAGAAGTTTCTTTAAAACAAATATATGATAGCATGATAACTGTGCTTTTTTTATTAGTGCATTAAATAAATCAAGTGGTAGGTCTAATAAACTGCTCTTACGCAGAAGTAATAATGAGCATAAACAACATTTTGAAATGTCTGCCACAACTGAAATTGACTTAAAAATATCTATGATTTCTAACAGTAATAAATTCACAGATCAGAAACCTGGTTTGTTATCTGCATTCAAAACTTATGGAAATGCTAAACTCGGGGTTTTTAAAGATTTTATTTATTTATTTGTCAGAGAGAGAGCAAGAGCACAAGCAGGGGGAGCAGCAGGCAGAGAGAGAAGCAGGCTCCCCACTGAGCAGGGAGCTCAGTGCAGGTCTAGATCCCAGGACCCTGGGATCATGCCCTGAGCTAGGGGCAGACACTTAACCAAATGAGCCACGCAGGTGCCCCTGGAAGTGCTAAACTCGGTGTAACACTAACCAAAAGAAGCGATTCATTCAACTCGCAGAACCCCTACATTTTAATTACAATTTAATTTAATTTTAATTTTAAAACTAAATTAAAATTTAATTTAAATAAATTCTTTCTCTGCTTCAATCAGCCAAAGTCATTACTTTGTTGCTTACAACAGAGAAGCCTGTAGGATAAAGGTGCCCAGGGCAACCCACGCTCCAGGACCAGCTCCGAGTATGCCAGGGTTCTCCCCCAAAACCAAGCCAATATAATAGTCACAGGGGCTGTGATGAGTCAAAGAGGCATCCAACACAGCCCTGCCCTCAGCTGTTAGATCTTCGAGGAGAAAGTGTCACCCAAGGACACTGTCTGCAAATCAGGTGATAAGCTCCACGTGTGGGATATAAACCAAGTGACATAGATGGTCAAGCAAGTGGAGATCCCTTCTAGCTGGGAAGATAACTATTAATAACAGTTCTACATCATAAGAAGGGGCATAAGACACATAGTAGGAGAGTCGTCCCTCCAAAACCTCCAGCAAGCTAACAGAATGGGGAAAGAATCCCCTTTCTCAATGTCCCGAATCCTCACCTAGGTATTTCTGTTCTAGCGTAGATCACCTCTCCAGTGTTTTCAACAGGAGTTCATTTTGTTCAGATCTCAAAAGAAATATGATCCGAACATACCTCCTCATGTACTGTTTCCTTGCCCCCTTCTACTCCTTCTTTTGGGACAGGCCACTCAAAAGCCCTTTGAGGCAACGGGAGGATCTACCTTGGGGACAGAGGCGAGAAGCCTGGGTTTGTTTAGCAAAAGTAGAAAACAATTCATCCGCAGGTATCTTGAACTTTTCAAACTTGTTTCATAGATATTATTGCACTTCAGTTGTAGGCGAACAGTGTTATGCCCACTTTATGGATGAGTAAACTGAGGGTCAGAGAGGTTGTGACTTGCCCAAGATCACCCAGGCTTTTTGCCTCTGAGCCCAGTGTCCTTTCCTGGGCCTATGCATCTGCTGTGAGCAGATCATAAAGGCGAGGCTGTCTCCGAGAAGGAAGTACATTCATGCAGATCATTTAAAAACCAAGATACCCGCAGCCCAAATTCTCTAAGGCAGGTGTCAGCTAATAGAGGAAAGGCTCAAATAAGAAAACAGACCACTGGGTCCTCTGGCGCTGGAATAGGTTTCCAGATCTGAGCCCCCAGCACAGGACAGAATTCATTTGGCTGGTGACCAGCACACAGATTCCTTCCCATTCCTGCCTGGGAGTTACGCTCATAACAACAGCAACAGCAGGAAAAGGGCTTCGCGAACATAAAAATAAACAAACTTTCTATTTTTAGCAGGGCTGCAGCTGTGAGAGCTTCATTATTTGCATTTTAGCTGCAGCATTCTGAGGGAGGAGAGGGGAGGAGAGGCAAGGCCAGGGGGTGGGGAACGAGGACAACTGGGGGCCGTCGCTCTGGGAGGCAGACTTTTCCAATGCTGAGCCCAATTACACAGAGGCCACAGAAACCAATGTCCAGCCTGCAAGTCTCTGGAGTCTGCAGGTCTGGAAAAACTGGACAGGGTCAACCAAGAAGCCAGCCCATGATTGGGCTCTTTTCTGGCCATATATAGAAATAAATAATCTTTTACCCACATGGTATTTAGAGCCACAGAAAACTGTTGCCTAGTGACTCCATCAGAGGACTAGAAGCTCACTCGGAAGTAGAGACGTTTTTTGTTTTAACTCAGGCTCTCAGAACCTATGGGAATCTCACAGGAACTCAGATCCAGCGTGTTCCAGGTTTAAACACTGTGTCCAGAATTCTCAATGAGCCTGCGCGTTTTCTCCTGCCCACCCCTCCCTGACAGCCCGCAGCATCGGCAACTTGACAAAGGACAAGCCTAACGCTGGAGGTGGGGAAGGACAGAAGCTATCTTGTTCTTCTTTTCTGTTTCCCTGGAACAGAACCAGGTGTTGTGATCCAAGGCCGCCACAGAGGAGGGGTAGAAAGGTCCTTTCCTTACCATAAATGTCACAGCAGCTTTAGGGAAAGTGTGTACCTGATCTGATTTCAGAAGGAAGTCTCTTTGCCCACGCTAATCCCTTTAGCCCTACCATGCCTTGACCCCATGTCATTTTTAATTATGTTCTTTTCCCTTCGTGTGTCCCTTTTCATGCATCATTCCAGCTATATTTTCAGCCTGTTGTGAGGAGACAGAATTGTAGACCCCAATTTCCTGACGTAAGAAAGAACCCAGTGTTTCTTCAGGTGCTTACAAGGAGGTAAATTCAGAGGAAGGGCGACATGCTCTTCCACACTTGGGGAAGACTCCACAACCTCCCAGGTTTGGCCCTACAGCCAAGGGGCTTCCCTCACCGGCCTATGTTTTCCTGAGAACTGTACCACCCTGCTCATTCAGAGCTTCCAGCCCAGCATGGGGGACAAATAAGCGGCGATTTCCTCACTGTGGGCAGTCTCTAGGGTGGATCAGCCCAGAGTCCCTTGAGAATGCAAAGGCCTGGCTTTTTCCTAAGTCTTGGAGAGCCAAGATGTTTTTAGAGAAGATGATGGCTAAGCAGGGACTCAGGCAGGTAGAGATGAGGTAAGGGTAGGAATATCTCTTCAAAGGCTCCTCATTTAAGAGCAGCTGCCAAATAATATGGCAAGAGAGAGAGCAAGGCTAAAATAGACAAGAACTAATTTCAGCACCACAAATATAGTTGGTTTCTACCTCCCTGTAACATTTATCTTGTCACCCAATGACATTACTGAGCAAACCAATTGTGATCCAATCACAAGAAAGAGTATCATTCTCTTAGAACGTGGATTTCCACAGCTAGCAATGTAAGCCCTAGAACTTGGGGTTGAAAGAGATCCTATGGACTAAATCTCCAGGGATAGCAATCCCTTCCACAGCATCCCTGAGAGGTGGCCACCCAGCCTCTGCTTGAATTGTTCTAGGGATAGAGAGCTCTCCACTAATCAAGGCAACTAGTTAGTTAGTTAGTCAGTCAGTTAGTTAGTTAGTTTTAAAGGCAGGAGCTAGAGTATATAGTGGCCTCCTACTAGGCTGGAGTTTCTGGCTCTAGTCCCTCAATCTCTCTACACTGCATTAAATCCTACAAAAGCCCACCAGCTTGAATTTTTTTTTTTTTTTTGAGAGCAGTCTGTCCATTGTTCAAAGTCTGCAGTGACCCCCAACTACCACCATACAAATTCTAATCTGCTTAAAGACTAGAACAGCCCGTATCAAAATGTAACCATGGTTATCATTGGTCACCAGATTTATAGATGATACTTGGTTTTTCTCCTTCATAGTTTTGAGTCTTGCCCTAGTTTTCTGCATTAGAGAGACAGAGAGATTGAGAAAGGGTTATAAAATAATTAACATAATTTACAGAACATCCCTACCATTTATTCCCTCTCCACACCTTTGTCTATGTTGGGTTCAACCCAGAAACCTTTCACACTCTTTCCCCATCTTCAGATTCTTCCGCATCTCCTCAATTCTGCACAACCCAGCTCTATCACGAAGGTTTCCATGAATGCTCCAGCCCTTACTTCCCTTAAATCCAAATTTTAAAACTTAGCACCTCGTTATGAGCAGTTTTCTGATATCTCCTAATCATTCCATGGGTCAGTTTCACAGCAGATTGTAAATTCCTTAAGGGCCATTTCATAGTGCCTACCTAGCGCAATGCAGAGAACACTGCAGATTCTCCATAAACAATTGCCCATGGCTGGCTGGCTGGCTGAAATCCCACTAAGTTTCATTTATTAGCTCAGTTGGTTAGAGCACAGCTAATAAGTGTCATATATCGTCTCTTCCTATGCTTCCCAAACTGGGGTGGGGGGGCATCCCTGGAGGTATAAGAAAGTGTGTCAAGTGTATATGAAGCTACAAGATCTCAAATAATGTTTTCCTAAAGCAACAATTTCCTACCCTTTAGGGCTACTTTGGTGGAAAAGTTTGGGAAGCATTTTGTAGCCCATGCATTTCCGAGGGCAGGAATTTTCCAAGGCAGATATCCAGATTCTGCTTGAGTTTATCAGTTTAGGCTTTGCTTCCAGATACTTTCAGATGACCAGGAGGTCTAACACTCCACCAAGAAATATTCCTGGAGTGCGTCATTCATCCTGCCTACAACAACACTGGCCTAGGAGCCAGAACACCTTGGTTCTTGTCCAATTATGCGACGATGGTGGGCAA
Source organism: Mustela erminea (assembly GCF_009829155.1). Lineage (NCBI taxonomy): Eukaryota > Metazoa > Chordata > Mammalia > Carnivora > Mustelidae > Mustela > Mustela erminea. The sequence goes on from NC_045630.1 coordinate 27,279,922, forward strand.
CCAGCCTCTTCAGGCCCCAGCTTCTCATCCACCCTGCCCTCCTAATAAAGATCGGGTTAAATTAAACAACATAGGTGAAATGTCTTTGTGAACTGAAACTTATATATAAGCTTCAAGAAGTATTGTTATTTTTGTTACCATCCCAGAATCAGATCATTTTGTTTGTGTCCCAGTTGATTAAAGTGGGTAGCCGTGGGGTTCTGAATCCAGAAAGTTCTGGGTTCAAGTCTGACCCTAGGGTAAGCTCTGCCACGCCAGAGCCTGATACATTTTTGTATATCTCATGTTTCTCATACTACTGGGAACATACATGTGCTGAATAAATGTGTTCCTATTTCTCAGAATCTTACCATTTACAGGTAAGATCATTACTGACCATTTACCTGCTCTTTGGAAAAAAATTTTTTTAATTTTCCAAATTAAATTTTCCAAATTTTTTAATTTTCCAAATCCCTGTGTCCTCATCTACTAGACCGGTATGATAGTATGTCACAGTGTTATGAGAAATGTAAAGGCATGTGCCTACACTGCTCCACACATAGAAAACAATAAGTCAATGGTAATAAAACTAGAGAGGGGGAGTGTATATCCGCAACTTAGTAAATGAAGGCTATCCCATTATTTCGTGTTTTTGTCAGCCCTTCCTTTTACCTATTATGAAAGAGCCAGCCTAGGGAGAGGAAGTTTGTTGGTGGCAACGTTGAGGTTCTGAGTCACTGAACTAGTTAAGGAAGCAAACTTCAAAGGCACAGTTACTTTACGGGCCCTACAGGCAAGAGGAATAAACAATTTCAGCCTTCACAAAAACTTCTGCCAGAATGAATGTGCTGGGCAGGGCAGGCTGGGGCTTCCCAGACATCTCGCTGACAAAGTGGCCAGAAATGTTTTCTCTCATCCACGTAAATACTCCCTGAAACCCACACACATGGTGGGCTCACTCAATAAAACGATGCATAAACCCATCCCCAAGAGAAGAACAGAAGACAAGGGGAATCACAAAAAGAGGCAAAATGAGGGGCGCCTGGGTGGCTCAGTGGGTTAAGCCACTGCCTTCAGCTCAGGTCATGATCTCAGGGTCCTGGGATCAAGCCCCGCATCGGGCTCTCTCAGCAGGGAGCCTGCTTCCTCCTCTCTCTCTGCCTGCCTCTCTGCCTGCTTGTCATCTCTCTCTGTCAAATAAATAAATAAAATCTTAAAAAAAAAAAAAGAGGCAAAATGAGAATACTAAGGGGCTGTCCTCCAGCCCTGAGACCCCCTGCCAGAGCCTGTTGTTTCCATTTGAACAAAACCAAAGCTGAATTGCACCAAAGAGCGTGGAACAGTAGTGCTGGAGAGTTTAACCACAGCCAGCCGCAGTGCCGTAAACATAGCTTCCAAGACACAACTCTGGGGGGCTATGCACCAGAAGCAGGAAAGGAAAACTGAGCCCCTTCGCGCCCCAGAGGTATAAACCAAGGGCTTTCCGAGCCAGCCCTTGCCCCCCACCCTATCATCCCTAGTTATGGAAGCGGCAGGGCAAGGTGCTCTGGCCCTGGAACATGTAGGAACCCTACAGAAAGCGCAAAGCGCACACAGCCGTGGGACCTGTATGCATGGGGAGACATGTGGATTATCAAAAGAGACATCCAAGAATTTCTGCAACTTTCCCCAGTGCCAAGATTTAGAGCTACAGCCATAAAAGTAATATTTTTCCTGGCATCCCTGATGCAGCATTGAAGGCATTTTGGATGCTACGTTAAATAGAGTTCCCAAGAAAAGTAATTGTCACTGCTCTTTTAGGAAGAGCTTTCATAATTAGAGTAATTTCTGTCAGAATTCAACAGCTTAGAAGGGAATGTCTGAACAGAAATCTAATCACAAGAAGGAAATATAATAAATGGTAGGAAAACGGGCTCTCCAGATCTCTTTAGAAATCCAAAACCAAAATGAAAAAGCAATGCCTTCTAAAAGGGCTGTGAGGGAAGCTGGTGGGGAGCAGAGGAAATGCTTTCTTAGAATGGCTATAATTAAGCTAGAGAACTTGCTGGGTTTTAGATAACCTGCTAAAACTGAAATACGCACAAGACTAAAAATAAAAGATGGTATCTGCAGAAGATCCCTGGCTAAGGTAAAAAGCACAAGGTTTTGCTGCCTTCGTGAGGCAAAGGCCACTGGGACCAGGGATTGGGCAGGGAGCACTGGCCCTGCCGATTGGCTCAAATCCCAGCTCTAGCGAGGCCAAGACTATTGTCCACAAAGACCCCTTATACGCACAGTGAAATGACCTGCTGGGCCACCCTGAACTCCCCAATCCATGGAGCAGATCTTAGCTTCCTGAAGCTCTCCTTTATGGCTCTGCCATTCACACATCTGTCCAAACCCTTCTGGAATTCACTAATGTTACCAGCTGGTGCCATCTCTGGGAGATAACCCATTCCATACATTCATTACCTGCTACGTGGTATAGCATTTCCGCTGACTTGTCTTGAACTTGCCTCTCTTGTGGTTCCAAGACACTCATGTATTTCAGGATCTGGTGAACAAGTCTGTGCTCATCTTCTCCATACCATTTGTAGGCGGGGTCATTCCCTCCAAACAGCCTGCACCTTGTCAGAAGCCCTTCTGACTTCCAGTGGGTTCCTCAGAAAGTCCAGGCTGACGTTTGGTGACTTTCTGGAGCCCTGTTTATGCTTCTAGATACTCACCCAAGTGTCACAGGTAAGAATATGCCACAGTTTTAGGGGAGAGTAAGATAAGATTCTCAATGTAATATTTTCCATACCTGAAGAAGATGCCCATTTGGAAGCAGAACTGTCCTGGGCACGAACACATTATCTTCTAGACTCAGGGTATTTGCAAACTGATGGGAGAATGTGGATGGAGGCCACACATGGCACACTGAGTCTGGCCAGTAGTGCCAGTCCACCTGGCTAAAACAGGGTGTGGCCAAGAAAGAAAAGCCAGCGTAGACAGTCGGCACCTTCATAGCAGGCTATGGGCTGGACACTAAATACCCTATTGATTCTCACGACACTGAAAGGGAAGCTTTGTGTCCCCAACATACTGATGTGAAACCAGGTGTTAAATTAGTAGGGGGTGATCACACCAATTTCCAGTCTCAGTTCACATATCTGCTTATTTTGGCTTCTTTTTTTTTTTTTAATTAGATGTTAATGCTCTGATTCACTCCATTTAGAGCCCACTAACCCCCTGACCACCTTCAAATATCTTTACTGAAAACACGAGAAATAATGAGGATTAAGCAAAATGTAACAGCACTGCGGTTGCCCAGGGCCTTTTATGAGTTCATCAAAGTTAGGATTTAAGCGCCAAGGGAATAAGACAGGAGGTGGGTGCTCTAACCTGCTTTTTAGTAAGGAATACATCATTCGCCCAGTGTGAGAACATCTGGCCAGATGCCCACTCCTTGTCATCTACTATATTGCATCTTCCTAGTAAGGTCCGCCAAGGCAGACCTTGCAGCCTTAGCAACCAATTATGAGCCAGTCCACCATCTTGCTCACCCATGGGTCACTGAGTTCCCTGGGCCAGAAGCTGTTGGCTTTCTGTGCTTCACTGAGACCTCACAGAGATACTACCTTACAGACAGGACTCTGATTTTCTTTCTGACATTTGAAACCATGTCCATGAAGCCTTCAGCTCAAGCCAACGGTCTCCATTTCTCCATCCAGTTCGGTTTCTTCTTGTTTCTCTCAAAGGCAACCTTAAATAGCCAATCTGTAATGTTGCTCTGGATTTCCAGAAAAGTCTTTTCTGTAGCCTTCCCTCAGTAGGACTCATTGCAGCCCTGAACATTACCCTTGCTCAAGTGTGGAATTCCTTCCCAGAAGGCAAGCCACTTCTCTACTTGATGATATAGTAGTAAAAGGATGAACTGGGGAGTTCAGAAACACTGGAACTCCAATCAGGGCTCCGCCATCTATTAGTTCTATGACTCTGAGGAAATTGCTTCACTTCTCTGAACTTGTTTCCTCATAAAACGAGAATACATCTCATAAATGAGTTTTGAAAGGTTTGGGGATATGTGTAAAGCACTTGGCACAGTATCTTGTGTCCTTCCTCAAGATGGGAGGACATATCCATTCCCCAACACTTTGGCCAGCATTTAAGGCCTCACTGCTAACCCCCTGCCACACCCGTCTGGGTTTCTCAATGCCCTCAGACTCTACACCTGGCTCTAAGTTCCAGGAGTGTTAGAGGACCCAAGCCTACATAGGTAGATATCTGCAGGCTCAAAGTATGATTACAGAAGGAGCCACTGGGCAGCGTGGTAAACCCTTCGACGGAGGGAAGCCCCTCAGTCTGGACACTTCCAAGCAGCCTTGCAAGCACAATCTTCCCGTGTCTGCTGGGATTACCTGTTAGCCCACTTGCTTCTTGAACCCGCTTTCCCCCTTCTCGTTCAGATCTAGATTCAGTTCACTCCACCTGGATTTCTGGAAAGATAGTCTCATCTCATCTCCTTCCGCTGCAAGAAAAAAAAATTTTCCCTTATTAATTCTTGGCATTTCTGACCGAAGGGCTGAGTTTTCTTTTTGGCCATTCAACTCAGAGCCATTTGGTTTCTCCAGCACTAACAAAAAGGAGTCTCGTTGACCTCAAGAGTCATTTTAATTCCCACATGCAGAGAAGGCAAGACCCCGCTCAGCACCTGGCACCTGGTCCCTGAGCACCTGGCAAATACGGTCAAGCGGGCAGCGCCTCAGGTCTATGTCATGGAAGGACTTGCCCAGATGGCTCTGAGGAGGCCCCTCCAGGGCCAGCTCCTGGCACCACCCCACCCTCAGCCTGCCCCCCAGTAACCTTGGAGACACTGAACAATCTCCCTGCCAAGGGTCCAGATGCTCCAAACTGGACCCACAGAAATCAGAATAAAAAGCGAATGGAGGGCGGCCGAGGAGAACGCGAAGGACCTCTGAGAACTTTCTGCAAGCAGTTTCCCCCTTGGTCTCTGCTCAGACAGTTCAGGTGGTGCAGGGTTATCCTTTTTTTTTTTTTTCTTACGATTTTTATTTATTTATTTGACAGAGATCACAAGTAGGCAGAGAGGCAGGCAGAGAGAGGAAGGGAAGCAGGCTCGCTGCTGAGCAGAGAGCCAGATGCGGGGCTTGATCCCAGGACCCTGGGATCATGACCTGAGCTGAAGGCAGACGCTTTAACCCACTGAGCCACCCAGGCGCAGGGTTATCCTTACCGCCTTCAGGGAGCAGCACCAAGGCTGTGTGCAACCCCCCCCCCACCACCACCACCACCACCGCACCCAGCGGTTGACTGAGGCAGCTGGGTGTTTTCGTTCCTCCAGATAGGGCTTGGGAGCCGCACTGAGCTGGCGCCCAGTCTGTCTCAGGGCCTCCCTCCCACATGCCTTCCACTCCCCCTGCCCAGAAGGCCGCTAAGACAACACTGGGTTGTCTTCCCCTAAGCAGAGTTGCCCCGGAATTGTCCCAGGTCCCTGGGAACTTGGTGCGTCTGTGAAATGGACTGAGGACGGGCGCCGCGGGCGGGGAGAGCGCGGGTCCCGCAGGAGGCGTGTTCCGGCCCTGGTGGGGCACCGGCCCGCGGTGGCTGGGCGGGGGCGGAGGGGCGGAGGGGCGGGGGGACCGGGGGGCGGGGGTCCCGGAGGAGGGCGCGGCTGGGCGGGGGCGCCGAGTCCAAGGGCACCGGCGGTCTGTGGGCCCGGGAGGGGAGGTGGGGCCCAGCCCAGGCGGCGGGAGAGAGGGCGAGTCGGATTCAGGAAGTTGTGTCTCTGACATCAGGGGCAGGACGGAGTTGGAGTGAAACCTCAAAAAATGCGAGGCGTGGCCCGCAGGAGGGCAGAGAACGCCGAGGGTGCCTTCCTCCAGGCGAGCGGCAGGTACGCGCCGCGCCCGGCCCCCGCTGACCCCTCCTCTCTGCACCTGGCTCCGCGCGGGGGGCGGCCTTCCTCACCCCGACCTTGACCTCACCCGGGACCCCGCCGCTGTCAGACGGGCCGCGCGGGGAGACGGAGACCCCCTTCCTCCTGGGCGCCTGCAGGAAGCCCTCGGGTGGACTGAAAGGTGAGTCTCCAGACTGTGTGTGTGTTAACATAGCTCAGACTGTGTGTGCGAATACATTTTAACCTGCGTATGTGTGTTTGACTACACTTTTAGCCTTGTGTGTTAATATAGCTTGAGCTTGTGTGCCTGTGTGTGGGTGTGGGTGTGTGTGGTTTAAGTTGCTCTCTGTTTGGAAGGGAACTTTCAGCTCACTTTCGTTCTTTATAAGGATTGAACAGCCCCAGAGGTAAGTGAGATCTAAGGAACGTTTCTAAATAGCCTCTTGGCCCTTCACGACTCTGGTTCTAGTTTGTTTCGCTTCTTTGCGAGGGTTCTCTGCAGGCTGACATCTGCTTCTGGACTGAGTCCACAGGGCTCCGGGGTGGAGGAGTTGGGGTGGGGTTCCCTTAGTCCAGTTGACAATATGGCCTGTAGGTGCTTTGGGACAGCGGGACATTCTATTTGCTACTGAAAAAGTCAAGGCCTGAGACCCACTAAAAAGCATCTCAGTCCTAGATGTTTCTAAATTATTCTAAGAGAAGCCAAATTTTCAACCCGGCTAAGAAACCAGCCGAAACGAAAATATGGCCTGGAGCCAGAGGTGGAATGGGAACCTGCCTACTAGCCTCTGAGCCTCCGGGGATTTACTATGACACAGATTGCTTCCTAATTTCTTTGAATCTCTAGATGGTCCCACTCCCAGCACCCTGCCCCCCAGCTCAGGGGGGCCCAGACTGGCTTGTCTGAGAGTAGAATTGAGGACACAAAAAGACCTGTTTCCCTAGTATTTTTAAGAGCTTCACAGAATACATTGTGTAATAATCGAGTTAAATAAGCTATATACGTTAGCTAGCAGGAACACGTGTCCTGCCTGACCGAAAGGGAAACCAACCCCGAGGTGCACTGTCCTAATTTCACGGAGAGGAGACTGCGGGCAGCCCACATGCTAGCTACCTGGCAGGACTTCTCCACCGAGTCTGTTCAATGAGGAAGGGGGAAAGAGTGCACTTGAGAAGATCACTCTTTCCTCAGAAACCCCCTCCTTCAAAGCAGTTGCATTCCATTCACTCAACTAAAGTTTGTAAGAATCTGAAGCTAATTTTAAGGAACCCTCATCTGAAAGTCTGGATGAATGATGGGAGAGCCTCGCGCTATAAGGAACAGGTCTGAAAAAAACCACTGACGTGTCATTTGTCAAGTTAGCAAGGGTCTTACCATCATCCTCCTACTCTGATGTGCCTTCCTTTTGCCCAGTGCTGGGCTAGCCAGGCAACTGTGCAGGGAAATCTGACTGAATCCTTCATTTCCTCTGAAATTCTGGCTCCCCATTCCCACCCAAGATACAATCTAGGAAAGAAATACAGGACAAAACAAATGTTTCTCCGGCCTCTGTACTTGGTCAATATTTAGCCTGTAGAATAAAGAAAGAATGACTTCTGCCCTTTTCTATGAAAACTAAACTCTAGAGAATAATAAACACTCAATAAGTTAAGTCACTGACTTCATCCATTCATACAATAGTTACTATACCTACTGTGTGCTGGGCAGCATGCCAGGTCCTTGGACTCCAAAGATAATGAGATCATTTCTGCTTTTGAGGACCCACAATCTGATAAATGACACAAGATACAGAAACAGACTATAGTTCAGAATAATACACATTATAGTTGGAGCGCCTGGATGGCTCAGTCCATTAAGTGGCTGGCTCTTGGTTTTGGCTCTGGTTATGATCTCAGGGTCCGGGGATCAATCTCCACGTTGGGCTCCATGCTCAGCATAGAGTCTGCTTCAGGATAAAGAAATAAATCTTTAAAAAAAAAACACACACACAGAATACACATTATAGTTGCAGTAGTTATGGGACACCGAAGTGATCCAAAGGAGCAAGTGATAAACTCCCCCAGGAATTATCCGGAAGTCAACACTGCAGGAATGATGGATGAGTGAGATGTTGGAAATGATTAGGGAAAGGGCATTTCAGGCAGAGGAAAGAGTATATGCAAAGTCAAGGATACGGTGGGAGAACTGCAAGAAATTGTGGTCATAGTACTATACTAAGGAAATCATTTTGGGTGTTCAAGCAGAGAAATGGTGTGGTCAGGTTTGTGTTTAGAGAGAGAACTAATGGCCAGGATGGCAGCTGTCTTGGAGATATGAAAAGCAGAGATAAGGAGGACCTCAACTAAGATCATGACAGTGGGAATGAAGGAAAGGGAATAGATGTTAGTGGTGTTTAGGAAGTAGAGTCAAAGTACGCCTCATGACCAAGTCAACGTGGTTAGGGGAGAGTGAGCGGAACAGAGGACGATTATAAGGTGTGGAGCTAAGGGGCGGGGGGGGGGGGGCGTGCACTGTGATGTCCAGAACACAGATCGTATGAACTAAGGGAGCAGTGGCCTTGGGAAGTGGATTGTGGGCAAAGGCATCGATTACCACTTTACACACATTTAGGTTAGATGTGACCAGGAGAGGCCCAGGCGTAGACACATGGTAGGTGGTGATCTACAGATACAGGTCTGGAGTTCAGGGAGAATGGAGGGGCCTCCCATTTAACTGCCCCAAATGATATGCATAAAAGCAGTGTGGAAGGTGGCCAAAGAGCCTGTTAATAACATTGCCAGTGAGACCATGTTAACACTGAAGAGGCTTGGATTTGGCCAATACTGATTGGCCTAGAGATATTATTTTCATAATATCTATATTTCATAATAATGAAAATAATTTTATTATTTTCATAATATCATAATATCAAGGCATTCCCAGGATACCTTGAGGGTGATACGTAAAATGTTGGCAAGTGTCCTGCGTTAATGGCACTCAGGCAGTACGGATGCCTTTAACCAAACAAGTGAATCTCCAGGAATCACTTCACCCTATGAGAAATGCATCCTTTAGTTCAACTTCAAGAGCTGCCAAGACCTCCCCAGAACTCATACCCCAGCCTAGTAATTGTATCTGTATAGGAGAGTCCTACCATCACTGGAACAAGAAGGATGACTTTCTCAGACGGATTCTAAACCCTCATAGAATAGTACTTAAGGCATAGCTGCCATGACCCAGATCAGGAAATCATGTGACCCAGTGTGGAAGGGGGAAAAACCCTCAAACTGGGAACTAGACACGCATGGGTTACATTGGGGGCACCTGGGTGGCTCCGCCGGCTAATCATCTGCCTTGGGCTCAGGTCAAAATCTCAGGCAGGAGTCAAGCCTTGGGCTCCCTGCTCAGTGGTGAGCCTGCTTCTCCCTCTTCCCCACCCTCCTGCTCATGTTCTCTCTAGATCTCTTTCTCCCAAATAAGTAAATAAAAATCCTTTTTTTAAAAATGACGGTAATTGTTACTTTCCAGAGCAATAGTTAGAATCAGAACCAAACTGAAAAAGAAAGATACATGTAATGTATCTGCAAGCTTCTATAAAAATGTAAGTTGTTTTGTTATTATTACTAATCTTTCCTCTTGAAGCTGCCAGCTAGACGGACTGTGTACGTGTAGGATCTGGGGAGTATCATAGGCCCAGACGTGCAGCTTTTTAACTATATCGTAAAAGTCTCCTTCCGTCTTATCGATGACATGCATCTCTTCTGGCCGCTTCTTTTATTCCTGATCTCCAGTAGTCAGAGCCCAAGGACGTAACTGCTCTGTTTGTGCAGCTCTAGCACAGCACGAGGACTCCTGGGAGCTCGTGGTTGAAAGCAGCCAGGATTGCACCTGTCAGCCCGGGGACCCAACCACAGTTGCACTGAGTGACCTCTCAGAGGGGATGCTGTTTTCCTAATCATCAGCAAGGTGCCGGGTAAACCAGCACTGGCCCTGAATCTGAGCATGGGCTGATGACTTGAGTGGACCTGTGGTCCTCTTCTGTCCCAACCAAGGAAGCCTGACCTAGTCCAACCCCCATGAAGCTCAAATTTGACGACGACACCCAAACTTTCGATACAGCCGACTTCTGATGAGGGCTGGCTGCTGATGAGCAAAAGGAAATAACCACAGGCTCAAAGACTTCAAGTGGAAAAACACTTAGAAATGAGCCAGCCCCGCCCCTCACTTCACAGATGAGCAAACTCAGGTTTGAGAGCTGAAGTGTGTCCCTGGCTCCACAGCTGATGAAGGGGGGCGGGGAGGGACCACAACCCAAGCTCCGTCTCTCCGCTCAGGAATAGCAGACACTCTCTAGGGTTTCTATCACCTGGACCTTGTGTACCTCATTCACGAGGACACACACTCAGACAGCTGGCAGAGATGCAACATGAAAAGACTCCACTTGAGGGCTGAGCTTTCCCCGAGTGGCCTCCAAGGAAAACCAGGAGCGGATCTTCCCGAGAAAGGGGCAGATCTCCTCTGTAAGGCAGTCTCCATACCACACAGATCCCTTCTGTTTCCTTAACTTCTGTCCTTAAACTTCTCAAAAATTTCCAAATACCGGGGCACCCAGGTGGCTCAGTATGTTAAACGTCTGACTCGGTTTCATTTCAGGTCACAATCTCAGGGTCATGCGATCAAGCCCCAGAACCAGGCTCCGCGCTCAGCATGGCATCTGCTAGAGAGTCTCTCCCTTTCCTTCTCCCCCTCCTCTGCCCCCTTCCTTCTCTCTCTCAAATCAATAGATAAAATCCTAAAAAAATAAAAATGCCCAAATACCCCTGAAAAAAGGAGATAGCACTGGGTGCCTTAATTAACCAAAACCCCTTTAATGTTTTATTAAACCTGTCAGGAAGAGGGTTTTGAGACGAGTGGACAGGTCATCATTAAACATCAAATCTTGACCCACACGCCCTCATTCCATGAGAAAGGCTCCAAGTGAGTCACAGGAGTTCAGGGATTCATCCCAGGCGCTGTAAGAGAGAGAAAACAGTGGCAGATAGACTTTTTTCCCCTCTCCAGGCAGCAAGAGGAAAATCAACAGCCAGTTCTTTGAAGGGCGATCCCCAGGGCCACAGACCAGCTCAGGTTTCTGACTTTTCCACCCGCACTGGCCTGAGCCATCTGAGCCGAACACCACCTGGGAACGTGAGCGGACCTCAACGTAGCTGAGTTCCAAAACGAACCTCACACAAACACAACATTTCTTTCTCGGGGCAACTCCCAAGAGGCCATGGCAGTGTCCAAACCAAATCCTGGCCCCCTGGCAAGAGACTTACTCCAACGATCGTAAGCGAGCTGCCCCATGGAGCTTGTTGCTAAGAAATGAAAGAAACCCTAATCATTGCTGTATTTCTTGGTCAAATGGTAGATTGTTTCTAAGCCATCGCAGGCTTGCCTTTGCTCTTAACCGTCTACAATGTCTTCCTCCTAGGATGTTTTTCAGTTGACTTTTATTCTCCTTAAACACACTCCTGATTTCAAAGCTGGTTAGGCTTAAGAAAAGTCTATCAGGAGCTTCTTTAGTTTTCCAAGCAAGTCCTAAAAGAAAATTGGCAGGAGAGAGGGAAAAAATGTAACAGCAATAAGGATGGTTGTGTGTTATAATACTTTCAGTCTTCAAATTGTCCTGAGAACACAGGACACGGGTTTCGAGGTCAGTGCAGAGGCTGTGGGTTAAAGTCAGTGGAAGAAGCCGTGGAAACTGCGAAGTTCCATTAGCTGTCGTGTTATGGGCACAGGAGACACACAGTGGACATGCTGTATCTTAACCCGCATGACTTGTAACTCTGGCTGTCGTAAACAGAGAAGAGAATGGTTTAGTACAAGTCAGGAGCTTGCTTTTCTCTCCCCGACCCAAGTGAGGTCCTGAGTCTCTATCCTTCTGGTCCTGGTTTCCTAATTCTGGCACCTTCTGTAGCTCCACCAGGGGGACAAAATATGGTCTTTCAGAAGCCCTTCTGCTCGAAAAGCCCTGGCCATAGCCTGGAGGCTCCATCAGGCCACTCATGCTCAGTGGCCTAAAATCCCCCAGGCACTCACAGCGGGCAAAGTCCCCTTGCCAGTGACGTGGGACTGGGAGAGAGAAAATGTACAGGGAACCATTTGTTGGTTCCCTTACACTTTTCGTGTGCATGCTAGGCTCTCGAGAGCCATTCGTTGAACAGTGGAGCTAAGAATTTGAGGCATGCAATCTGACAGCACCCCCCCCAACCAGGTTGCTTTATGAGCACGTCAAAATTGTTTATTCAACATTATGGGACAGAAAAGTGGCAAAGCTGAAAGGAAACCCACCACTTTGAAGGCCAGCCCTGCAGACTTACCCCATCTGTCAAGCCCATTTCTTGTAAATGACTGAGGTTTACACCCTCCCCCCACTCTCTCTGCCTTCCACTCGAGACCTCAAACCTTCCCTCCCGCCCAAGGCCCACCATCTGCTCGGCAGCGATGACCAGCACTGCACAGCAGAGCTCTACAGTAAAAGCTCCAGCCTCATTGCCAGGATGACCCACACTATCCCATCACGAAACAGCCTCTGGGAAAGGGCAGCCCATTTGCACCCCACACCATCCAGACATGACCTGCTCCGAGCTCTCCTGGTTTCTGAAGGAGAAACTCGGTTCCTGTCCTGCAGGGATGTTTGGCCCAACACCTTCTCTGATTCAGAAAAGAGGCCACTATGTGCTGAGTGCCTCAGGATACTTGGTGATCTCCAACTATCATGCTCTTGGTAGATTAGAACGGGAATATTCTTGACATCTCTGAGGAAGAGCTGCTTTTTACTGCACTTGCACAGATTTTCACAGCTGGCCACGGAAAGACTATCTCACTTCCAGATGGAAACACTGCATTCCCCCCCTCCCCATTCTGTCTGGGATGAGGGAAAAGGACACAGTCACAGAGCATGTGCCGCATGGGGAAGGAGGTCTGATGTCCCTGACAGACATTTTCCAGGAATAAGTTTTCAGTGGTTTAAAAAATACAATTGCTTCAATAACAAATACTTAAATCATTGAGATATGTGGTCATTCAACATTTGGTATTGTAGTGAATGAATAAATACACACTAGAAAGAATCCATGCCCTTTTATACTTCTTAATTACTAATAAGAACACCACCATTTTTTCCCATTTATCGTCTATTAGCTTTCAAGAAATTTTACATGATCTCTTCCCACAATTTTTTTTGGAAGGTGAAGTCACATTTCATAAACTTAACTTTCTTTTCTTTCTTTCTTTTTTTTTTTTTTTCTCTTGAGAGCAAGAGAGCATGCACGGGAGGGCAGGGGCAGAGAGAGAGGGAGAATCTTAAGCAGACCCCACACTGGGAGCGTGGAGCCCGACGCTGGGGTCCATCTCAAGACCCTGAGATCATGACCTGAGCCGAAATCAAGAATCAGACGCTTAACCTACTGAGCCACCCAGGTACCCCAAACTTAACCATTTTAAAGTGAACAATTCAATGGCACTTAGTACACTCGCGATGTTATGTAACCACTGCCTCTGTCTAGTTCCAGAACATTCCCATCATTTCAAAATAAACCGCTGTCCCCATTCAACAGTTACTCCCCATGGCTCCCTCTTTCCAGTCCCTGGCAACCATGGGATTGCGGGATCTGAATCCCGTCTCTCTACAGTTATCGATTCTAGTTATTTCATATAAGTGAAATCCTACAGTATGTGGCCTTTTGCGTCTGGCTTCTTTCACTTAGTGTGTTTTCCAGACTCAGCCACACTGTAGCCTGTGTTGGTGTTCCATGCTTTTTCGTGGATGAATAATATTCTATCCTGTGTAGCCATCAGTTTGTCTAATCACCTGTTGAGAGACACTCGGCCATTGTGAGCAAGCCCGGACGAGGATTTATTTGAGCACCTGTTTTCGGTTGTTCGGGGTAACCTACCCGGGAGTGGAATTGGATCCTATGGTTTTTTTATGTTTAACGTTCTGAGGAACTTCCAAACTCTTTTTCCTCTTCCCGCATTTTTATCATCATCCTTCCTTGATGGCAACAAGCATCTTAAGTAAGCATACTTTCCCATCCTGAGCCTCTTAATTTGTGTCTTTTGATGTTGTGCTTCAGTGAGGGATTGCAAATCCTGCCCCTTGTTGTCCTAGAGATGGAGTTATTTGGAGCTTGAGAAAGAAAATATTTGGATAAACTATAAACTCTTCTTGGTGTGACTGAGGAGGAAGCGGAGCTGACAACCACACCGTCCCTGCAGCACGGTCTGTGGCATGGTGGGCATTGCAGAAGGACTCGGCCAACTTCCTCTCACTCAGTGCTCAGGACGGCTCCACTGTTAGGCCCATTTTGCAGATGAGAAAACTGAGTTCTCTCCCAAGAGCTAAGTGCTCTTCCTGTGGCTCCAGAGGATTATCCATTAGCCTCTCCTACAAAGAAACTCTGCAGGTTTCCTGCCAGTAGTGAATCAGGAGCTCATGGTCTATCATGACGGATGGATAAAGAGGCAATTAGAATACAGTGTAATAGATGCCGTGAGAGGTGTCACAATAGGGACTCCGGGACCAAAGGAGGACCATTCAGCCCAGCTCCGGGTGACAGACTTCCCAGAGGAGATAAAATCAAAGCGTATTACTTTATGTGGAAACATTTCTGACACTTGGTAAGGTTTGGATCTCCCCCATCTCCCTTCAGTGCCAGCATCTGGTGATTATGTTCCCAGGGCACAGGGCCTGGCACATGGTAGCTGCTCATTAAACACAGGCTAACAGACTCGAGTGCTTCTGCAGGAAGAGCTTCTAACCCCTGTCACACTGTTATGTGACTCCTATACCTTGGGCCTACATTTTGTCTCACAGGCTTTCTCAATTCAATATGGCCTGGGGATCAGGGGAAGAAGACAAAGAAAGGCCTAGAATGGCTTTTGTGGTTCTCTCTGCATCTGCACAGGCTCCGTGTCCACGCACGAGAAGACAGGAGAAGCGGGGGAAGAAGGCTGGGGAGAGGGGCAGGAGGTCGTGCAAAGGGCATCATGAAGAGATCCTGGCGTGCCCCGCTCAGGAGACTCCAGGGTTGTGTGGAATTCTGAGGAAGAAACTAAATGAACTGGTAAACCACTTCCTAAAAGCGTAATTTCTCTGTCCACCTCAAAATGGTATGGGTTGCTTCAGTGCCTCCTAGGTGATGGCTGTGTGGGGTCTGGGGGTTCACCTCAGCCAGCAGACACAAGAAGCAGCAGCTTCATGGGAAGTTCTGTCTCCCAGGGGTAATTCTTGCCCGTCTGTACCAGAGATCATCCGTGCGATCTGGCCTGCCTTCGGTCAGTCACCTCCGGCTCCTGTTTGCAAAAGGAGAATTGTAAAAATTCTTAGGAGGCCTGGAGGCCTCACTCTAGAAGGCAGAAGCTGCCCCAACGTGACTCCGGCTGCCTTTCCGTACACATTTCTTAAAAACTTCATATGTGCCTGGCATGACGCTAGACGCCACGGGGAATTTAAAAACGAAACTGGAGAGCAGCTGGCACAGATCCCACCTTCCACCTGGGAGGCTGTACGCACCGGGGAGCGAATCCGGGCCCTCGCATGCGTGGCTCTGAGCAACAGCCTCTTCCCCGGGGTGAGCGTCTCCTGGGAACCTCAGCTCACAAGGGCCACCCCCCAGATTTGGAACTGTGCCACTCTCAATATCCCCAATGCCTTCGTCCTCAGGCCGGCGGCCTCTCCAGGGTCTGACCCACTGGCCCAACCATAAACTGTTCCTCTGGGCTCCACCCCAAGTGTGGAAGCACGACCCACAGCAAGACCTTCTGCCCAGGGGTCCCGGATGCCTCCACCTGCTGCTGTAGCCTGACCTGTTACACCACCTGTGACCTGGCCTGGTAGAGGCCTCTAGAAAGCACATGTGAGATAGGCAGGCTCAGGGTTGAGCATTTACAATGTGTCAACAAGAAGCAAGGAAGATTCCTGGAGGAGAAGCTCTCCGGTAACTTCCAGGCAAGTGGGACAGTAGGCGTGGCACAGCTTCTGTGCCTGACCTCCCTGGTAATCTCTCCCTCATCGGGGAGGGGAGGCAGGATGAAATTTTCAGCTCTGGTAATCTCTCTCTAAACCATGATTCCAGAGAAAGCCCCTAGGCCACCAAATCCTCCTCCTCTCACTCCCAGCCACCAGGGTCTGCACAAGGCCCGTCCTTGCTGGGGTTCCACAAGCCAGAGCACTACTCAGCGGATGCCCCGGAGGCCTGGTGGACCTAACATTTATTGAACATCTACTTAGTGCCAGGCACGGTTTTGCCGCATTATACAGATTATTTAGCTCCTCTGATTTCCACAGCAGTCCTGTGATGCCAGGGCTCTCCTTACCCTAATTTTACCATTGGAGAAACAATTTCTGAGGTGAGGCAGCCATTGAATGGAGGAGGGGCCGGCTTCGACCTCCGCTGGTGTCCCTAAAATAGTACTGCAGGAGGCGTGGGGGTATGGAGAGGATGTGCTGTGGAACCAGAGAGCCACAGATCGAACACAATCTGGCCACTGGTCACCAGTCACGTCTACCTCATGGGTGTTCAGTTCTCAGCCTCTGATGTAGGTCTTGCCTCTCTTGGGTGGACATCTTGTTTGGTTTCCACAGACCTTGTGCTAAACGTTAGCAGTATTGTTCCATGGGTGGGCTAGCTACTGAAGGTGTGTGTGTGTGTGTGTGTGTGTTTGTGTGTCTGTGTGTGCACAGAGAGAGAGAAAGATGCCTTTGAACTTGTGCCAACTGGAAGCAGCTTTAGTTACATTTGTGACCCCAGATTTGAAATCGGGATTAGTACCACATTTAAGAATACAGAGAGAAATACAGTGTGACTGGAGCCGGGAGAGAAGGGGGCCGAAACTCACTAGCCTCCTCAAGTTTCCTCACACAATAATCTGCCTTCAAGGTTGGCCACAGAAAACACCGTCTGAAGGGCCTTGGGCCCAATGCATCACCAGCCACTCTCAGCCCTGACCTTGGGCCTTCAAGTCAGAAGAGGTGAGGTGGCCTGGGACAGGAGAGAAAGTTTCCCTGTAGCAGGCCTCCTTCTCGAGCCACAACACGGAGGAACCCTTGCCCTGTAGCCCTGGGCCCGGCCGCTCACTGGATTGGCAGGGCTAGAGTCTGGGGCTTGGAGACAGGCTAAGGGCGGGCCCGGCTGGAGTGAGGTGTTTGTGTGTTGCCATGGTAACAGTAGGAGGTTGGAAGGCACCGGATCTGGGCCACCTTGATTGGATTCTTTGTCTGAGCCAGCTGTGCTTTCTCGAGCTGCTGGAATGCCTTTATTTCCAGCCTCACTACATTTAATCATCCTACTCTCCGGGCAGATGCCAAGCCCAATCACACCTTCCTTGGAGCCTTGCTGGGATCTCTCATGGAATTGACAGCTTCCTCCTTGCTGCTGCTTCCATAACCACTTGTTTGCCTTTCCCTGCGGATCTTAATTCGTCCTGCTTCATGGTTCTTCTTCTATGCTCCTCTGTTTCCCCAACAAGAAGTAAATTCCTGAAGTCCATGGTCTACATCTTTAGTTCAGCTTGGAATTCCTTACCCAGGTAGTTAGCAGGTTTCTGCTTCTTAGGAGGCAGCATTGTCTGGAAAAGCCTAGAAAGGAGAGAAGGTCCTCGTGCACAGGGTAGCTACTGGACATACGTGCGGTGAATTCAATTTGCTGCTCTACTCTGGAGAGTGGAGATGGCAGGTCTTGGCCCCTTCAGCCCCAATTGGGTCAACAATGCAGGCTCGGGGAAGGAAGGAAAGACCTAGCAAGGGGAGTTGCTCCCTCTAGGAAGAAGCAGGGGGTGCCTTTTGCAGTAATCACAGAGATGTACATTGAGAGTGCTACACACAAGCATCCTCTCTCCTCCGTCGGCCTGGCAACCAGAAATTGCCAGATGAAATGTACAAGTCATGTACATCAAAGTGTGTCAGAAAGACATCTAACCAGGGCTTTTCAAGAACACGGTGGTAGGTCGTAACATTCAATATGGCACCCTGTGAGGTCAAGTACAATCTCCGTTTGGGCCCACCGATCACTGCTGTCATCTTGTTTCTTGGTACTGATAGCCCAGCTGGATATTCAGAAATAGCCAGTCACCCAAAGAGGCCTGCAGAGCCTGCCGATACTCTAGAATGTCCAGAGCATCTGGCACGTAAGCACTCTGAGCTCCCATTGAAACCCTGTCCTAGACCCAGATTATCGAAGATCCAGTTGGTGGATTTTCTTCCGAGTATCTTCTTCCTTCTGACCACAGTGCTGTGTGTGAACTCAGAAACCAGCATGGCAGAGAGGAATACGCACTGGATATTTGGGAGAAGAAGAATGACCACATCATCCTTGATCATCTATGACACCTTGAGTGTTTAATCCAGTGAGTCTGTTTTCTCACCTATAAAAATGTCCATTCATTAATTCAGCAAATATTTTCCAAGAGCAAATATGTCCCAGATGCCACAATAGAAATAGATTCTGTCTAGAAAGGAAGACAGATGATTAAATCTACTATTAGCCCAAAAGCAGGTATGGGCTATGGTTAGCAGTATGAGGACAGTTAGGGGTGCTGGGCAGGGGGCTCTCACCTTCATGAGGTCATGGAAGGCTTCCAAGGGTAACCATATTTCTCTGAGACTCCAGTGAATAGAAGCCCAGAGATTTGGTGGTAATGGCTGGAATGGGATTGGGGGAAGACTGGGGGTTCTAGAGAGAGAAGCTTTTTGAGGTCCAAAGCAAGAAAGGGACCACAGAGCTCAGGGAGTCAGAAAGTAAACTGAAAAGATGACACGTCACCATCATTTGCCCCGCTCTCATGGCTTCATAGGACAACATCACCCTGGGAAACCAGAAGACTGCAACCCTGTCTGCCCTTGGCCGCTAACCAGCTTTGCAATTTTCAACAAATTTTGAACAAATTTCTGCTCCTTGGTTCATTCATCTGTGAAATAGGGCAAGAAATTCCTCCTCTCCTTACATTACTGTAGGTTGAGTAAAGAAATGTTTGCAGAAGCCCTTAAGAAATTAAAACGAGTTCTAAGTGCAAGGTCTTTGATAGGACTTCCCCCAGTCATAAATAAACACAAGCCCATTGGGGCATCAGGTCTCAGACTCGAGAAGCAAGCCCATTAGGGTTTTATCCCCACCACCTGCATTCCCAGGGGATCACGAGATAAATCGTAGTTTCTTTCCGATGGGTTTGGTGATATTTCATTTCAGTTCATAATCAGATTTTGTGCAAGAAGGAAAGTAGGCTATTAATAAAACTTTGTTTTTAATTGTAATGTTAGTGATTACTGAGCCTGGCTGGAAAGGGCAGACTGCCCGTGAGCCCAGGAGTGGGGGCTGGCTCCTGCACTGTCCCCGACTCTGGCCACCGCACACTTCGGATGACCAGAGGGTTTGGGTTAAGAGTCCATGGCCTCTGAAACCCTGATTCTTCCATGTCTCCCCAACTTTCAGGGCCTCCCTGGCACCCGTGACAGCAAAATTGGGTTCAGCTTCAAAGCCCTCTGCAGTTCCCCCAACCCTGCCTGAACTACCTCGTTCCCCGCTCTTCCTCAGGGGGTTTCTGTGTGTGCGGGCCTCTCACCTGTACCCTTGCTCCCCCTCCCAGCCAGCTCACCCCAACTTCCCTTTCCCCACCCAACGGACCGACCTCCCTGTGACGAGGACATCCCGTCCATGCAGGAGTCAGAACAGCCTCCCACCCCAGGATGCAGGGACCTCCCGCTTTCGACCCAAGCCAGCATTGATCCCTCTCCCTCCTAATGGTGTGTACACTTTGGCATTTTCTGATATTTACTTTAGCCTCTAACTGCCTTTATTATATTTGAAAATTAAAACTTGGAAGAGCATTTTCAGTTTATAAAAGAACTATGCATATTATTGTTTGACTTTCAGAGCGAGGCTGAGGGGGCAGGAGGTCAGTGTGATTATTACCTTCCCAACTGCAAAGGGGGTGCTCACGGTTGGGGGTGTGTGTGTGCAGGGACCTGCATGGTCTCTGTTTCCTGACCTCTCCCAGGGTCGGGACCTCCATACACCTCTGTGCTCCTCCAGCCCTGAGTGGATCACATAATAGTTTCTTAACTAATGTTTCTTGAAATGAAATCCACATGCAACTTCAGGAAGAGTAATTCAAATGGCAGATTTTATTGATGGAAATAGTTGCTGTAAGTTCTGCCGGCGTCTTCAGATACAAAGAACGAGACGCCTGCAACATTGCTGGTCTTATGGTGATCCGGTCAACAACCCAAAGGAGACTCGCACGCATTCCATCCAAACCTCCCCCACCCCCGGGGTCAATCCAAGGGCAGGCACAGATGCAGGGAGCATTCCCTCTGCTCCCACCAAGCAGCCGGGGCCCCAAGGCCTCCTGGCAAAGGATGGAATGTGCTTGTCAGAACTTGCTTAGCAGGGAGGACATGCTCGGCTAGCCCTTGAAAACCAGGGGCCATTTGGGCAAAAAGGAGATCCAGGTTGCCCAGCACCTCTGCACAGCCAAGTGGAGTAGGGGTGAGGGTGGGGTCCGTCCATCCAAACTAGGGTGGAGACAGGAAGACCTCCCAGCATGAGAGCCAATGTTCCAAGAATTTCAGGCCACTTTGACAACCTGGAAGAATTGAGGTGTGGCCTTTTTTTACTGTGTCCTAGCATCTGCCTGCAATGATACCGATTATGGCTCTGGGTATCTGTATAGTTCCTAACAGCCTGGGAGTGAGCTCACGTACACTGTCCATTTTGACCCAAGAACTCTGTGAGGCAGCTCACTATAACTTATTTGTTTCCCCAGGAGGTATGTCCGTGTGATGGGACCTTCAGAATCACACCAAAGGAATGAGACAAAGGCACTCGCCCAGCCCTGTCCCCAGTATCCTTCCATTCAGACAAAACGTCTTAGCACTTTCTTATTTGTCCAAATTTTCCCCCTTTTGAGATGGAGAAATTGAGGCCCAAAGCAACTAAATGACCTTCCCAAGGATGCACACTAAGTCACAAGTGAGAGTTTGAGCTGACTTCTCCCACAGTCTCTGAGCTTCCCCTCCACTCATGGCTCTCGGTCTGTCTTTCAGCCAAGAATTCAGCTCTGATGAAAACCTACAGGAGCATAAACAAATAAAACCAGACCAAAGCCAGAGTTGGAGCCCCAGAGCCTCTCTCCTGACGGGCAGAACTGCCTCTCCTATGAGGACCCTACAAGGACGCCCCCTCCCTCTGTGGCTGCTGTAAGCTAGCCCCCAACACTGGGACACCGGCCCCTCCTTCTAACAGCAGAGGCACGGCCACACCTTCAGACCTTTTGCTCTATCAAACTGTTTCCATACAATGTCCTACTTCAAGACCCTGATACTGAGTTGGTCTGAGTTTTAAAAATAAATAAATAAATAATTATTCTGGGCTGCTTATGGGAGATAAAACCAAAAAGCTGGTGTGGAGCCTGCCAACAGCCCAGCCCTGGGGCCACCCATGGAGAGCTAGAGCCAAGGTCTGAGTTCCCCAGCCCCGCCCACCCTCCCTGCACTCCCAGACATCCCTTGTGCTTTCTAGAGGGTCTTCCATAAAGCTCTGAGGTCTCCAGGCAAGGATGGAGCAGAGGTGGTGGAGGAGGAGGAGTAGGGGCTGAGGGAAGGGTGTGTGTGTGTGTATGTGCACACGTGTGTAGTGCTGTCTACCCACACCCCACCTTCCCAGGACAATCCCCAGCCTAAGCAGTTTCTTACACCCTCACTCCCAAATCACATATTTGCAATACCTATAAGGCTCCTTTGAGAAGGGCATTTCAGGAGCCAAGAGGAACACACTCGGGGGCCCAGGGCAGAGGATTAGGGGTTGGGGCGAAGCCAAGGTCAGTTCTACAATTTCTCCGAAACAGGAGTTTAGGAGGAGCAAGCTCTTTGCAGGAAGGCCCCTAAGCCTCGTTTGATGAGACAAAGACTGAGACAGTGTTATCAAAGGAACAGGGCGCTGTCCCTAGACTGACTTGTATGTCCTCCACATTCACCATTATTTACCAAAACTGTTAAAAAAAAAGAAAAGAAAAGAGGGGCGCCTGGGTGACTCAGTGGGTTAAGCCTCTGCTTTCAGCTCAGGTCATGATCTCAGGGTCCTGGGATAGGAGTCCCGCATCAGGCTTTCTGCTCCGCTGGGAGCCTGCTTCCCCCTCTCTCTCTCTCTGCCTGCCTCTCTGCCTACTTATGAACTCTGTCTGTCAAATAAATAAATAAAATCTTTTTTAAAAAAAAAGAAAGAAAGAAAGAAAAAAGAAAAACCACAAAACTCTCCATATGACATTAGGGATGCAGATGGAAACCCATGCAGACAGGAAGTGAGAGGGTCCATGGTCCTGGAGCACGCAGTCCTCCTCACACGCACCCCTGCCCCCCAAACCGGCTGGAGCCTGGGGCCCAAAGCCTGGCGAGTCAGAGATATCCCACACTGTGCATTCCGCAGGGGTGAGTTATGCCTGGAATGAGAGTATTTCTGCTTCCTCCCTCTACGATTTGGCCTTTATGTTTTCAGCCTTAATCTTATGGCAAGGTAGCTTTTCGCCTGTCATTGCCCTGAAATTTAGTGAACATCAAAGGAAAGGAGGAGATGGGAAAGAAGGAAAAATTGCATCGGTATTGCTTTACAGTGGCATAATTGTATATCTGTGCCACCCCATTGGTTTTCAACTATTTCAGTCTGTAAACTTCTCTTCCACCACCACTGAGAAAAATCAATCAGTCAGTCACTGGGCCGTGGCTGCGAAATGTGAGAACGCGCAGTTCTCTAATATTAAGGAGAATTGCGCGACTTCCAGTTTAAGGCCCATTTTTTAATGACCCACCCGTGTGGGAGACCCTGAGTCACACAAGCGCTTGATTGTCTTCTTGCTTTTCCAGAAAACGCTCTTTCCCTCCGAGAAGAGGTGACGTTTGCGGACTTAAGTGTGCGTCCTGCGGGGTTAGCCACAGAGCGCTCCCTTTATTTGGGGAACGGGGAAGGCACCGCCCGTCCCCACCGCCTCCCTACTTAAAGATGACCTCAGACCCCAAGCTCACACTTTCCAAAAATAAAGCGGCACCCGGGCGCTTCACCACACCCGCAAAAACTGGCTCCAAAATGTTTGACCAAATAGTTTGGAAAAGGGAAAATGAGATCTGTTGTAAGCCAGGTAATTCACGGTAACCATGGCTACGGGGTTTATTAGCACTAATACCAGGATGTGGTCAGATCAGATATAGACGGCAGCAAACACGAATGTGAGTGCTGTCAGTGTGTGCGCTCAGAAATTCTCCAGACTGGAAACTGAGCCCCTAATGACTGTGATTCATAGAGGATAGGGTGGGGGATTCGGGGGTTCGGAGGGTGGAGGGCCCCATCCGTTCAAGAAGCTTGGGGTTCTAATTTTAGCTTTAATTCAGCTTTCCAGCGCAATCCTCCAACTCTACTACCTTGCATTTCGATCACAATGTTCCCTTCTGGGTGATCTTTCCTGTTGTTCCTTCACAACAATCTTGAGAGATATCTGGGGCAGCGAATGGCCTCGTCTCTCAGACCAGGAGAGGGCTCAGCCAGCTTGCCCGGTTTGCCCAAGGTCAGAGGGTTGGAGGACAACCAAGCAGGGACTGGAACTGGATCCTCTGACTCTAAACTCCATATTCTCTGTGCTGCACCCCTCTGCCAGCTTTTTGTATTGTGCTCGGGACATTTTGATCCTCATTCATCCGTCTTGCAGACATCCCAGATCCTTACTATGTGTCTGATCAGCCAAAGGTCAAGATTCTGGAGGTGGCTGGCGAGTTCGGCTTGCCTTTTGATTTTTGTCCTCATTTCTCCTTTTCAAGCCCCTCAGAAGGAGGGCCTTGCTCTCCCCAACATACATTACAGCGCAAAGAATAGGGAACGCAGTCCCATACTGTCCAGGGTGTTTGTAATCCATGGGCTGCGGGCTCTCAGTGTCTCCAGGTACAAGGTAGGGGACGAGACCGGATGAACCTGGCAGGGTGGGGACAGGGCGTGGGATGAGGGTTGAGGAGGGAATGCAGGCCCTTCTAAAGCCCCAGCAGACTGCAGGTTGGTGGCCAAATTTGGGGGCTAGCTAAAAATTAATAATTTTACATGAAGTTAGAGGAGGGGAAAAAATAACGTAGTAAAATAAAATAAATAAAAGTGCCTATGGGTTGGAAATAGCTCTTGGACTGTCAGTGGGCACTCACAGGGACTTTCTGGGATTTCTGGGATTTTCTGGGATCTGTGACCTCTAGGATTTTCTGCCTCTGGGTTCCTGACACCTGCTGTCATATGTGATACTGTATTTCTTTTCTAACATTTGTGGCCCTATTAAAACATCAGCTCCTTGAGGTCACAGAAGACACCTTCATCAGTCAAGAGGGTATCCCTAGGATGTGACTTTCAGATGTTTGGTGGGTGACGGATGCGGTCAACACCCACATCGTCTGAGAAGAGAGGGTCTGGAGATGGAGCACAGTTTCCTGAGCATGGCCGCTGGGTAACAAGCGTAGGGGTCACAGCAGAACCCTCCAACTCAGATCAGACGGCAGTCAAACCTCTTCTGACGTTAGTAGCTCTGCAGCGTCGGGCAAATTACTTAATCTCCAGTGGACTCAGTTTCCTCCTCTGTGTAGCGGGGATAAAAAAGACCCACCTCCTGAGCTGTTGAACCATGCCACGTCTGTGAAGCTTTGACACCACGCACAGAGCTGGGGCACTTAGAATGCAACAGATGGTGACTTTTTGATTCGGCAGATTATTCCCTGTGTCTGTGAAAGGTGATAAGACATTTTGCCAACCTTCTGTTTTGAGGCTTTGCCTCCTGAAGTATCTGTGTCAAAAGAGGCCAGTCAAAGAAAACAAGTGAGCATTCTAGCTGAACGGGGAGGAGAAAGTGGATCGTAGCAGACAAAACAAGGTACCCCTGAGAAACTAGATCCTGGAGGTCAGAAGGGCTGAAAGAGGGAGACGCAGCTAGAAAGGAATAGAAATTAAGTTAGCAAGAAAGCAGGAGGAAGGCAAACACGTCTGCCCTGATTCCTCAGAAGTTGGCTAACTAACTCACTTCTTAAACCAGTTCAGGGAAAAACTGATCAAAATCTGATTAAAACATGGATACCTGAGTGGCTCGGTCGATTAAGGGTCTGCCTTCGGCGCAAGTCATGATCTCAGGGTCCTGGGATCGAGCCCTGAGTTGGGCTCTTTGCCCAGTGGGGAGTCTGGTTCTCCCTCTGCCTCTGCCCTTCCCCCTTCTCATGCTCTTTCTCTCCCTCTCTCTTGCTCTCTCAAATAAATAAAATCTTTAAGGTCCCCGCTGTGTGAAATACACGTAGGTCAGATGCTTGGCGCACGTTATTTCTTTTTGCTCCTAGCGATGCATTCATTCGCCCCTCCATCCACCCCACAAGTACTTCTTGTCGACCCGCCTTAGACAGGACACTGGACCAGGTACTGAGGAGAAAACAATGAGGTACAGTGGATAAAAACGCCTAACCCTCTGAGAAATGTGCTAATATCTCTGTTTACAGGAGAAAAATTCTAAACTCAGAATGTTTACGTGAACATTGCCCAGACTCCCCACCAGTGTGAGCAGAAGAGGCAGAGTTCTTCACTGGACGTTTTCTAGGTTAGGGGTAGGAACATCAGGAAATTTCCATGTGATCTCAAGGAGGTGAACTGGAGGAATTTGTTCACCTGCTAACACGTTGCAGGGGGGATATTCAGAGCACTGCTGGAATTTTCAGAGAATCAGAGAGACAGCATGTCTTATTCTAAAAGGTGACTGAGAAGGTTAATCATGAGTGTACAGCACGGAGCCTTTGGAGACAGTGTAATTAGGGATGAGAAGAGACCAAAAGAGGGACGAGAAGGAGCAAAGGGGAAGGAAGGGGATAGCGATCCCAGGCGTTCCCTCACAGAAAGCCAGAGAAAGCCCAAATGGAAACCTTTTTAAACTCTTTTCTTTGTTCTTAAATTATTTTCTAATTATTTCCCTGGGATCATCTTCGAGTAGAGCGAAGATGTCTTCCACCTCCCCTGTATTTCCTGGCATAGCTTAATTAATACTTGATTGATTGAAAGATTGACTCACTTGAACCTGGAGTGAAATGGAGCTTTTTAATTTTCTTTTCTGCTGAACCTGAAATAGAGCATATAGTAATTAGGAAAAGATCCCTTGTTATCAGAAAGTCCCAGCTACAATGGGCTCTTTATAACTGAGCAAAAGGAAGGTAGGTGATAATGTGGGCGTTGATAAAGCACACCCCCCACTCCCTACTGCTTTCAATGATATGGAATTTTCTTGATCATTATTTCCACCTGAAATGAGTGAGTTGGCTAGAGGACGTGGCTGGATCGTGGGCTAAATGACAGGTCATTGTCATCAAAGTCCAGCCACAGATGTGACTGATGGTCACGTTTTTGTGCTCTTCCTGGCCCCAGCTCTCTCTCCCTAATGACCTTGGCTGACTGATGCACATTTTTTCGAGATCTCTTCTCCTTCAGGACCCTCAGGTTAGGTGGCATGACTTCCTTCATTGATCCAACTACAATGCAGACTCTGGACATCCAAATGGAATGAGACAGGTCAGGGCGGTGTTCTCCTGGAGCTCAGCTCCCATGCAGGAAGACAGTCAATACATGTGCAAACTGAAGTTACCAGAATATTCTGTTCGAGTGGGAAATGTAAGGGTGGAAAACACTACAAAGGTTAAGACAGGATGATGTGGGAGAGGTGGACTGGAGGCTGGGCTTCTTAGTTAAAAATGCTTCCTGGTAAGGTTCCATTTAGGTGGAAATGCATCTGAGCTGAGCCCTGACTGTTATGAAGTGGTCAGTCATGTGAAGACCTGAGAGTCAGCGTATCAAAGAGGCGCAGAAGGTCCCAAGGGGGTGGGCAGTCCTGAAGTCAGATGCGTCCAAGACACAGAGAGTGAGAAAGGGGAGCAAGATGAGATTAGATGAAGGAGACACTTGTGGGATCTGGGAAGGGTTTTGACTTCACTCTACAGGTCTCAGGAAGCCATGGGGTAGTGGTGGGGCGTGGAGGGGTAGGGGTGGGGACAACATTGCCTAGCTTGTGCCAGGAGAACAGCCCATGGAGAGGGAAACAGAGAAGCAGATACTGGTTGGGAAGGTGTCTTGGTAATCCTAGCCTTGGAATGGAGAGGCATGAATGGATTGGGGGTTTATTTTGGAGACAGAGTTTATAGGACCCACTGATGGGGTGGGGATGGGGGTGAAGCAAAAGGGATCTCCTAATTTCCTGGGGCTGCCATAGCCAAACACAAGCTGGGTGGCCTGAAGAGCCAAAATGGATCTGTCTCCCATTTTTCTGGAGGCTAGGAATCTGAAATCAAGGTCAGGTGCTTCTGAAGGCCATGAAGGAAGGATCTGTTCCAGGCCTCTCTCCTTGGCTTGTAAAAGGTCATCCTCTCCTTCTGTCTCTTTCCATGGTCTTCCCTCTGTGCATGTCTATCTCAACGACCAAACCTCCCTTTCTATGAAAGACATTGGTCATACTAGATTACGGGCCCTCTTCACTCCAGCACGATCTCATCTGAACTAATCACATCTGCAACAACACTGTGTCCAAGTAAGGTCACATTCTGAGGTACTGGGGGCTAGGACTTCAACATAAAAATGTGGGGGGAAGTGAGACCATTCCACCCTTAACTGGGGGAACCGAGGATATAGTCAGTCTTCTGCTTGTTCTGAGACTGAAAGAAACCATCCCTTCATCAGCTATGAATTAGCACCTACTGGGGGACAGGCATTGAACGAAGGTGTCACATTGAACAGAAGAGTAGGAATCACTGGCATGTAGGATCTTGCAGCTGAGGGCAAGAGAAACAAGTCAGCAAGTCCTGTGTATATTAGTGTATGGAGAGAAAATATTCATATAGATGACTTTTTGTACTTTTCTGTATTCTTATCATTTTTCAGAGAAAACACATCATTGTAATACAGTAAGATAAGGACTGTGGAAGGTTAGTGGCTCCGTGAGGGCTCAGAAGAGAAAGAAAACAATGTGGGGAAGCTTGGGTGTAGGGGGCGCTGAGAGTCCCAGAAGACCTCCCAGAGGAGGATGAGGGACACGGTTCTCCGGTGCATGGGCCGAGGGAAGAAGGTGAGAAGACATTCCAGGCAGATGGAACGGTGTGTGTCACCGCATGACAAAGGAAGAGAGCAGGAACGTTCTGGAGAATTCTGGAAGATGTGGTCATAAGGGTGGTGGTGGGAGATGAGGCTGGGATGATAGGAGGGACCAGCTCATGAGGGATTTGTCCTCCTTGCTAAGGAGCTGTGATTATCAGGTAAGAGAGGAAGAGCTGAAGAGAGGCTGAGCCGGGGCAGGTGACCACTTGCAGACTTCAGAAAGGCGAATTGTAGGAAGGAGGAACCAGGAGCCAGTCCGAGAGTTTGGACAAATATGATCGCAATGGGGACAAAGAAAAGGGTCTCTGTACTTCCCAGACCCCTTTCTTTGCCTCTCCAACCACTCTCTGCCCTCTGTACTCACAGCCAGAGCTGCCCAGCTTAAACCACGCTTCACCTTGGACTCCTGGACCCGGGCTCACAGGCTCCCACGCCCTGGCCACCTCCTCTCCTAGGGTCGGCCTAGCTCCATCCCCCTTCAGAGACTTTCCCTGCTGTCCTGACCCCTGGAAGGCCCTCTGCAGACAGCTGGATCCCCGCCTTTCCTCGGACCTCCGTTCAAAGTCATGTCCACACGGGCCAACCAGTTAATTCCTTTAAGGACTAACAACACAGCTCGGTTTATTTGTTTGTGCCCTTGTTTGTTATCTACCTTCGCCCCGTAAGTAGTTTGACCACATCTGTGTCATGCCTGACTGGGCCTGTGGTGTCTAGGACAGAACAATGCATGCTAGGAGCTCACCAGTCCACTGGCAGAAGGAAAGAAAGAGCGAGGAGAGGCAGGATGGTGTAGTGTGGGGTGAGGAAGGAGGTCGCGCCCTGCTCTGCCCAGGGGACGGAGGGCAAAGAGACTGTATCCAGGTCCTCATAATGCTGCTTCTGATGGACCCCTGTATGTATTTTAATTCTGAAATGGTTGCTTTGAAAAAGAACAATAAGTGGAACAATTTAGAAGGAATCTTCTTACTATAAGAAAACTAGAGAAGGGGGGGTGGAGAAAATGCTTTTTAAAGAAGACCCATAGAGTCAAAGTCATGACTTCAGAACCATCCCAGTTCTAAAAAGACAAACAAAATCATTATGAGCTCAGGAGCTGAGGGATGCTCCTTCAGAACAGCCTGTTTGTTTGGAGTCAGATAATAAGGGCTCACAGGAAGGGCCAGGCTCAGCTCCGAGAAGCTCTACGTCTACTGTCTACTGACTCAGTTTTCACCGCCAACTATTATCAAGTCCACTCAACAGATGAGAAAACTGAGACCCAGGGAGCGAGGGGAAGTGACCTGCCCCGTGTGATACAATCAGTGAGTAGCAGAGTCGGGATTCCAACACAGGGCATTTGGTCCCAGAGCCAGCACTTGGAAGCACTTGGCTAAACCCCTTTCAGGTCAGAGCTGCAAACTCTCTAGGAGAGTTGTTGGCCTCATTGTGTGTGTGTGTTAATCTCTACCAACACTACCTCTTTGCCGCTGGTGTAAGTCAAGGATGGGCTCACTGCTTTAGCAAATGATCCTCGGAATCGGTGGCTTTACCCACCAAAGGCTTATTTCTCACTCACTCCTGTTCACTGTGGTCCAAAGGGGCACCCTGCTGGCAGTGGTTCACAAACACCTTCTTCTCGGCCCACCCCGGGGGCCTTGAAGTTCTCTGCCGGGTCCTCAGCGTCTGGCCGGCCAGGGAGGGTGGACGAACCTAGAGGACCTTGGACAGATTTCAGGAGCCAGACCCACGTTCCTGTGGCCAGAACTCGGTCACGTGGCCCTACAAAGATTTAAGGGAACTGACAAGGACAGTCTAGCCTATGCCCATGATGAGGTTAAGGTGGGCATCTTGCCAAGAGCTGCCTCAGTGTTTTATTTTTAAAGACTTTCATAAGGGAGACCTCGGCAGGGTGAGGTGCTGGGAGCCAGAAGACATTGGTTCTGGCCCTGACCCCACCAATGGTCAGCTGTGTGACCTCCAGCAAATCACAGCCTCTTTTGGTCCCAGATTCCTTATCAATAAAGTGAGGGTACCCACCGAAAGGACCCCTATCTGATTCTTCCCATTCAGAACGTCCATATGATAAAGCATGGTTTTCTTATTCTTAATAATCACGGTGCCTTAGTCATTTTTATATTGATGACCTCTGTGTGCCTTTGTTCAAAATTGCAACCATAATTATAACATTGATTCAGAGGGGTAAACCTATCTATTTTCCTCTAATCCTCAAT
Source organism: Mustela erminea (assembly GCF_009829155.1). Taxonomy (NCBI): domain Eukaryota; kingdom Metazoa; phylum Chordata; class Mammalia; order Carnivora; family Mustelidae; genus Mustela; species Mustela erminea. Next base: position 27,310,135 of record NC_045630.1, read on the forward strand.
ATCTAGTTACACACCATAAATGTATACACTGGAGGGGGAGAGAGCTTCCAACTTTGCATTGGAACTAGTTACTTGAAACAATTAATTACACCAGGGAAAATACAGGTATCTATTTCCTCATGCCTGGAACCACATTTAAGTTGTAAACACAGTTCTCCACAAGCAGATTATTGCTGTGATCTGACCATTTTTGTACAAAACAGTACTTACATCTATTAGAGGCATCTGAGCATGGCAGGTTAGCAAGCTGAGAACCGTCAAGAAAATATATATCCAGAACGGCAGAGTTAATGACTGCTGAATGAGAGTCCTCTCTGTGCCCCCACTTCCAGAGCGCCCTGGTTTCTGAAGTACCTGGCATTATTGTCACCGCCGGGATTTTCCAAGGACCGCAGGGGCAGGGTTTGGGCAGACGGGGTTGGAGAAGCCTGGGGCTGAACAAGATACTCCGAACCTCCAGGAGAAATGGCAGGAAGTCAGGTAGAGGCTGATGAGATTCTTATCCTAGGAAAAATAAAATATGCCAGACTTGGAGACCTGACCGGGGACCAGGGTTGGAAGAGGAAGAGGGGAGCACAGCCAGGGACATGTCCTCACGGCCCTCTGCCCCAGAGCTCGCCCACCACACCTGCTGGAGAACCCAAGTCAGGCCACTTGTCCCACCCTCCATGCCCACCCTCATCCCTGCTGGCATTTTCCATTTTCCATGAATAACTGCAAGCCTGCCTCCCACTCTTAGCCCCACCAACCTGACCTCCCACACCTCCATGACACTCTTCTTTACAGAACACGGATCCATTCTGTCCCCTCGTTGCTGAAGCCCTATGGCTCCTACAGGACACACCAGCCACTAACATGGCTCACAAGCCCTGTGGGGGTGGGGCCGCCTGCCCCAGGGGCCTCACGTCACCCCCGTCACCCCCATGCCCTGCCGCCGCGTTCAGCCACACTGTCCTCCACATCCTTTTCAGAAGCAGCAGTGGGTCCCACCGTTCATCTGAGAAAAGGCACAAAACACTTATTTCCCTGTGTTTCTAGAATTTGGGGGGACACTTCATAACGTATTAACCACTGAACTCATTGTTTCTGCTTTAGAGGCAATTCACTGAAAAGGTGAGCACTGAAGAAAAACCTAGCATACCTAGCATGTTGCCTGAAAATGCTTTAGATATGTTTATTCTGTATTTTGAGACTTCTCAGACACCCTGACCATGTCTTTGTCTTTGTACTGACCACGTTTTTGTAATTCAGATCTCCGTGAGGCTGTCCCCACTCACAGCCCGCCCATACCGCCGTGGTGGGCATTACTCCATCACTCAGTAACATCACGGGCTTCTCTTCTGGTCACGCTTTCCATATTATACTTTAGCACGTGTCTGTGGGATTCTCTGATGAGTCTTCTTCCCACACTAGACTTGAAGCACCAAAAAGGACTGGGACCCTGTCTGCTTGTTCCTGGATACCCAGGACCTGGCACGGTTCCCAGCCTCTCAGAGGTGCCCCATAAGGAGTCACTGAAGGAAGGACTGACCAGACACCTGACCTGATTAGAATTTCCTTTTCATTTCTTTCCTGTGACTCTGCTCCAGGCCAAACTGCTTACTCGTTCCCCTGGGCTGTTCTCATGTCCCTTCACGCAGAGTCTAGAATTACAGCCACAGACCCTCAGACCAGCCATAAGCAGCAAGGTTACCCGTGAAGTTCTTTTCATTTAAGTGGGCTGGGGGCCCATGATTCTTTGGTGGTGAGGACTGGCCTTGGAGGTAAGGGAGGGGGAAAAGAAAGCTCAAGGCTAGAATTAGTCCATTGTCATCTGGAGATAACCCACTGTTTCTTCGATTGTTTTATAGTATTTTACACTTTACAAAATGCATTAACTATATTGAGCTCTTTTAATCCTCACAGCATCATTAAGAGGAACTCATTAACTTCATTTCGGAGCTGAGGTTCAGTAACTCACCAAGGTTACACAGATCGGCTCAAGGCTCAAACCCAGGTCTCTGGCTCTGGGATCATTATGACCAATCAACACCTTACACACAGACAGACTGAAGACTCTTGGAAGAAAGAAAGAATGAATGACTTTATTCCCAGAGAGATACTACAGAGGATGTAAAGATAAGTCATTTCTGGCTATACAGAAAATGAACGTAATGTTCCTCCTCCCCTCTCTCCTCCCACCTGCCCCCCATAACAACGACGAACCAATCAATTTGGTTGGCTCCTATTTGGTTTTGGAGGAAGAGACTAATTATCTTTCAAACAGTGTCAGCAATACTTGAGATCCAGCAAAACGATGGGGTCTCCCAGAGAGCATTCCCAAGACCCAAAGTGTGGCTCCTTTTGCAAAACAGTCTGTGGAAGTTCTAACTTTTAATTCATACCACCAAGGAGATATTTGATTGTTTCCTGGAAATGCTCACAATGCGAGACTCATAAATACTAATGAAACGGTATAGATTAGCAGAGCTCAGCGAGTAACCTGGGGGGCCTGAAAGAGAATTCTTAGATTAAAAAAATATAAAGAATACCTTCCTAATTGAATTTTCCCCAGACTGGGCTCCCAGATGTTAATGAATGCTCTCCTTGGCTATATGGAGAGTAGACTCAGATGAGTACCTTCAGGAATCCAAAAGTGAATTATCGACTTAGCTTTCGCTTGAAAAGAAATCTATTTACTCAAAGGCTATTTTGGGGTGCCATGGGATAGACGAGTTTGAGACAAAGGTTGGGAGGGGTAGGAGGGCCTGGGACACTGAGTTAAACACGTAATTCAAATGCATGCGTCTATTTCGGCCAACTAAGCAACCGGAGTTGAAATTTGCTTAGTATATTTGACTTTTACAGAATGATCCCTCAATAGTAATAACTCTCCTGGAAGAGGCTCTATGTCCTCATCCCTCATCACTGAATCCTAACAACTGACACAGGGCGTGGCACATGTTAGGTGCTTAATAACTGTTAGTTAATGCATGAAGAGCTCTCTTACTACATTTTCCAGAGCTGTTCTCACCCCTGTTCTCTCTTCTTGAAGGGCATCCTCCTATTACAAAGCCCCCAGATAAACACACATCCTATGGAGGCCCTCTCTACCCTGGCCACAGCCTACAGTCCTCCTCTTTCCCACCCTGAGCCCCAGGCTCACAAGGCACCCTGCTCTCCTACCATGTTCTAGAGGTTTCTCTGCCTAGAATCTGTGCCCATTCTTTTACCCATGTTTCTCTGCCAAGGTTCTGCTGCTCTTTCCAGGTCCTCTTCAGATGGCTTTTCCTTCATGAAAACTGCCTTGATATTCTCCAAGGGCTCAAAGCCTTTCCTCTCTCTCCCTGGCCAGACCCAAAAGTGGGCCCCTGATACGTGTCTTCTCCCTGCGGGGACCGGTGTGGTATCTGGCAAGAAGAGTTTGTCCATGAATGTGGTGGTGGTAGTGTCTAATTGGAGTCATAGAAATGCAGTCCAAGGAGACTTTGGTCCCAGGAACGTATACGTGCAGATCAAATTAGGGAGAAGTACCCAGAGCATTCCCTCAACAGGGCAGGACCATCCCTCCAGATGGGCCAGAAAACTCTGGGGCCAAACGAGGACTGGAGTAAAAGCTAAGGTGATGGCAAAGTAAGAAGGAAAAGCCAGAGAGACGAGTGGATGGGAAAGAGCAAGGCAGCGGAGTGGCCTTGATGGCGGGTTTGAGGATGTCCAAGGGTGTTTTCTCAACAAAGAGGCTGTGGGCTTGAAGGTGTGTGGGCAGATCCGTGGCCTGTGATGTTCCCAGGGCCTTCAAGGGGCTCGGCAGAGCCTTGGGCAAGGGGATGTGACTTCTCAGAACGCTCTTCTTTGTTGCATGTTGAGTTTAAGTTCAAGCAATCAGAGGCTTCCTATAAACCTCCACTTGAGCAGGCCTGGATGTTTATTGTGTGTCTCTTCGTGCCTTTGTGAAGTAGGTAACAATGCAAGTAAATCACTCTGCGGCCTTTTTCCATAATGCACTGGGATAAACATCGAAGTCAATCCAGGGCCACACATCGTAAGAGTCTCTAAATCCTGGGCTACTTGCCAAAACGGGTTAATTCCACACAAAGGAGTAGGCGGCTCAGAGCAACTCCTGTGAGAGGCTCACCCCTCGGGGACCTGGAATCAAGTTTTCCGGAATCTATAAGGTCAGCTCTGCCAGGCACTCGCCGTGTGACCTGTGCCTTGCGGGCTCACCTATAAGATGAGGGAAATAACCGTACCTGCTTCATTAGGTTGTGATGAAATGAACGGAGTCAGTTGGTGGGAAGTGCCTAGAACGGTGACAGCGTCCCATGGCGCTACTTCTTTTTTACGGACCAGATGGCACGGGAGTAGGTGCCAATGTATACAACTGAATAATTTGTATAAATAACGTCCTAAGGGTGTGAGTCCACATGCCAGCAGACTAGGACTGAGTTCAGATGGACTTTGGAAGAACAGACGGGTACATGGGACACATATCGAGTGCTATCCAAGGAATCAGACATCTGAGGACAACCCCCAAGGATAACCCCGTACCCAAGAGGGGCTACTCATCTGTGTCCCAGTGCAACACAACAGAAGGAAGCCTGGACTTCATGCTGACTGTGAACCCAGGTCCCCCAGCCCTTTTCTCCATAGACAATGCACCATCCTGTTGCGCTCTTTAAAAATATAATTCATATGGAAATGATTGGAAAAGTATCAATTAAAATACAAATATAAAGTAATATCATCATCCCGAACTCTGGGTGTTCATTGCATCTCTCTGTGGCCTCAGACATGTCGTCTCCCCAACACTGGGCCTCAGTCTTAATCTTTAAGTGAGGGTTTTGGTTGGGATGATCCGTACGGTCTCCAGCCTGAAAATTGATGAATCTTTGATCTTTGGGTGCCAGGCCATGTCTGTACCGGAAGGTGTCATGGATTTCCTTGAAACATGCTGCCCTCCCACGTCTTTAGACGTGGGAACCTGTGGATTCCAGAAGCAAAGGAGCCTTTAAGACCTCATACTCGAGAGCTGAGGCCTGAGATAGATCTAGAGAGGTGACAGGGGTACCAGTAGAAGAAGGGTCCCTCTGTACAAGCAACCAGAACAGCTGTAAGTTGAGCTCAGGAGGGCAGCTGGGACCCCATCCCAGTTTCCAAACACCATAGCTGAGCAGCCCATAAAACTCCCTATCCACCGCAAAGAACAGGACCAGGCAGAGAAGGAGACTGGGGAATGTTTGGTTGAGGGACAGAAAACAGACATGAGTGTGATGAGAGAGAAGAAGACAGAAACAGAACCAGCGAAGGGTCTCCCACTGCAAAGCTCAGCGAGTCCTCCTTGGGCACAGGAGTGGGATGTAAGGAGGGAGGAGACGGAGCAGAAAGGAGAGCGTGAAGGCAGGGGTGAGACAGGACAAGGACCACTGGCCTCTTGGCCTGGGGGAGGTCCAAGCCCCTTATGACAGGCAGCAAGATTTAGACATTTCCCCTTGTGCTTAAGCTTTAGTAACTATTGAAAACGGTAAGTTGTATTCAGAGAAAGTCGCACGCAGCTGTGAGGAGTGTGTGTTCAGCACCTATCCGGTGAGCTGCAGGGAGAGGAGGTGAGAACTGCTCTGGGAGAGGCACTGACCCCTGCCCAGAACACGGACTCTGCACGTGGTTCATTTATCCAACAAATGCTGAGCACCCACCATGTGCCAGGCCTGGTAAACTACTAGTTCTTGTACACTAAGTCCTGTATAGTGTGTATATGAATTAGTTAGTAGTTAAATGCATGCATTTATTTTGTTTATTGGGTTTCAACACCACTTCTGTCCCTCCCTTCTCCTATGCCTAAAAAATATGATGTTGTTAAA